>NC_052150.1:35015202-35322702 GCF_902713615.1 Scyliorhinus canicula | reverse complement strand
AACTCACTGTTGCACCTAACTTGTAAGTGTGATTTTTCTGTTCACACGGGGATCGTGATGGTGACCGAGTGTCGCTGGGGTTGACGAGCGGTGAAACTTCGGTGCCGGGTGTGCAGTCCCTTCCCCCCCCACCCCCTCCCACAGCTACCCCACGCGGGCACCTGATGTAGTGTCCCTGATGAACTCAGCGACCATCGAGATGGATGGTTCAGCTATTGCCATGAGTCAGACTTTGTCTAACGATTCTGAGTTCTCAGCTCATCGCAGATCGGGCTGTCATCATTCAACATGGCACTGATCACACCCGCTGACACAGCCATCAATGTCGTGCCATACCGTTTGGCCACAGTGGTAAGGGTAATGTCGACGTGGAGCAGTGTACGCAGAGCGGGGGTGCAGGGGGGTGCTGGTGGTGTTGGTGGTGGTGGCAGTTGTGTGCCCACCGTCTGCACGACTGGCGATGCAGGTGGTAGTGTTGGTGTTCAGTGGTGCCGGCGCGTGCGACGCGTGAATCTTGCTGCCACCAAGGCGTCACGTGCCCACTGTCCTCGCTGGTGCTGTCGTGCAGCCTCCTGGACATTACCTGCACCCAGGTCGTGTCTGTGTGCTGCGCCCGACGCACCACCAACCTCCTCCACCTCCTCCTCCTCCGTCTCAGTGTTGGCACCATTGCCAGTGGCTTCTCCCTCCGACTCCTCCACCAGGGCATCTCCCCTCTGCATCGCGATGTTGTGCAGCGCACAGCAGACCACAACAATGCGAACGACCCTGTCGGGCTGGTACTGCAGGGCCCCTCCGGAGCGGTCCAGGCACCTGAATCGCATTTTCAGAAGACCAAAGCAGCGCTCCACCACACCCCTGGTTGCTGCATGGGCCTCATTGTAAAGGGTCTCCACGTTGGTCTGAGGCCTCCGTATAGGCTTCATCAGCCAATACCTCAGTGGATAACCCCTGTTGCCCAGCAACCAGCCCCTCAGCCGGGAGGGGGGGGGGCGTCCCTCAAACATAGCAGGGATGAATGACAGCGCAAGAATGTACGCATCATCCACACTTCCAGGGAACCTTGTGCACACATGCATGATCTTCATGTGGGGGTCGCATACCTCCTGGATATTCATGGAGTATGTCCCCTCCTGTTTGTGAAGATTTCCCTGTTGCCTGCAGGCGGGCGCATGGGGACATGAACACAATCAATCACCCCCTGGACTATCGGTATCCCGGCCACGTTGGCAAATGCACGGGCTCATGCGTCTTGACTTGCTCGGTCCTCGGGAAAGGTGATGTAGCAGTCGGCGATGGCATAGAGGGCGTTGGTCACATCCCGGATGCACCTGTGCACCAATGACTGCGAGATCCCGGATAGGTCCCCGCTCGGAGACTGGAAAGAGCCTTGGCTCCACCATCAATGCCTCCTCCTCCTCCTCCCCCCCCCCCCCCCCCATGCTGCTCGACGACGGGCCACTCCGCGGCCATTCCCTCTGCTCCTGCAGCTGTCCCTGCATCCACTGTGGGATGTGGCTGTGGATGCTGCTCGATCTCCAACTGCAGTGCAGCAGCCCCAACCACTGCGCTGAATATAGCCGTTCGGTTTGAATACATTTTGCTCACCTACAGAAGGATGGTGGGGGGCAGAGAAACGACATGTTAGACGGAGGTTATTTGACACCTCGGCGGCTGCCTGCCATGGGATACCTGTGTGTCCCGGTGGCCTGGTCGCGCTGCTGACACGCGGCCAGCCTAACCACGGGTCTCTCTCTGCATCCAACGGGCATTTAACAACACGTCGTCCTCACCAGTGCGTCAGTGGCCTGTGCCCATCAGCCACAGGGCAACCAGCGGCCCTGTCCTCGTCACCATCCTGCCATGGTAGGGCGGCTGACATGTTGCATCCGGGGGTGGACGACCCACTCCACTCACTCCCTCCCCCCCCCACTACTCCCTCTCCCCCCCCCACTTCTCCCTCTTCCCACCCCACTTCTCCCTCTCCCCCTCCCACTTCTCCCTCTCCCCCTCCCACTTCTCCCTCTCCCCCTCCCACTTCTCCCTCTCCCCCTCCCACTTCTCCCTCTCCCCCCCACTTCTCCCTCTCCCCCCACTTCTCCCTCTCCCCCCTCCCCCCACTACTCGCTCTCCGCCCCCCCACTTCTCCCTCTCCCCTCTCTTCTCTCCCCCCCCCCACTTCTCCCTCTCCCCTCTTCCTCCCCCCACTTCTCCCTCTTCCCCCCCCCCCCCTCTCCCACTGGCTGCTGCGGTCTCGGGGATGCCTTCCCCAGTTTGCCGAGACTCCGGGACGGTCCGCTCACCTCTTCACTCCTCGTCAGCCAGCACGACTGGCTGGCAACTTTAAAAAGCAAGTGTGAACGGCAACATCGATGCCTTCCACCACGGCGTCGGGACTTCGGCCCATCTGGGCCGGAGAATAGCGGGGGTGCTGGAGAATCGCCTTTTTGGCTGCATCGGGCGATTCTCCGTGTTTTTGCACGCGAAACACGATGACAAAAATTTGGCCGGTTGGGGAATAGCGGGAGCGCGTCGGACCGGCGTCACGGGAAAAAACAGCGCGGCCTGCTATTCTCCCAACCGGCGTGACATCGGAGAATTTGCCCCTTGGATTTTGCATCTACCCTACTCCCCCACCTCCAAAATCACGTTAATCAGGGTCTTAAAAGTCAGCCCCAAAGCCCCACTCTAGGGTTCAAGTAGAAAAATCAAAGCTGGCACTCGACTGCTGCATTGTTGGAAGTCACATCTTTCAGATATGATGATAACCTGAGGTTCATCTGCCTGCTCGAGTGAATGTAAAAGATCCCTTAGCACTATTTTGAGGAATAGCAAGGTTTTGTATTCCTCAATTAGCATTAAAAAAGCATCATATCGATCTCATCACAGTACTGTAGGTGGGGAGTTTGCTGTGCACGTATTTGCTGCCGCGATTTCTACATTGCAACAGTAAATGTACTTCAAAAAGTACTTCATTGGATCTAAAGCACTTTGAGATATGAAAACATACTTTGGTTCTTGTCTTGTTACCTGTGTGATAGGTAACTTGTGCTACTCAATCCTTGGCATTCATTTTATAGTTTTTCACGGTATCTCCACAACGGCAAAACTTTTTAAATCAAAAAGAGTTCCCTTTAAATAGTTGTTGTTTATCTCACCCCAGCACTCGCAGATTGCATGTTGGGAGCTTGCTGTGAAGCATAGAGGGCCATGTTGCCCTTTCCAAACCACAGTGTGTCTTAACCCACATACGGTGGACAAATGACTATGAGACTCAGTTTATAAAACAGAACAATATTTATTCACACGCACACAATGGTTATGGTTATTCAATCACACACTCCCAATCATAGGTTACACTATATACCAATAGTTACAAGATTTTAACTTAACTTGGCAGTGACCGACAAGTGTTAGGCAGATACTGGACAGCACGGTGGCGCAGTGAGTACCACGGCTGCCCTCACGGCGCCGAGGTTCCTGGTTCGATTCCAGTTCTGGGTCACTGTCCGTGTGGAGTTTGCACATTCGCCCCGTGTTTGCGTGGGTTTCGTCCCCACAACCCAAAAATGTGCAGGCTAGGTGGATTGACGATGCAAAATTGCCCCTTAATTGGAAAAAATGAATTGGGTACTCTAAATTTATTTTTAAAAATGTTCGGCAGATACAGGCCTGTTATCTGTAGTTCCGGTCTTGTAGTCCTCTGTTAGTTGATTATCAATCTGGTTCTCTTCTGGCTCTGGTCTTCCTTTTGTTGGTAGTGTGGATGGTCTCCTTCTTTGGCCGGTGCAAGTCACCGTTGTTAGTTACTGTTGTTGCTTCAAGAGAAGAATGAATCTGAGCAGTAACTTTTATACTGTTTGAATTTCGTGACTCTCTTGGTGGGCATTCTCTGGTCCATTTGCCAATCAGGGCTCGATCAGCCTGATTGATCAAGTCCAATCAGGGGCTGCCACATCAGTTTTGGAATGGGCATTCAGTGGCCACGCTTGAAAGTGTTAAATGCATGTAAGCTTTCCAAATAAGGAAGTTAGGTGCCGCTGTGTCTGATAAACAAGTGTGATTAACAGGACAGTTCTATTGATCCTGGGGTGGCCTGGAGATGGCATTTTGCTTATGTTATTCTCATCAACTTGTGAAATCGTTTGAAGTCTGCAAAGCCTTTTGCTGCAACTTTATTTGATGTGTTCTGCAGCCTGCTTGTCCATTTCCTTGACCACTTTTCCCAGCATCCCTTGTTGGACACCATTTTAGGTAGCCACAGCCAACCTGCATGATTTGTCGGGCCCAGCTGCGTGTCACTTGGATAGACACGATGCCTGCAACTGCAAAGTTCCTGGTGTCTTGATGCTCAATTTGAAGAATCTTACAAGTTCAAATACACACTTCTGCCACTGTATTGAATTTATTTAAATCCTGGTTTGTGTAGATATGCTCAATATTTTGGGACATTATCTGTCATTTAGATTACGTTATTTTCTAGAACCCTGCAGCAGCTTATCTTAGCTATTTGTAACTGTTGCAGCTTGAAATATTTATCCAAGTGCACATTTCTAATGATGCTATACATTAAGTCTCAGTGCCTCCAGTAGGCAAAATTGAATTACCATAACTCTAGGCATCCTAGCCTTTAATTATTCTTTTTTTTCATAAATTTAGAGTACCCAGTTAATTTTTTCCAATTAAGGGGCAATTTTAGCGTGACCAATCCACCTAACCTGCACATCTTTGGTTTATGGGGCGAAATCCACGGAAACACGGAGAGAATGTGCAAACTCCACATGGACAGTGACCCGGGGCCAGGATCGGACCTGGGACCTCGGTGCCCTGAGGCAGCAGTGCTAACCACTGTGCCACCGTGCTGTCCTTCATTTTAATGATATTTAGGAACTTGTGCAGTAAACATTACCCCTGCATTAAAACTAATGATACCAATAGCCACTTGCTTTTATATAGTGCCTTCAACATAGAATATCACCCTAAGGTAATTCATAGGCATAATCAAAAATAAAGGAAGCTCTTAAAAGAAAGAGAATTGGGCCTTTTGGAGGTATAGTGAAGGAATTAAAAACTCTAGGTGGCTGAAGGCATGGCTGTCAATGGAAGAGCAAAAAGTGAAGAGATGTACAAGAGGCAAAGGCCAGAATAACCAAGCATTTTTAAAGACTCTAATGTTTAAAGGTTAGAGATAAAGAGGGGACTAGACGTTGGGATGATTTTGAGTTTGCACTCGCCGCCTGTAAAAAATGTGGCACGGGCTAAAAATCGGAAAGAATTGAGAAGCACAATTCTCTCCGGCTTAATTGGGTTTTGGAATTTTCACTCTGCCTCGCCGATGGAGTATTGTGAATTGCACCGCAGAGCCCAAAAAACCTCATTTTAATACATTGCCACGTCATTAGCAAGCACTCTGTCCAGACCTTACCCCCTCACAGAATATTCCCCCGGTACCAATGTGATGTCATGCTGCCGTTATTTCCAATAGGTTTGGCCAGGCATGAGGCAGTCGAGGGGATTCCCCCAGGGGTGCAGATGTGGAGGGACATGCCTTGGCACAGGTTTTCAATGCTAGGTGGGATGAATGCAAGATTTTAGATGTATTGCTTTATAAACATTTGGCAATTTAAGGGTTAAAAGCCTGGGTTTGAGTGCGTTTGACTGCAGGAATCATGTTTTTAAAAATACTCTTGTTTTGCAAGAACAGGAGGCTTTTAGGAGCCAGAGGTGAAATTGACCACCGTAAAAGCCTGGACTAATGCACTGTTGTTTGATTAGGGTGGGTGGGGGGGGGGGGGGGGTCCCTGAGAAGTTATTGTATTTTCAGCCTGGGGAGTTAATTTTTTTCTGCTTGGGGAGATGATGTTATTGCTGGGTGACTCCACTGACTCCACAAGTAAAGTCTTTTGCTCTCACAGTAGGATAGTTAAAAAAGGTGAATAGCATTTAAAGGAGTGCAGACTTGTCTGAGGACAAGGGGGCAGTTGGAATAGTTTTTTGAAAACATCCAACCAGAGTCTAACAGGTATCAAATCTGTTCTGGAAAGCAAGTATTACTCAGTGCCAGTGAGATGTCGGATGGATTAAGAACTGTATGTTTTCCTTTATTTTGTTCAATTGGGAATAGAGATAGTAATTAAAGGTATATTTACTGTATTTTGCAGTATTGTTTAAGGTGTAAATGTAAGCCGTTTTTGGGTGTGAGGCTAAAGATTTTAATACTGTGTTAATAATAAAGTTTTGTTTTAACATTAATAAATCCTGATTTCTTTTTTTGTGTAATCACCCTTGAAGTGAAGTATTCTTTCCACACAGGCTTCCAAAATAAGCTAAAATATTGGAGTTTTGGTCCAGTATCCTAGCCACTGTTGAGGTCTGGTCCGGGATTGTAATATAAGTTGGCACTGCCAAGTTGGCAGTGACAGTCGGGCGGGGCGGGGGTGGTTTTGCTGACAATGAATGTCTGTGGTGGGGGGAGTCCCCGTGACCTCCATGATCTGTGCTGGCGGACATTAGGCTGCAGCGCTGGTTGGGGCGTCATTTGAAGACGGCACCCTGATCTTTTGGAGATTGTTCCCAGCTGTATAAGGCCCCGCCCCACCAGAGTAATGGCATTAACCATGTTAATTCACTTTTTTCGGAAAAGAGGCGAAAAATTCCATGTGAAATCCGGCACTGTTTTTCTCACCTGAACTGACACTTTGACATTTTTGATAACATTCTGCCTAATGACTGATTTAAGCATAAGGATGTCGATTTTAAAGCTAATGCACTGTGGGACTGGGAGTAAATGTTGGTCAGTGAGAAGAGGAATAGGTGAGTTAAGATAAGGGTGCAGAATTTCAGATTAGTTAAAGTCTACCAAAGGTAAAAGATGGGACTGGGCCAAGTAGGCATTAAAATATTGGAGTCCCGGCATGGATGAGGATTCGTGGACTTCCACAACAGCAAAGTTGGTACTGCACCTGGGCCAATTCAGCGACCACGGAGGGGCTAGTACCGGCGACACATGGAACATAATAGATTCCAATGGTAAATGGTGTGTGATTCGCTGGGTCCATGATTGACATTCGGGAAGCTGACAGGCTGCAGCCGCATATACACATTACACTCCCCACACACACTCATCCCAGCCAACAAGAAGGCACTGGTTGTGCTGGAGTGCGCCCATCCCACTGATGGATTGGTTGGGGCCAGAGAGCACCTGGGACGACACCCATTCAACCTATGGCCCTAAATTCATAGTGGGCAGTCAGCAACATGTGCAGCTGCATGGCTGCATTGTAGGACACAGCAATCGTGCTCCCTGCCCGTCCATCCTGACCCTACAGCCCATTTCCTGACCACCTCTCGCACTCCCCCCCCCCCCCCCCCCCCCCCCCCCCCAGTCCTGGCAGAAGCCCGTCCCCGGCCAGTGACAAGACTGACTGCAAACTATGGTGATGTTGGCCACTTTCCGTACCCTCTCTCTCCCTCAGCAGCCACAGCACCTGTTTAATGATTTTAAAAGCACAAGTGAACCTTGCCGTCGGGAATTCGCTCCAATGGAGATGGAGGATTGTGGAGGGCCCGGAGAAGACCGGGTTGGGCTCGCTAATGATATGCCAGCGTTGTTTACTGTATGTGCGTTCTGGAGCACATTGACGCCGCTGTCGAGGCACCGGAGAATTGCGATTTGGCGTGAAACCAGCATCCATCATGATTTCAGGGTCAAAACTCATTCCAAGCCCAATCGTGTTCCCGATTCTGGCGTCGGCACATGGAGAATCCCACCTGTGGTGAAGAGGAATGTTTAATTGGAGGAAATCGTAACTTACTTGGGAAAGTAATATAATACAGAAGTGGTGGAGTGGTGAAGAGAGGTTGTGGAAAGGTAATGCTTGGCATTGCCCATGTACATGTGAAGCTGACTCCAAAACTTTCAATGATATTCTGGATTTGGTTATTGTCATGTGTACTGAGGTACAGCGAAAAGTATTCTTCTGCGTACAGTTCAGACAGATCATTCCATACGTGAAAAAAATACATAGGGAAAACATAAATACACATTGTAAATACATGGACATCGGATGAAGCATACAGGAGCATAGTACTACACTGTAGAGAAGATGTGTGAAGAGATCAGATCAGTGCATAAGAGGATCGTTTAGGAGTTTGGTAACAGCAGGGAAAAGCTGTTTTTCAATCTTTTAGTGCGTGTTCTCAGACCTTTGTATCTCCTGCCCGATGGAAGAAGTTGGAAGAGTGAATAAGCCGGGTTGGAGAAGTTTTTGATTATGCTGCCCGTTTACCAAGGCATATTGTCAAGGGGCTGCATGTAACTGTGGAAAAGTTGTGTGTGGTACCATAATTGGATAGGATTTGTTTATTTTCACGTGTACTCAGGTACAGTGAAAAGTATATTTCTGTGAGCAGCTCAACAGATCATCAAGTACATAAAAATAAAAGAAAATTAAAGAAAATACATTATAGGGCAACACAATGCAATTACATGGACACTGGCATTGGGTGAACCAAACAGGATTGTAGTGTTAAACAGGTCAGTCCATAAGAGGGTCGTTTAGGAGTCTGGTAACAGCGGGGAAGAAGCTGTTTTTGAATCTGTTTGTGCGTGTTCTCAAACTTTTGTATCTCCTGCCCGATGGAAGAAGTTGGAAGAGTGAGTAAGCCGGGTGGGAGGGGTCTTTGATTATGCTGCCCGCTTTCCCCAGGCAGCGGAAAGTGTAGATGGAGTGCAAGAATATCTGAACAACTAATTGTAAGTCGATAGAAGCGAAACTTTCCTGGGTCAAGAACTTCATCAAATGCTAAAGCCAATTGGAAACTCTGCAAATAGTAATTCTGCTTAGATTAGTGATACCTTGGCGCATAATGTGTATTAGTGGCTAATTGATCTGCAGATCTTCGTCACCAGAGATTCCTGCTAAATCTGTTTGTTCCTCATCATGCAAGAGGTCCAGGCAATTGATTCTGCTCCTTCATATCCACCCCCTAGGCTACCATATTGTGTTGAAAATTAGTCCTCGGTGCAAGGTGCGCTCTCCTGCCCCTGCATCAACAGGTAGTTGACGAGAGCTTCTATGCACATTAGGCCAGACTCAAAGAATCTTTGTCAAAGCTGTGTTCATTCTTTGAAGTATTTCCAGTCTTCTTCTTAGGCAGTCCCTGGGGTGGAGGATGATATTCTTCCACACTAAAATGGGTTCTCAGGTGACTAAGGAGTCCAGTGTGTGACCTACAGTCTCTGTCACAGGTGGGACAGACAGTGGTTGAAGGAGCAGGTGGGTGGGTGGGGGTCCATGGTTTGCCGCACATTCTCTCACTGTCAACACTTGGCTTCAGCTTTCCCTTGACGATGAAACTTTAAAAAAAAAAAATGTTTTTTATTGGATTTTTGTACAAAGTATATTTACCCTTATGTACACAGAATAAGATATATATAGAAGAGAAGGGCACACACAAACATACCAAAAAAAAGGTTATATAGTAAAACAGAAATGAAAAATAAAATAAAGCAACTGGTAAGATATTATGCACCAGCTCAACAGCAGCAACTCTGTACAATTGGCAATATTATTTACAACACATAAGTAGGCATCTATTTGTGGGGGTGGGGGACTTGGGAGGTAGATATACATTTGAGTGCCGGAGAAACAATTACAGAGGTTAATACTCAAATGGGTCTGGTGTTTGTGTTGTCACTTGCTTCTCCCGGACGGGTTTCGCTACCGTTGTTGTCTCGCACTCACCTCCGCTTCAGCCATTCATCTCATCTTTCGCCTGGATTCTCCTTGCTCTCTGTTCCTGTAGATGCTAAGTTTGTTATCGTTTCCCGTTCCCTCCTTCCGGCTAGCATTTCCCTGCCTCCCCCCACCTCCCTGGTTCTCCTCTATTGTTCCCTGTCTCTTCAATCTTCCCCGTCCCTCTTTTGGTTTGCGTTTCTTTCCTCTTAGGGTTAGCTGCCCCCCCCCCCCCCCCCCCCCCCGCCCTAGTCTATCTCTTCCTCTCATGCCTTGGCTACTTTCCCCTGATACATGGCTACCTGGCTTTTCATCTGCTTGTTCATTGGCCACAAACAGGTCCCGGAACAATTGGGCGAATGGCTCCCACGTTCTGTGGAAGCTGTCGTCTGACCCTCGGATGGCAAATTAGATTTTCTCCATTTGGAGAAATTCTGAGAGGTCGGACACCCAGTCTGCAGCCCTGGGTGGTGCTGCTGACCGCCAGCTGAACAGGATTCTACGGCGGGCGATCAGAGAGGCAAAGGCAAGGGCGTCCTCCCTCCTCCCCAGGAATAGATCTGGCTGGTCTGATACCCCGAAGGCCGCCACTTATGGGCATGGCTCCACCCTCATCCCCACCACTTTGGACATTGCCTCGAAGAAGGCAAAGAAGTACTCCACAAGTCTGGGGCAAGACCAGAACATGTGGGCACGGTTGGCCGGGCCTCCTTGGCACCGTTCACATCTATCCCCCACCTCTGGGAAGAACCTACTCATACGGGTTCTTGTTATGTGGACTCTATGTACCACTTTTAGTTGTGTCAGGCTGAGCCTTGCGCATGCA
Organism: Scyliorhinus canicula; assembly: GCF_902713615.1. NCBI lineage: Eukaryota > Metazoa > Chordata > Chondrichthyes > Carcharhiniformes > Scyliorhinidae > Scyliorhinus > Scyliorhinus canicula. Next base: position 35,312,139 of record NC_052150.1, on the reverse strand, counting down.
GAGGTGGAGTTGACCCTATGCAGTGCTTCGCTCCAGAGTCCCCACCCTATTTCAATCCCCAGGTCCTCCTCCCATTTCTTTCTTGTTGCGTCCAGTACAGTGTCGGCCCTTTCTACCAGTCTGTCAGACATGCCGCTACAGTTTCCTTTATCTAGTGTGCTTGTGTCCAGTAACTCTTCCAGTAATGTCTGTCATGGTGGTTGTGGGTACGTCCTTGTCTCCTTTTGTAGGAAGTTTTTGAGTTGCATGTACCTTAGCTCGTTCCCCCGGCTAGCTGGAATTTCTCTGTCAGTTCGTCCAGTGTTGCGATCCTGCCATTCGTGTATAGGTCCCTGACTGTCAGTGTCCCTCTGTCCTGTCCCCACTTTTTGAAGGTGGCGTCAGTCAGCGCTGGTGTGAACCTATGGTTGTTGCAGATGGGAGCTTTGTCCGACATTCTGGTCAGGCCAAATTACTGCCGTAGTTGGTTCCAGGTCTGGAGGGTGGCTATCACCACCGGGCTGCTGGAGTGTTTTTTGGGTGGGGATGGGAGTGCTGCCGTGGAGAGGGCCCGGAGGGAAGTCCCCACGCAGGAGGCCTCTTCTGCGCGCACCCACTCAGCGTCTGGTTCCTTGATCCATCCCCTTATTCGCTCGGCTGTCACCCCCCCCAGTGGTAGAATTGTAGGTTGGGAGGGCTAGCCCCGCCCTGGATTTTGTTTTTTGTAGGACCTTCTTCGGATCCTAGCATTCTTCCCTCCCCCATACATATGATTAGTTTGCCTAGTGCTTTGAAAAAGGCCTTGGGGATGTAGATTGGAATGGGTCTAAGTAGGAAGAAGTACCTGGACAGTACGTTCATTTTGATCATCTGGACTCTCCCCGCGATGGAGACTGGGAGTGTGTTCCATCTTTGCAGGTCCTTTTTTACTTCCTCTGTCAGACTGGTGAGGTTCCATTTGTGGATCCCTTTCCAGTCATGGGCTATTTGGATCCCCAGGTAGTGGAATTTGTGTCTGGCTTGTTTAAACGGCAGTCCCGTTAGTGCTGCCCCCTCTACTTGCGGGTGTAATGGGAAGATCTCGCTTTTGCTTATGTTGGGTTTGGAGCCCGAGAAGGCGCCAAACTCTTTCAGGAGCGCGATGATTCCGTCCATGCTGCTTTGTAGGTCCGAAATGTAGAGGCGCAGGTCATCTGCATAGAGTGAGACCCTGTGCTCTCTCCGGCCCCTTCGATCCCCCTCCAGCTTTTTGCTGCTCTGTGCGCGATTCCTAGTGGCTCAGTCGCTAGAGCGAACAGCAGCGCGGACAGTGGGCATCCTTGTCTCGTTGCTCTGTGCAGCTGGAAGTATTTGGAGTTGGTGTTGTTGGCCTGTACACTCGCCATGGGGGCGTTGTATAGGAGCTTTACCCAGGAGGTGAACCCTGTTCCCAGCCCAAACCGCTCCAGTACCTCTATGATGTTTTCCATTCAACCCTGTCGAAGGCCTTTTCTGCGTCTAGGGAGACGATCACCTTTGGTATTCTCTCCCCGGATGGGGTCATTATCACGTTCAGCAGGCTCCTGGTACTCGAGGTTAGCTGTCTACTTTTGACAAAGCCCATCTGGTCCTCTGCGACCACCTCTGGTACGCAGTCTTCTAGCCTTTTGGCTATGATTTTGGCCAGTATTTTGGCATCTGCGTTCAGCAGTGAGATGGGTCTGTATGACCCACATTCTTTTGGGTCTTTATCTTTCTTAGGTATCAGCGAGATTGAGGCCTGTGCTAGCGTGGGTGGCAGTGTGCCCCTAGCTAGCGAGTCTGTGAACATCTCCCGCAGGTGCGGGGCCAGTGCTGTCGCAAATGTTTTGTTGAAATCTGACGGGAACCCGTCTAGTCTCAGTGCCTTCTTTGACTGCATGGAGCTTCTGCTATCCATGATCTCTCCCAGTGCTAGTGGTGCTTTCAGGCGCCATTTTCTGCCCTCCCGCACGACTGGTATGTCCAGTCCACCAAGGAACTGATTCATCCCAGCCTCCCCCATTGGGGGCTCTGAGGTGTACAGCCGTTGGTAGATTGCCTTGAAGGTTTTGTTGATCTTTTCTGGTTCTGTTTCTAATGTGCCTCTGGTGTCCCTGATTTGTGCAACTTCTCTGGTGGCTGCCTGCTTTCTCAGCTGGTGTGCCAACTTGCTGCTGGCTTTGTCTCCATGTTCGTATAGGGTCCCACATGCCTGGTGGAGTTGGTGCACTGCTTTCCTGGTGGAGAGCAGATCAAAGTTCCTTTGTAGCTCTTTCCTCTCCGCCAGGAGCTCTATGGTAGGGGCCTCGGAGTATTTACGGTCTACCTCCAGTATGGAGTCGACCAGCTGCTGCCTAGCCGCCCTTTCCTCCCTATCTCTTCGCGCTTTGAAAGCGATGATTTCCCATCTTAGTACGGCCTTTAGCGCTTGCCAGAATGTGGAGGTGAGACCTCCCCGTTCTGGTTGTTCTCCGTGTACTCTACTCTGGTGTTATGGGCCAGGGTTTAGAGAACCCCAAAGTGTATCATGGAGTTCACCTGACCCACAACTTTTAATAAATTGTGGTATGGGGAGCACACGGCCCACTCTACAGGTGTGGTACAGCAGAAATGGAAAAGTATTTTTTGAAGCAAAACAATGTTAACTTGAACTCAAGTTAACCTTTTTGAAACATACAGTGAACATCTTAGCAACCATCAATTCAAATACACCCCCCAAAGAATACAACACTAAGTAATCCTTAATAACTTCCCAAACAATATCCAGAAGACAGAAGAAACACCTTTTAACAGAAGCACATCAGGTTTACATTCACTACTGAAAGCATTTAGAATTCTGAATTCACCAAATGATCAAGAGATAGTCTTTTGATGGCCGAGAGAACAGCAGTACACCTGCTTGGTCTGGCTTCAGCTCCAACACTGAAAACGAAACTAAAACGCACCCTGCAGCAAACAGCCTAAAATGAAAGTTAAAAGGTGACAGGCAGCCCAGCTCCACCCACACTCTGACATCACTGCAGTAATAAAAACCCACTTCTTGAAGGTACTCTCACTACAGATATTTATTTACATACCCATTTATAAACACTCATTTCTTAAAGGTACTTTCACATGACACCTCCCCCAAGAAAAAAAATAAACCATCAACTTCAAGATGGTTTCATTTTCACCTTTTCACTATCCTTTAACAAATGCACACAGTAAATATACTTTTTTGTTTCAAAAAACAACACATGCAAACAGGTATAATAATATAGTCCATTTTTCTTTCTGCCTCCAACTGCAATCCTTCTTGATTGACAGTCTCTTTGAACAAGAAGGTCTCTGCACGTTCCGTCCATTTCTCTATGCCTTGGCATTTCTCTTTAAAGTCAGATACTTTAGAACATCGAGCATAGAACAGTACAGCACAGAACAGGCCCTTCGGCCCTCGATGTTGTGCCGAGCTTTGTCCGAAACCAAGATCAAGCTATCCCACTCCTTGTCATTCTGGTGTACTCCATGTGCCTATCCAATAACCGCTTGAAAGTTCCTAAAGTGTCCGACTCCACTATCACAGCAGGCAGTCCATTCCACGCCTTAACAACTCTCTGAGTAAAGAACCTACCTCGGACATCCTTCCTATATCTCCCACCCCGAACCTTATAGTTATGCCTCCTTTTAACAGCTACATCCACCCGAGGAAATAGTCTCTGAACATCCACTCTATCTGTCCCCCTCATCATCTTATAAACCTCTATTAAGTCGCCTCTCATTCTCCTCCGCTCCAAATAAAATAGCCCTAGCTCCCTCAACCTTTCCTCATAAAACCTACCCTCCAAACCAGGCAGCATTCTAGTAAATCTCCTTTGCACCCTTTCCAATGATTCCGCATCCCTCCTATAGTGAAGTGAACTGCACACAATACTCCAAATGTGGTCTCACCAGGGTCATGTATAGTTGCAGCATAATCCCATGGCTCTTGAATTCAAGCCGCCTGTTAATAAACGCTAACACATATAGGCCTTCTTCACGGCTCTATCTACTTGAGTGGCAACCTTCAGAGATCTATGGACATGAACCCCAAGATCTCTCTGTTCCTCCACATTCCTCAGATCCCTGCCGATGACCCTGTAATCTGCATTCAAATTAGCTCTCCCAAAATGAATCACCTCGCACTTATCAGGGTTAAACTCCATCTGCCATTTTTCGGCCCAGCTCTGCATCCTATCAATGTATCTTTGCAGCCTCCAACAGCCCTCCACCTCATCCACTACTCCACCAAATTTACTAACCCACCCTTCAGCCCCCCCCCCCCCCCTCCAAGTCATTGATAAAAATCACAAATAGCAGAGGACCCAGCACTGATCCCTGTAGTACACCGCTGGTAACTGGTCTCCAGTCTGAAAATTTTCCATCCACCACCACCCTCTGTCTTCTATGTGATAGCCAGTTACTTATCCAATTGGCCAAATTTCCCTCCATCCCACACCTCCTTATCTTCTTCATGACCCGACCATGGCGAACCTTATCAAACGCTTTACTGAAATCCATGTCTACGACATCAACTGCTCTACCTTCATCCAGACACTTAGTTACCTCCTCAAAGAATTCAATCAAATTTGTGAGGCAAGATTTACCCTTCACGAATCCATGTTGACTATCCTGGATTACGCTGCATCTTTCCAAATGATCATTAATCCTATCCCTCAGGACCTTTCCCATTAACTTTGTGACCACCGAAGTAAGACTAACCGGCCTATAATTATCAGGGTCATTCCTATTCCCTTTCCTGAACAGAGGAACAACATTCGCCACTCTCCAGTCCTCATGCAATATCCCCATGGACAGTGAGGACCCAAAGATCAAAGCCAAAGGCTCTGCAATCTAATCCCTTGCCTCCCAAAGAATCCAAGATGTATCCCATCTGGCCCAGGGGACTTGTCGACCCTCCGGTTTATCAAAATTGCTAATACATCTTGCCTCAGAACATCTACCTCCTCCAGCCTACCCGCCTGTATCACACTCTCATCCTCAAAAACATGGACCCTCTCCTTGTTGAACACTGAAGCGATCCCTCGGGTAGTGGTTTGCTCTTTCATCAAGGTGCGCCCGCCATGGCAGGGGTGGGGGTGGGGGGGCGTGGCGTTGTCTCACCCGCCACCCCACCCCCCGTCGCCGTGTTGTTGCCCCTTGCCAGGGGGCCCTTATTTCTACCCTATAGAAGAACTTTAGTTCAATCTGATCACAGAGTCCCTTGCAATTCTCCAACACAGGAGCATTGGTTATCACAGCTTTCAGGCTGTCAAATGCCTGTTGAAGTCCATGTGGGCCAGGGTTTAGAGAAGCCCAAAGTGTATCATGGAGTTCATCTGACCCACAACTTTTAATAGATTGTTGTATGGGAAGCACAGGGCCCACTCGACAGGTGTGGTCCACCAGAAATGGAAAAGTATTTTTTAAAGCAGAACAATGTTTATTCTATGAACTCAAGTTAACCTTTTTGAAACATACAGTGAACATCTTAGCAACCATCAATTCAAATACAACCCCAAAGAATACAACACTAGGTAATCCTTAATAACTTCCCAAACAACATCCAGAAGACAGAAGAAACACCTTTTAACAGAAGCACATCAGGTTTGCATTCACTACTGAAAACATTTATAATTCTGACTTCACCATATGATCAAGAGATAGTCTTTTGATGGCAGAGCTTGGTCTGGCTTCAGCTCCAACTCTGAAAACAAAACTAAGACACACCCTGCAGCAAACAACCTAAAACAAAAGTAAAAAGCTGACAGACAGCCCAGCTCCACCCACACTCTGACATCACTGCAGTAATACACACCCATTTCTTAAAGGTACTCTCACTACAGATATTTATTTACACACCCATTTATAAACACCCATTTCTTAATGTTACTCTCACATGACAATGGCCTGTGATATCTTTTAGTTGAAGACTTTGTCAGCTAGTAGGGCAATGTCCAACCTGCATGCGGGGCGTTGGGCCCTGCCCGTTCCCAGCCTCACGTCCATGTAAGTGTGGTCAGATATCACAATTGCAGAGTATCCCACTTTGTCTATCCCCGGGAGCACCGTTTTCCCCACCACAAAGAAGTCAATTCTGGTGTATATGTTGTGTACTGGGGAGAACTCCTTCTCCCCTGGGTGGGTGAACCTCCAGGGGTCCACCGCTCCCCATCTGTTCCATAAAGTGACCGAGTTCCCTTACCATGCTTGTGGTTTTCCCCGTTTTGGGGCTTGATCTGTCAGTCGTTGGATCCTGTACATAGTTGAAGTCCCTCCCCACGATTAGTCAGTGCATCGCTCTGTCAGGGATTTCTGCCATGGTCTTTTTGATGAAGCTCATATCATCCCAGTTGGGCGCATATACGTTAACTAGTACTACCGGTGCCCCATCCAGGCCCCGCAGACCATGACGTACCGTTCCCCCGGGTCCGTAATCGTCTTTGTCGCCCTAAACAGCGTACTCTTGCTGATCAGTATTGCCACCCCCTGGCCATCGTCCCATAGCAGGAATGGTAGGTTTGTCCCACCCAGCCCTTTCTTACCCGCAGTGGGCCCTGCTCTCTCAGGTATGTCTCTTGGAGGAAGACTATGTCGGCCTTCATATTTCTTAGGTGGGTGAGGACTCTGGATCTTTTCACTGGTCGTTGAGTCCCCTTACGTTCCAGGTGACTATCCTGGTGGGGGGCTTCTGCCCCCTCGCTCCTGTGGGATTAACCATATTTACCTGGTGGACGTGCCCCTGCCCTCCAATTTTTCCCTTTGTTAGGGGCCGTCCAGGATGGCCGCTGTCACTGCTCTCTACATGCGGTCAGGTCCCTGTGCTCCGGGGTTTCCCTTTGTTAGGGGGGCACCCGACATGGCCGCCCCTGTGCGTTCGCCACGTGGGCAGTCCCCTGCGCTTTGGGGTCTCCCTTCACCCAGAGACCGTACTGGGTGGATGCTTTCAGCAATTCCTTGTTCTGAGCCCTTGTTGTTGGCACTTTGTTGCCCTATTACTATTCCCTTTCTAGCCTTGTTTGTCCCCCCTTCCCTGTCCCCCTGTCGTCGTCCCCGGTCCCTCCCTTTCTCCCGAATACCCCTCCTTTGTCCCTCTTTTCCCTGTTCCTATCCCTGTTTGGTCTCCTGCCCCTGTTGAGTGGTTTCCCCCCCCCTTGCCTGGCGCCCCCCCCCCCCCCCCCCCCCCCCCCCCTGTTGGGGGCGCGCTGCAGCCCTGCTTGGTTGCATGTCCCCGGCGCTAGCTTTCCTGCTAGTGCGGTGGCCCCCCTCTTGGAAGTTACTGTCTCGCTTCTCCCTTGCCCAGCCTCTGCGGTTTTCTGCCCGCTCTTCCCCCATCCTACCCTGCACTCCTCTTGCTTGCTCTCCCTTCTCCGCTGCTCTTGTTCCCTCGTGCTGGGGCGGGTTCCCACCTGAAGATTTTTCTTCAGAGTGCGCTCGCCGTGGCGGGGGTGGAGGTGGGGGGCCCTGGCGTTACCTCCCCCCCCATTGGCGTGTTGTTGCCCCTTGCCAGGGGCCCCTTATTTCTACTCTACCTGTTGGTTTTCCAGCCTCGACAAACCTGTTTGCTTCGGCGGGGGCTGTGAAAAAGTACTCTCTTTCTTGATATGTGACCCAGAGTTTCGCTGGGTAAAGCATACCAAAACGCACGCTGTTCTTGTGAAGAGCTGCTTTTGCTTAATTGAATTTGGCCTGTGTCCTGGCTAGGTCTGCCCCAGTGTCCTCGTAAATTCTAATAGTGTGTCCTTCCCATTTGCAGGCTCTATTTTTCCTGGCCCAGCGCAGGATTGTTTCCCTATCTTCGTACCGGTGCAGTTTAGCTATAACTGCTCTCAGGTGGTCCCCTGCCTTGGGCTTCGGGCGCAGCGACCGATGTGCTCTGTCCATTACTATTGGGTTGGGGAAAGTTTTCCTCCACACTAAGTTGCCCAGCACCTCGGCCACGTATGCTGTGGGGTTTCTACCCTCGATCCCCTCTGGTAGGCCCACTATCCTTGCATTTTGCCTTCTCTAGCAGTTTTCCTGATCGTCCACTCTGCCCTTCAGGCTCCCCTGTGTGTGACCAGTCTTGCCACCTCCTTCTCCAGGGCCATGATCCTATCGCTCATATCAGTCGTGGCTTTTCCCAGCTCCTTAATGGTCGTCTCTTGGGCTTCCAGTTTCTCCTCTTGAGCTTCCAGTTTCTCCTCTTGAGCTTCCAGTTTATCCCCTGCTCTGCCCAGAGCATGCTGCCTCTCCGCCAGGGTCTTGGCCATTGCTGGCTGCACTGCAGCCTCTATGCCTGCCCTAGCCTCGGTTTTGTTTTCCTGCTGATGCTCCCACGGCGCCTCAGCAAAGGCTGCCTTCCAGTTCTAGTTCCCCCCTAACCCGGGGGAAAATGCTCCTGTCTGTCGAGTTCGTTTTGTTGTTGCGAATCTCCTGTTCCGCCGCTTTGTGCGCCGATTAGCTTGTCTGAACAGGCTTGCCCATTGTCCCGTCTGGTTTTGGCGCCTTTTCTCCCTCTGCTTTGGCTCCTTTCTGGCATTTTTTTTCCTTCCACATTTTTTTACCCCCTTTTTCTTTCCCCCTCCCTTCACCACTTTTTTTTTGTAAAACTCTGTTCAAGAATTTTTTTTTTTTTAAAGTGAAAAAATTCTTTCTCTTTAAAAGTTTTCTTCACAGAGTTTTTTTTGAGAAAGGGGATGTTCTTTTTTTCCCCTCACTCACCCAGGGTCGAGAGAGAGAGAGGCTTCTGGTTGGGCTGGGAGGCCCTCTTTGTTTCGCTGCCAGCCTCGCGGTGGTCGTCGTGGGGGGTGGCGGGGGGGTGTCGGTCCTTGCTGCTGGCTCGGTCCCCGCTTTGGTCCAGGCTGCCGCTCGTCCTTCCCTGCGTTCTGTTGCCGTGGAGGGGGGGGGGGGGGGGAGATCACTCTGCTCCCGAGCGCCCAGGTCTCCCACTTTAATTCACTTTGGAGTCCGGGATCTTCTTCGTCCCCACTCTCTTGTTGCGGGGCGCCCAAACAGATGAATTTGCGCACTTGGGTGCAAGTTTTCAGCGAGGAGCGGGACGCAACTTTGTTCCCACCCAGGAGCTCCTGCAACCACGATCGCTCTCCTTGACGATGAAACTTGAGGTGTTCAGCCCCTTCCTGGATATTTTTCCTCCACTTTGGCTGAGCTTGGTCCAGGGATTCACAGGGGTTAGTGGGGATGTTACACTTCTTCAAGGAGGCTTTGAGGGTGCGCTTGAAGTGTTTCATCTGCCCTATTGGGACTTGCTTGCCGTGTCGATGCTCCGAGTAGAGCACTTGTTTCGGGAGTCTTGTGTCAGGCATGCAGATGATGTGGCCCGCCCAGTGGAGTTGATTGAGCGTGGTCAATGCATCGATGCTGAGGATGTTGGCTTGCGCGAGGACACTGATGTTTGTGCACCTAAGCTTCCACTGGATTTGCAGGATCTTGAGGAGGCAGTTCTGGTGGTGCTTCACCAGGGTTTAGAGGTGCCTGCTGTGCATAGTTCACTTCTCTGCGCCATATAGGAGGGCGAGCATCACTTTTACTCTATCGACCAAGAGCTTGGTGCCGGGTCTGAGGTCATAGTTTTTGAACACACACACTTCCTCAGATGAACGAGGGGCCATGGGGGGAGTGGGTGGAGTGCTGTAGTTTCCCATGGGGCTGTGGGTGGAGTGCTGTAGTTTCCCATGGGGCCATGGGGGGAGTGGGTGGAGTGCTGTAGTTTCCCATGGGGCCATGGGGGGAGTGGGTGGAGTGCTGTAGTTTCCCATGGGGCCATGGGGGGAGTGGGTGGAGTGCTGTGGTTTGCCATGGGGCCATGGGGGGAGTGCTGTGGTTTGCCATGGGGGGGGAGTGGGTGGAGTGCTGTGGTTTGCCATGGGGCCATGGGGGGAGTGGGTGGAGTGCTGTGGTTTGCCATGGGGGGAATGGGTGGAGTGCTGTGGTTTGCCATGGGGCCATGGGGGGGGAGTGGGTGGAGTGCTGTGGTTTGCCATGGGGCCATGGGGGGAGTGGGTGGAGTGCTGTGGTTTGCCATGGGGGGAATGGGTGGAGTGCTGTGGTTTGCCATGGGGCCATGGGGGGAATGGGTGGAGTGCTGTGGTTTGCCATGGGGCCATGGGGGGGGAGTGGGTGGAGTGCTGTGGTTTGCCATGGGGCCATGGGGGGAGTGGGTGGAGTGCTGTGGTTTGCCATGGGGCCATGGGGGGAATGGGTGGAGTGCTGTGGTTTGCCATGGGGCCATGGGGGAGTGGGTGGAGTGCTGTGGTTTGCCATGGGGCCATGGGGGGAGTGGGTGGAGTGCTGTGGTTTGCCATGGGGCCATGGGGGGAGTGGGTGGAGTGCTGTGGTTTGCCATGGGGGTGGGTGGAGTGCCGTAATTTGACATAGAGGTCATGGGGGGTGGGCAGAGATGCGTAGCATGGCATGGGGCATGAGGGACCAAGGGAATGGATGAGGGCATGAGGTGGCATGGATGGGGCATGAGGTGTGTGTGGGGATGTGAGGGCTGGAAGGTCTTTGAGTTTTGACTGTGACTGGGATGAATTTCCACAGGCCTTTTAAACAGCCCAGCTCGGCATCTGGCAGCCCTTGTGGCTTCCTGCAACCCCTTTTCCGGGTCAGCTGGCCCAACCCAGTCAGCACCCTTCTTCACCACCACCACCCCCCTACCACCCCCCAGCAATAAGGATTCAGCCTTTGCGGTTTGCAGGCGCTTTCTGATGAGGCAGGTGGCCGAGCTGGGGATTTTCCCAATTCCCACTCCGTGCCTTAGTGATGAAAATCCAGCCCTGAATTTCCATTTTCACTGCTACTGCTTCCATTTCTATGTTTTACCTTTCTTTCCATAGAATCCCTACAGTGCAGAAGGAGGCCATTCGGCCCATTGGGTCTGCACCAACCCTCTGAAAGAGCACCTTACCTAGGCCCACACTCCCACCCTACCCCCGCCTAACCTGCACATCCTTGGACTGTGGGAGGATACTGGAGCACCCGGAGGAAACCCACACAGACACGGGGAGAAAAATGAAAACTCCACTCACCTAGAAAGTAACTCAAGACTGGAATTGAGAGGACGGCACGGCAGCACTGTTGCTTCACAGCGCCAGGGACCCTAGTTCGATTCCAGCTTGGGTCACTGTCTGTGCCGAGTCTGCATGTTCTCCATGTGTCTGCGTGGGTTTCATCTGGGTACTCCGGTTTCCTCCCACAAGTCCCGAAAGACATGCTGTTAGGTAAATTGGACATTCTGAATTCTCCCTCAGTGTACCTGAGCAGGTGCTGGAGTGTGGCGACTAGGGGATTTTCACAGTAACTTCATTGCAGTGTTAATGTAAGCTTGCTTGTGACAATAATAAAGATTATTATTGAATCTGGGTCCCTGGCGCTGTGAGGCAGCAGTGCTAACCACTGTGTCACCCCTTTCCATTAATGAATGTCAGGTTTCTTCGTATGTTCAAAATTACAATTTTCTTATATTGCAGCCCATAGAATTAATCACTTTTTCTTCTTCTTGACAATTACCTTTAAAAGAAGATTTTTTTAAATCATGAGCAAGTTTTTTTCTCTCCCCTCTAAACAGCGCTTCAATTTTCTACTGAAAGTAATGCAACAAATGGCATTGCAAATAGATTTTTGAGTCTGCTTTTTCAAAAATAAAATCGCTTTAACACCCCAGTCATACTGAATGTTTGTTTCAACAGTGCACTTTAGGTAAAGGTGAGCAGGGGGCTATCGACTTATATATTGTTGAAGTGTCGATGGAAAGCAGCCTGTGTTGTGATTCTGATTGGTTTCACTTTTAAATGCTTTTGAGATCTTCAATTGATAAATTAATGTTTAAATATGGTTGCAATGCATTGCAAATGATGACGAACACTTTTTTTTATGGCTATTAAGCAATAATCTTATTATGAAAGTGACAGCAGCTTTTTTTTAAACTGCAGAGCGAAATGTGCGTATGTATCAAATCCTTATCTCGAAACAATGAAAGAAGATGTTTTATATCACTTTGACCTTGGAACGAAAACTCATGACTTCCGTGCTATGTTTGGAGATGTCAAGGTAAGCTCGCACGATGACTGGGCTGAATATTACTGAAATACAGGCAGTGCCGACATTGGGTTGTGTCACCACACATGTGGATAGCGGGATGTAATTTTGGATTTTGCCATCATTATCCAATTGACAGTCGTCAGGAATGGAAGTCGGCCCATAATGGGGGCAGGGTGGAAGGATTTTCCTGCAGCTCAATCAGACCAAAGGCATCACACATAGAGGAAACTGGAAGGGAGACTTAACAAGGGAAGCTGTGGAGGAATGGCTGGAGTTAGAGGGACAGTGGCTCCAAGGTTCAGTGTTGCCTCGCTCAATGTGCTCCTGCAGATAGTGAGGGCATGGCAAGAAGTGTTATTCCCGGTCGACAAGAGGAGGAGGAGGCCAGCAAGCCTCACAGAGATGGTTGCAGATGAAGTTAGCAGCCGCACAATGTCACATGAACACATGTGCAGTATCCCAATCGATTCAATGACCTGATGAAGCTATGCAATGCGAATGGAATTCATAATAGCAAGCTCCTCGTCCTGGACAACGCAAATGGTTCAAATTCAATGTGAAACGAGGTTGCCAACCCATGCATCAGGCATAATCGGGCACCAACTTCCTCAGTGAAATGGAAAGTAGTCTCATAGCAGAAACCAGTTGAAGTCAGTCAGAGTTAATGCTGCATTGTTCATACGAAATTGCCACTTGTAGCATACTTCCCAGTGGTGCAATGCTGAACATGGAAACTGGCACAGATTGACAAGCAAAGCTGGGCCATGCAAGACAAGTGACACTATGTATGCCTGTGGTTGCAGGAGAAGCAAGTTCAGAATGCTAAGGAACGGAGAAGGACTGGAGGCAGATTTCTATTAGTTGCTTTATTGACACCAATAGACGAGGAGGAGGCAGTTGTGGTAGAAGGGATTACAGCGAGGTGGGTCCGGAACCTATACAAAGTGAACAGCTTAATGGAAGTATCCATAAAAACTTCTGATGAGTGCCGGCTATGATGCTGCAGGTGAATACAGACAAAAAGTGTTGAAGCAAAGTGCAACACCCTAACATCATGTCAGTAACAATTGAGGTGACAACGAGGGGAATGGAATCGCATGAGACCTCAAAGGAAGAGCCACCATCTGAAGAGACAGTGTCACATCATTCTAGAGCACCCTCCAGCAGTGTGTATACTCTCATGTTGGTGGGCGTTGGTGCACAGTTCGAAAGAATGGCACCTGCAGCACGGTGATGCAATGGTTGGCACTGCTGCCTCATGGCACTGAGGACCCGGGTTCGATGACGGCCCCGGGTCACTGTCCGTGAAGAGTTTTCACATTCTCTCTGTGTCTGCGGGGATCTCACCCCCACAACTCAAAAGGGTGCGCAGAGTAGGTGAATTGGCCTAAATTGCCCCTAAATTGAAAAAAAAAGAATTGGATACTCTAAATTTATAAAAAACATAGACAAAACAAAAATAAAGAATGGAACCAGCTGGTGATCATGGCACAGGAGTGTATAATCAATTTATGGACGGAGTGAGAGCCACGGTCACTCCCCATTGGCGGACTGAGAAAGGGCCTATTGATGCCCGTCTTCCACAGATGATCAGCCTCTACTCTGGTGGGCACTTTCCAACTGGTTAATTCTTGAGAAGGAGGAGGAGGTTATGTGGAAAGGTCTGAACTTGATAAGGGCAATGGTGAACATACACCATGGCTTAATATCATGACAGGCCCACTAAAATGGTAAGGGCATTTAAGGAAAGGCCCCACCAAGGCTATTTGAGAGAGAAGGTTGAATTGTTTGCATGGCTGTTTAACGAAGACTCTACAGAAATATTTCCATATGAATTATTTATGGATTCTCAGACGTGCATATTATGTCCATTGACAGCAGCTCCTTGGGTGCATTGCCATAGCCTGCTTGATCTCGAGCCTTCTCCATTTTTAAAATTCATACAAGTGATGTGGTCTTCGCTAGCTAGGCCAACATATATTGTCCATTACTACCTTCCCTTGGGAAGGTAGTCGGTGAGCTGCCTTCTTGAATTACTACAGTCCATGTGGTCTAGTTAGAAAGAGAGAGTATTCCCACACACACCTGACTTATGCGTCTTAGATGGTGAATGGGTTTTGGGGAGTCAGGAGGTGAGTTCCCCGCGGCAGGATTCCTAGCCTTTGACCTGCTCTTGTAGCCGCAGTATTTATATGGCTAGTCCATTTCAGTTTCTGGTCAATGGCAACTCCAGATATGTTGATAGTGGGGGATTCACCATGGTAATGCCATTGAATGTAAAGGGGCAATGGTTCGATTTTCTATATTGGAAATGGTCTCTGCCGGGCACTTGTGTGGTGCAAATGTTACTTGCCACTTGTCAGTCCAAGCCTGGATGTTGCCCAGGTCTTGCTGCATTTGGACATGGACCGCATCAGTATTCTCCTTGGAGCAAGAGTAGGAGGAAGAGGCAGTGCTTTCAAGGTAGTCTCAATTCTCCAAAGCTGCTCCCCTCTGGAGTGCTAGGTGTTCCGAGCACAGCACACCATAATGATGCATGTGACCGTTGATGGGGCGTACTACAGGGCTCTCCCAGATCTTTCCAAAATGTAAACCTTCTTTTTGTTGTTGCCCTTGCAGTCACATGACTGTAGCCCTAGACAGGCTTATTACACCTGTGCAGAGGGCATGTCTTCTGGCCTTGTCACCTTGTATCCACCTACAAAGCGGTTCGGGTGCCTGAAAAGCTGAGGCATCTGGAAATATCTCCGTTTGAGTGAGTTGCAGCACCTTCCACACCAACAAGAATCCTTTGGTAGTGCAGGGTCACATACTAGTTGTGCCTTTGGTAAGTTGCAACCATTCTTGTTGATGAAGGCTCCCACTTCATGTGGTCCATGGCAGCTTGATACAGTGATGGGCTGCTGACTGGGATATTCCACAGATTTCTGTAGACAATTCCTAGAATGATCCTGAGGAGCAATGGTTGAGTGTCACCAATACCTGTACCACCACAAACAATGGATGGTCACCATATCTAATTGGGCTAAATTCTCTTGCAGAATTTAGCATAGCTCTGATACCATCTGCCTGGACGAACACAATCTTCATGTTCCAACATCTCCATGAAACAGAACTTTTTATAGTAAACCCTTTTGCTGGATAGCATCTTCTGTGATCATAAGCCTTTATTCATAGCCCTTGGCACCCTTCTCGTCTGTGTCCCCTTTCCATGAACTTGTGAATCTTGCTGCTCCATTCCCAGCTGTGGCTGCAGTTCTCCTCTTTCTCTTCTCTTCTCCCTTCCTCCCTCCCTCTCTCGCTCTTTTTCTTTTTCTCATTTCTGCTCCCCACACCTTCCAGAAGACTCAAACTCTGAGTGCAAAGACTTAATGATAAATGAAACACTCGCGTCTCAAAGTCTCTCAATCCCCTACGTGTGCCAGGGAGAGTTGGACCTCAGAGATTCCCTTTCAGTGATGTACCTCTGATCTATGTTCCTACTTTGCAGTGCCTCCACCTTATTGCTCTCACGCTATAATGCTTTTCAAGCCCCTTGTGTTGCAACACTCTGCTCTCAGTGGCTTCCACTTTCAGCTCCCACTTACCTGACACTGAGCTGTCACCCCCATTTGTCTGGCAAGTTGCTGAAACTGTCGACTTCTTGTGCCCTGGTGAAATTTGAAAACCACCACAAAATAGCAAACAGTTGTCTTAACAGGCTCGTTGCCTACCTTCCACTGCCTTGTGCAATAGCAACCCCGCTTCCCAACCACTTCTGCTCTGGAAAATCTGCCTGGGGGCAGGAAGACACCAAGGTTCTGCTCTGCATTTCCCTGAAATTTGGCCCCACCGTCCAATGGCCATCTTCCTGTGAACGATAAAATCCTGCTCAGTATGTCAGGATTATAGCACTTAATTCTTGTCGAAAGATGGATACAAATGATGCCATGGTTTCTTTTTTTTTTGTGGCAGTTTTTATGTGTCGGAGGAAGTGCATCGCGAATGAAAGCCTTCAGTCAATACATGAATGAGCTGTTAGGACTGGGGAGAGCCACTGATGACATTACCAATATCTGTGCAGGCACTGACCGTTACAGTATGTACAAAGTGGGGCCTGTCCTTGCAGTCAGCGTAAGTAACTACAAAATGTAAGTAAGCATGCTGGTGGCCATATATTTGCTACTTGTAACTATTTACATATAGCAACATGTTACTTGGAGTGATTAAAAAGATTTATGCAGTCTTATTTGTCAGATTTTCAATTGGAAACTCCTGTCCCAGTTCAGTTGAATTGTTCAAAGTCAACTATGTTAGTTCAGTTCTTCCATGATCCCAAACTCTGACCCAATCTCCTAAACTGGTATTTTTTTATTTATTATAAATTTAGAGTACCTAATTATTATTTTTTTTCCAATTAAGGGCCAATTTAGCCAATCCACCTAACCTGCACATCTTTGGGTTGGGGGGGTGGAACCCACATAGACATGGGGAGAATGCGCAAACTCCACACGGACAGTGACCCAGGGCCGGGATACAAATTAAACTGGTATTTATAACATGGATCATTGGAACTCCGTGACAACAGCAGCAATTATATTATGGAGAAAAATCCCAAGATCCTGTTTCATTTTTTATATGGGTGCAAAGAATTACAATGAATGCTCCTTTGGTTGGTCCAATCATTAAAGTGCAGGTGATTATTTGCTTGGAAAAATCACTCAAATATAAAAGAAATGTTCATTAAATCATTCATTACCTGATGGTTAGCTTGGTGCTGCAGAATTAATTTGCATGTATTCCCCTTGTATAGTTGGACCTATGGAAATTGATTGCCAATATGTTTGTCACCAATCACGTGCAATATAAGTATTAAGAGGAAAGAAACTTGAAATTGGCAGCACAAAACCAAAGAATGCTGCTGTGTACTAATTGCATGCAATTACATTTTTAAAAGGGCTGTGGGTGCCAGACACATTTCCAATCAGTTACCTTGTGTCAAGTAGTTAGAATTTTCATTTTGAAAATGGAGTATGGGAGATTTACTTAGAATAAATTAACAAAACATCTTATTTAATATATAGAACATAGAACATTACAGCGCAGTACGGGCCCTTTGGCCCTCAATGTTGCGCCGACCCGTGAAACCATCTGAAGCCTATCTGACCTACACTATTCCATTTTCATCCATATGTCTATCCAGTGACCACTTAAATTACCTTAAATTTGGCGAGTCTACTACTGTTGCAGGCAGGGCGTTCCACACCCCTACTACCCTCTGAGTCAAGAAACTGCCTCTGACATCTGTCCTATATCTACCACCCCTCAATTTAAAGCTATGTCCCCTCGTGTTGGTCATCACCATCCGAGGAAAAAGACTCTCACTGTCCACCCTATCTAACCCTCTGACAATCTTGTATGTCTCTATTAAGTCACCGCTCAGCCTTAGAACATAGAACATAGAACAATACAGCACAGAACAGGCCCTTCGGCCCTCGATGTTGTGCCGAGCAATGATCACCCTACTCAAACCCACGTATCCACCCTATACCCGTAACCCAACAACTCCCCCATAACCTTACTTTTTTTTAGGACACTACGGGCAATTTAGCATGGCCAATCCACCTAACCCGCACATCTTTGGACTGTGGGAGGAAACCAGAGCACCCGGAGGAAACTCACGCACACACGGGGAGAACGTGCAGACTCCGCACAGACAGTGCGGAATCTCCTCTCTAACGAAAACAACCTCAAGTCACTGAGCCTTTCCTCGTAAGACCTTCCCTCCATACCAGGCAACATCCTAGTAAATCTCCTCTGAACCCTTTCCAAAGCTTCCACATCCTTCCTATAATGTGGTGACCAGAACTGCACGCAGTACTCCAGGTGCGGCCGTACCAGAGCTTTGTACAGCTGCAGCATGACCTCGTGGCTCCGAAACTCAATCCCCCTACTGATAAAGGTTAGCACACCATATGCCTTCTTAACAACCCTATTAACCTGGGTGGCAACTTTCAGGGATTTATGTACCTGGATGCCGAGATCTCTCTGTTCATTTACACTACCAAGAATCTTGCCATTAGCCCAGTACTCTGCATTCCTGTTACTCCTTCCAAAGTGAACCACCTCACACTTTTCCGCATTAAACTCCATCTGCCACCTCTCAGCCCAGCTCTGCAACTTATCTATGTCCCTCTGTAACCTATAACATCCTTCAGCACTATCCACAACTCTACCGACCTTTGTGTCATCTGCAAATTTCCTAACCCATCCTTCTACACCCTCTTCCAAGTCATTTATAAAAATGACAAACAGCAGTGGCCCCAAAACAGATCCTTGTGGTACACCACTACTAACTGAACTCCAGGATGAACATTTGCTATCAACCACCACCCTCTGTCTTCATTCAGCTAGCCAATTACTGATCCAAACCGCTAAATCACCTTCAATCCCATACTTCCGTATTTTCTGCAATAGCCTACCGTGGGGAACCTTATCAAACGCCTTACTGAAACGCCTTACACCACATCAACCGCTTTACCCTCATCCACCTGTTTGGTCACCTCTTCAAAAAACTCAATAAGGTTTGTGAGGCATGACCTACCCTTCACAAAACCGTGTTGAGTATCGCTAATCAACTTGTTCTTTTCAAGTTGTTTATAAACCCTATCTCTTATAAACATTTCCAACATTCTACCCACAACCGAAGTAAGGCTCACAGGTCTATAATTACCAGGGTTGTCTCTACTCCCCTTCTTGAACAAGGGGACAACATTTGCTATCCTCCAGTCTTCCGGCACTATTCCTGTCGACAAAGACGACATAAAGATCAAGGACAAAGGCTCTGCAATCTCCTCCCTGGCTTCCCAGAGAATCCTAGGATAAATCCCATCTGGCCCAGGGGACTTATCTATTTTTACACTTTCCAAAATTGCTAACATCACCTCCTTGTGAACCTCAATCCCATCTAGCCTGGTCGACTGTACCTGAGTATTCTCCTCTGTATTCTCCTCTGTATTCTCTGTAAATATGTTTGTGTGTGTGTGTATAAGTCCTTGGTATTTGTGCCATCTTATCTATCGAAAGATGAAGGGCTGGATTCTCTGGGCGGGATTCTCGGGCGGAGAATCGCCGGGGGTCGGCGTGAATCCCACCCCCGCCATCCTCACAATTCTCCCGCCCCCCCCAAAAACCGGCCCGGCGTGAGTCGCGCTGCCCGTCTCGGAGAATGGCGGGGTCGGCGCAACTCAATGGGCCCGGGGATGTCGGATTCTCCAGCCCGCGATAGGCCAAAGTCCCGCCTGTTCTATGCCGGTCCCACCGGCGTAAATTGGAGTTGGTCCATTACCGGCGGGACATGGCAACGCAGGTGGGCTCTTAGGTTCTTGGGGGAGCACGGGGGGATCTGGCCCCGGGCGATGCCCCCACCTTGGCCTGGCCTGCGGTCGGGACCCATCGATCCGCAGGTGGGCCTGTGTCCTGGGGGCACTCTATTCCTTCGCATCGGAAGCTGTGGCCATCCGCCATTCCCGGTGCGGAAGTGACGCCATGTGCGCATGCGCGAGGATGATGCCAGCACGCGCTGGCGCTCCCGCGCGTGCGCCAACTCGCGATGGCCGGCGGAGGCCCTTCAGCTCCGGTTGGCGTGGCGCCAGGCCCCTATCCCACCGGCCGGCAGGCACCAACCACTCCAGGGTGGGCCTAGCCCCTGAAGGTGGCAGGCTGGTTCTGTGCTTGCCTACTTTACTCCGACGCCAGAGGAGTTCATGCCACTCCGTCCCTCTGGGACCCCCCGCACCGTCCGGTACGGAGGAATCCCGCCCTCTATGTGGGAGACTATGGGCGGGATTCTCCGACCCGGGGGGGGTGCTTCCCCTTCTCCGGCGCTGTTTTTTGGTCACCTGCGGGATCGCCGTCATGCTGGTCGGGGGCCATTGACAGCCCCCCCCCCTTTCCGGGTCCCAATCGGCCGAGTGGCCGACGAGTTTGGCTGAGTCCCGCTGGCATGGATTACCCAGCTCCTACATGGCAGGATCTGAGAGGTGAGTGTGTGGGAGCCGTTCTGGGGGGGTGTGGGATCTGGAAGGTGAGTGTGTGGGGGCCGTTCTGGAGGGGTGTGGGGGAATCCAACCCCGGGGGGGGGGGCCCTACGGTGACCGATCGGCGGGCTGGTTCCGTGCGGGCCTACTATACTCCGAGTTGGGCCCCTGTGGGGTTCCGCCATATTGCCCGGGGGCCGGCGCGGAGAAGGGAACCCCCACACATGTGCGGAAATATGCTAGTCGTTGGCACCGGTTTTCACGCCGGCGTCTGAGACCATGGGCTGGATTCTCCGATTCTGCGGCTATGTCCGTAGGAACCGTCTGGTCTTATGACCAAAAGGTTGGCGCTGCCCCCGCACTGATCCTTCACCTGGTGGGGGGCCTGGAGGCACGCCGTGTAAAGCCCCTGACTTTATCTGCAGATACGATCGCAGAATTGCTGGGTCCGTGGCCGCGCATGCGCACAGCGGCGGTCGCGCCGTACAACAGGGCGCTGGCTGCGCACGGACCCGGCCTGCCAAAAACTGCCCCCCTGTAACCCCCCTCACCACCATCGAACCACCTCCCATAAGTCCCCCCAGCCCCTGCCGAAGCCCACCCTGCCAGCGGAATGGCTCCACCACCCCCCTGACTGGGCAGCACTGGACTCATCCAGAGCCACCATGCGAGGTCCCTGAAAGTTGTGAGGACACGGGGACTCGACCCATCGGGGGCAGAGCATCGGGGGAGGGCCCAAGGTGACGTCCAAAAAGTCGGCGTTTTTGAAGGGGTGGAGCATCAGAAAAACGCTCTGCCCCTGATTCCAACGTAAAAACGAATTCTCCAGCCAATCGCAGAACGGGATTTTGGCGTCGCTGATTGGAGAATCCCGCTCCATGTGCAGGATTCTCCATCAGCCGACAGCGAAATCGGAAAATGCAATTGGGCGGAGAATAGCTTCTGACGCCAAAATGAGGCAGTTTGATGTCAAATCGCAAATCTCCGTCACCCCGAAAATGGCATAAATGCGTGCCTCACAGAGTTTAAACGCCGTGTGAATCTCATTAGTGGGCCCACCCGCGATTCTCCATCACCGATGGCCGAGTTCCCGACAGCGCGGTCCACATGTGCTGTCACAAATCGTGAACCTGACGTGGTGCCTGCTGAGAGAGAGAGAGAGAAAGAGAGGAGGTAGGACATGGAGAGGAGTGACTGCGGGCTGCAGAGCCAGACACTGCGCTTGCTGGCTGGGGTGAGTGGGGGGGGGAGGGGGGGGACTGCCAGGGCCGGGGGACAGAGAGGGTGGGGGAACAGGCCGAGCAGCCGGAGTGACCCCCCCCCCCCCCCCCACCATGGGAGTGGGGCGGTGCTCAGGCACGACCGCCGTTACGGCGACTGTCTTGCTGTGCAGCCACTGACCACTCACCTTGGCGCTCTGCATAGTGTTATGGGCAGAAAATCAAAGTGTATTACCTACAACTTTTATGTTGAATTTGGCTAGGATGAGCACAAGAGCCTTCACTTCAGGTGTGATTCATCAGACGTATTAAGCGCTTTTATCAAAACAAAGGGCTGGATTCTCTGATTCTGGGGCTATGTCCCCATGCCGGCGTGGGAACGGTGCCTTTTACACCAGGAGAACTGGTGCAAAACGGCCACCGATTCCCCGTTTCGCTGGGGGCTAGCAGAACGGCAGCGTAGAGCACCCGGCTCCAGCTGCCAATACGGCCTGGAGAATTGCTGGGTCCATGGCCGCGAATGCGCATGACGGACGCAGCCCACGGAAGAGGCGCGCAAAATAGTCCACCCTTCGGCGGGCTCGCGTGCCCTGGACCACCCCTCACAGTGCCCCCAGCCCTCCCCTGACTTTGGCGCCACTGGATTGAGTCTGCAGCCGTCACACCGTGTTGTCGATGGGTGAGACCACACGTGTCCCACGCTGTCGGGAACTCGGCCCGTCGGGGGCGGAGCATCGGGGTTCGGGCCTCAGGCAAACGTCGATACAGCAGGCAGTGTACTCGCAGAGTACACCACTTTGGAGGGGCGGAACATCGCGAAAGCGGCACCGTCCCCAATTTGGTCGAAAACATGGATTCTCCGGCCATTCGCTGAACTAGAATTCCGGAGGCCCCCACGGTGCCGGCCAGCGACGGATCAGGGGTGAGAGGATGGGGGGGTGGGGGAAAGGGACATGCAGGGGCGGAGCCCGCAGTGCCAACCGGGGCAACCATGTAGCCTGTGAACCTGGTTGGGCATGGGGGTACGCATGACACTAACATGTTGACCTTTCACCCGCTGCAGACAACGGAGTTTGGAGATTGACCAGCAATGGTGGTCGCCCTGGTGGTCGCCAGAGCTCTGCGCGATGCCCTGTGGCTGTAAGACTGGCAGCCGCTCGAAGAGAAAGTGGAAACTGCAGCAGCAGAGTGTGCCGGAGAGTGGCAGGTGGCAGCCACACAGCCTGGAGAGCTGGCCGCCAAACAGGCAGACGGGTAGGAAGTGCCAAGGAGGTGCCGCATGAGGCCTCGTGTGTACCGGCACCGCCTGACATTCGAGGACCTGCCGCAAGTGGCATGCTATTGAAAATTCTGGCTAAGCAGAGACACAGTGCGACATATCTGCAGATGATGACGAACGTGGCACCTCAGGGGAATAGGGGAGGACACCCGCTCCCTGTGTCGGTCAAGGTGACAGTTGCCCTCAACCTCTACGTTACAGGGTCCTTCCAGGCACCGAGTGGGGACCTGTCCAGCGTATCATAGACCTCGGTGCACAGATGCATCAGCGCCGCCACGGAGGCCCTGTATGCTCAGGTGAATCAATGCATCCATTTCAATGTGGACCGAGCCCACCAGGATGCCCTGGGGGGGGGGGGGGGGGGGGGGGGGAAATGGCTATTGGAGGGGTCCAACCGCGTGCAGCAGCAGGAGATGGTGCTGACAATGCGTGCCACCCAGGCCAACATCGCACGGGTGGCGCCGCAGTGGAGTCATTGGGGGAATGGCTTTGGTTATGTTTAGCAAGTCCAAGGCCTGGGGAATTCTGTGCAGGCGCTGACGGAGGCCCAGCAGAGGGCTGTGGTCTCACAGGTGACCATGTCCCACAGCCACCAGGAAATCGCAGCATCGCTCTTGAGCCGGGCGCAGTCACAGCAGGCCGTGGCTGGGAACATCGGCGGCATTGCCCACACGCTGGCCAACATGACACAGAGGGAGGTGGCCCAGTCCCAGAGGGAGATGATGCAGCCACTTGCTGATGTGACAGAAACCCAGCCAGTGGTGGCACAATCACAGTGTGATGTTCTGCAGTCCTAGATGGATATGTCCACTCCCTGTGCTCCATGGCCGCCAATGTGCAGACCCTGGTTGTGATCAGAGTGGGCTTCCAGGACTGGCAGTTCTAGGTGGTGGGGGAGCCTCAGGGGGTAACTACCCTCGCACCCCATCCCATGGAGTAGCCAAGGGGTCATTCGGAACCCTGAGGGAGAAGGAGGTGATGGGGCACGAGCCCGTGTCTTCCGCAGGGGAGAGACCGGAACACAGGAGCACCTCGGACCTCCCCTCCCCACCTATCCCTAACGCACGGGCAGAACAGGGTGTCATCATGCCACCTGGGACACCTGAGCAGCGGCCGTGCCCATCCAGTCCCGGTCGCCCCAGAAGCCAACGGGGACACAGGTTGCAAGGCAGGAATCACAGCCTCCACTCCTGCTGTACCATCTGGGGAACCACATAGACATCGTGTTACAGCCCATAAGGCCTGAAAGTTAGACACCAGTTAAATTGGCATGGGTGCACAGCACAATTTAGTTGTGGGTCTCGGGCACACACCTGTATATATTTGTTCACAATAAACAACTGTTAACACTGTTACAACCTGCCTCGGTGCTCCATCTGATTGGTGTGAGGGGTGGGCTAGTCTGTGCAGGCCCATGGGGGGGGAATGGTGGATGTTTGGGGGGGGAGTGTTGTGGACCCCGCGGGTGGCCCGTGCTCCCCACCCTCTTCCTCCCTCTCGACCGTCCCCACCATTCGATTGGACCGTGTGATGGAATGGCCAGCTCGCATGCAGGGATCAGCCAGGTGGACGGTGGGACGTGCTACTGTGGGCAGGAGTCAGACATCGTCACATGATGCGGAGCACCAGAGCTCATCGCAGAGCGGGTTGTCATCATCCTCCATCCCATGGACCATCCGGTGTTACTGCCAACCCATGGCCCCACCCCATAGTGCTGCAGGTATGTATCACAGAGGGGATGCAGGCAGGGGTGGCCGGGGAGGGGGGGGGGGGGGGCGTGAGGGGGTGTGAGGTTGGGATGTGGCGTCCGTGCCCCTGGCCAGTCCGCCCCCTCTACTCCCATTCCTAAGTCGGTGAACCTGGAGGCGAACAGAGCATCCGTGCACGTCGGCTCTGGTGCACATGTTGTGCGGCCTCCTGTTCCTGCCTGGGCTCCATGCCCTGCCCACCCACACCCTTCCCCGCATCCACTTCGTCGGGCATGGCCAGGCGTTCCTCTTCCTCCTTCAATACATTCCCCCTCTGCTGTGCGATGTTGGGGAGGATCCAACAGGCCACCACAATGTGGGCGACCTTCTCAGCATCATACTGGAGGGCATCTTCAGGAGACCGATGCACCGCTTGATCACGCTCCTGGTCATGGCATGTGTAGTGATCTGTATATCTATATATATAAGGGGTCAATGTAAATCCACTACAACTAAGCAATCACTAGAGGAAGCACAGGAGATGTACAAATATAGTCAGACAGGAAGTCAGAGACACTCTTCCCAGGAACAGCAGCTGGTGAGCAGGACACCGACAGACAACTCTGATGTAACATATAGTATAAGTGCTGGAGAGAGAACAAACTCACACAATAAAGCACCTACTTCAACTATAAGACTACGAGCTTTATTCAGACACAAGGAATAATATATGGTACCAGGAGGCTTCAGAAAGCTTATTAGAAGATTACACAAGATGCAGACAAAGAAAGATCAAAATGACAAGAAAACTCGTACCTTACATTCGACGTGGGGAGACTTCGCTGATTCAATGAAACAACCGGTAATTTAAATCATAGATGGAAATGTTTTAAACAAATTTTCAAAATATATATCATAGCTAATGATTTGAGAACGGCCTCTGAAGAAATGAAAATAGCACTGCTCCTAGCAGGACATGAAGCTAGAGAACAGCTTTAAATACTTGAAAGGTGAAGACAACACCAAATTAGAAGTAATACTCAAAAAATTTGAAGATCACTGTAATATCAGTAACAATGCTGCTTTAAGACGTTCAATGCTGAGAGACCAAATTGCACAGGGAGTGAGTGATGCGAAGCTCAAACAATCATTACCAGAACAGAAAGGTTTAACGCCAGAAATCGCGTTGAAAAGTGCGGATCGAAAGAAAAAATAACATTAAGTGTTTACATAGAAAGAAAGCCGTAAAAGTTCTTCTCCACGGGTCTAAAGAAGTTAAAATGGCGTCTGAGCACATTTTAAACTGCCCGGGGAACAAAAGACGCAAATCTGCTTCTGCACATGCGCAGGAAACCGCAGCCGTGCATTTGCAGGAAACCGCAACCGCGCATGCGCAGTTGAACAAAAACAGCACACAGTCCCTACGCTTTACGTCATGACGTCAGAAGACTCAGACCACGCCCACTTAAAGCAACACTGCCCGATAATTAAAAATAAGAGTTTTAAAGCTACAAAACCCAATTTTTTTTACCTCAAAAGACAGAACAATACCTGAACTTCTATCAGCAGTTGAAAATAATTTTTGCAACACCCTGGCACAAGCAGTTTGCACCACCCAAAGTGAAGAGCACAATGACAAATCTGAAACCAAAGAAGATGATTTGTTTATCAAAGGATACTACTCTGACATGGCTGAGTGGTTCGGATACGATCATAAAAGCATCGGCGACACGTTTCAAAAGCTCAATACGATGACCGCAACCTGTCAAATACCGAAGAAGAAAACAACGCCACACAGCAACCGACTCGGTTGAGAGAGCACAGATTGATTCCACAGAGAGAACACTGCACAGCTCCACACAGAGAGCGATGGAAGCCTCCATAGAGAGATCGTTGACAGACTCCAAAATGGAAGAAACTAAAGACTCCTTAGCAAAATCCATGCATGAACAAGACCATGAAGTTCTATCCACCTTATCTGAGCACCCATAAGCAGAAAGTCTACCAAGCTCACGTGAACAACAAAAAGAAAAGTCTACCCAGCACACATAATCAACAAGAAGACAATATAAGTCTACCCGCTGTATGTGAGAACAGTGACAATTTGATCACAATTAACATACAGGATATGCAGGATCACAGCGAGACTGACAGATCTCAGCTCGTCTGTACAGAAGCACTCAACAATCAATGTAGAGCTACTCATGTCCAGTGAGACCACATCAACTGAAACCTCATCCACTCTAAACTACCCACAAGAAAATGAAATTTTGAAGATTTTGACTCCAGAAGAGGAGCACGAAGAAACCAAAGATGATTCAAATGAACCAGAAATTACTCCAGAAGAGGAGCACCAAGAGATCACAGATGAAGCAGATCAACCAGAAATGACTCCAGAAGAGGAGTACCAAGGAAGCAAAGAGGAATCAAATCAACCACAAATGACTGATGTCACCAAATTCAATGCAACATCAGATCATTCTCACAATCCTCAAGAAGAAACCCTCAACAAAACATCAGATACCGCAAAGGACACTGACACCAATAACTTTGCGAATGACTCAAATTATCCACACGAAACAGTCATTGAGCACTACAAGAACAACAAAAACCACAAGAAGGGCAACTGAAATAAGAACAACAGCAGCAACAAAAACAACAAGAAGCACAACAAGCACAACGACAAAAACTAAAAGAACACCAACAAAAGCAACAACAAGAAGCATAACAAAGCCAACAACAGCAGCACGAGAAAACAACAAGAACAGCAACGAAAACAACAGAGACAGAAACTACAGCAATGAAACAACAACCTGTACTCGTTGTTTCATTGCTGTTGTTTCTGTCGTTTCTGTCTTTGTTGGTACAACTCTACACATACAGAACAATGCAACAGCACACTCCAAAACAATGACAAGAGTACAAACATACCATGGCATGACAACGAATCTCACAAATTCACATTTGCTCCAGAACAAACAAGCACACCAGCGTTCAAGACAGATGACACACTAAATCGATACCACAAGCACAAAAAAAAGTCCACGGCAGACAACATCGGTGGTTCGACCACTTGAACACCTTGTGATGACTTGTTGGTTACTTAAACACAAGAACACTGACGACGTTCACAAAGAAATTACAACATCAACATCACCACTTCAACAACAGAAGAAGAAAGAAACTCAACCGAATAAATTGATAAAGTTTGCAGTCATAAAACATTTTTCATTACGATTGGACTCATAAATATTAATTGGCTTTGAATAATAATCAACATCATCACAAGCTGTACAGATGTACATATCATAATTAATCTAACTGTTTTGTACAAATTTCTTTAATGTACAGAAAATATGTAAAAGAAAAAAGGGGGGATGTAGTGATCTGCATATCTGAGAGTTTGCGTATGCGCCGAAGAGCCAGCGTGATCTCACGCAAGCACGGAACCGCCGGCGTCTTTTGCCGCATACGCGGGGGGTTCTCTTCTCCGTGACGGCCATGGCAGAGTCCTACAGGAGCCGGTGCGGAAGGAAGTAACACCCCACGGCACAGGCCCGCCCGGAGATGGGTGGGCCCCGATCACGGGCCAGGCCACCGTGGGCCCCCCCCGGGGTCAGATCTCCCCGTACCCCCCGAGGATCGCCCGCACCGATTTCTGCCAGGTCCCGCTGTGTGGGACCATGCGTAACCCACGCCGGTGGGACTGTCCAAAAATGGACGACCGCTTGGCCCATCAAAAAAGACCACACTTGAAACAGAAACAGGGCAGCTTCTCAGCCAAATTGCAGAACTCTGGAACCTCAAAACCGACTATTTGCCTGCTGAAGTCAGTGCTACTGGAACCACAGATTGTAACGGCCACAACGCTCAATCATCTGCTACTTCGTATACTTTCTGTTTTACTTACTTAGGGCTCAATTTTAATTTCTAATCTGTGGATGTAAATGCATGTGACTTTTCATTTTCTTGCTTTTAGTAGCTAATAAACTCACTCTTTCTTTAACTCAAGAAATCTTGGTTTAATTGGCTCCCTTTGAAACATATATATTGGAATTGGGAAAGGTTATCTGCGAATGAAGAGATTCTTTTTAGATTAATCTCGTTGTGGCCAGCAGAGGAGATTGAGTAAAGAAAGGGAGCCAGTTCACCCCTCCTCACTCGGGCATCACAATTCAGGGATCTTGTCTGATGTACCTACTACATGGGCTGCAGCAGTTCAAGAAGGCGCCCACCACCTGCTTCTCAAGGGCAATTAAGAATGGTCAATTCATAGATGTTGAGGTGAATTATGCTGCTCCCATATCACATCTGAGAATTCCTGATGCATGTTGTCTGAGAAGTGTAGATTTGTTGTTCATGACCAATTGTTTGGAGGAGGGGAACTGGGTCTCCTTGATTTCAAAATTACTCCAAGGTGATGGACATAGCACATAGTCTGCCATGGAGAGTTGACTAGGTTCCCAGATACCCAGGTCTAGCTGATTTACAATATTTCATAACACTGGATGCCAGTGGATGGATGCCTAGCCAGCCTAATTCAATAACGGTAGCTCGGGATTGACACTTCATCACTTCAGGCACAATCTAACTGAACGAAAAAGAGTCCTTTCTGCGTGGTATTAGCGGGGTCAAGTGCACTGAATGACCCTGCTCTCTATTAGCACTGTTCTTTTTATTATGCCCCGGCAGGGAACGATGGGCTCAACGTAATTTCCTGGACTGAGCAGCTCCAATGAGTGGAACTCCTCAGTGGAGGTTGAGATCAGGACATAATTTTTGAATGATGTCCTGATCTCTCGATCCCCCGATGCGAACCCTACTCACCTCTTGGGGGGGTCCTCAGGCCCCCCGCACCCCGACTCGCATGGGCAGGGCATCTGCGGGCCCGATCCCCAGTGCGGGCAAAATACCAGCCTGCCACTTTGGCACTGCCAGCTTGGCACCTTGGCAGTGCCCCTGCCAGCCTGACAGTACCAGTCGGGCATCCTGCCTGGAGGCCGACCATCCGGAGCCTTCAGATCGTCTTCGCGACCCCCCCCCCCGGTACTGTTCTGCCTGGTCCTCGTTTGTGGGTTTAGCACTGCGCACCGCCCGGCTGGGGTTTCCTCAATGCACATTATTTCACTCTGGCTATTGCGATTGAAATAAATGCAAATGAGGGTTAATGATACGCTCGCTATTTTTGGGTGGAACCGGACCTGGCCATCTGGAGCGGGCTGGGTGAATTGCAAAATGGTTTGTGCCTGGTGCAAATCTCGATTTTGGCCTTTTCCACCATTTACCTGGTAGCCCAGATGTGTGCCAGGCATAATGCGGTGGCTGAATCGCATCCAATGTTTCCAGTTAACTACTCCGCTGGTAGCCCTCATGATATAAATAAAAATCCATTCACCCAAACGTTTATGATGCTTTAATTACACCTCTGACTCCTAGAAGCCTAGCTGTCTTGCACACTCATTCTAAGACAGACATTTAACCCATACTGCGCCAAATACATACGATAAAATATGTCTGAAATTCCGACATTCATAATATGTAAGAAGCAGGAAACCTCCTAGTATGCATTGCCTTATCTGGCAAAAAGTTGCCGGTATATCGTTGTGTACTTTGGAGAGCCTAAACTTTGATTGTTGCCAACCTGTGCTAAGTTTTCGGTGCTTGGCTAAGTGTAATTTTTCCCTGTGGAGAGAGAATTTGCCTACGGCAAGTGCGGATTTCTCAGTAACTTGGTTGCGGGTTTATTTGGTGATGGTCTTTCCTGTTTTTCAGACACCCAGCTGACCAGTTAAAAAAAAAATGCCTCTTCTATTATGCCTTTAGTCTGCCCCCCCACCCCCGCCACCTACTTCTACTGCTGCTCAATGCCCATTTAAATGTGTTTAAAGACATTCGCTATATTAAAGGCACTAGAAGCTATACTTTGAGTAAATATGATGAAAATATACAAAACTATTTGAATTTCTGTTTTGTTTCAGCATGGCATGGGGATTCCCTCAATCTCAATCATGTTACATGAGATCATCAAGTTGCTCTGTCATGCCAAGTGCACTGATGTTCTTGCCTTTCGGATTGGAACCTCAGGTGGAATAGGTACAGTATCCTGGCCAACGAAAAAGGTTATAGAATCAGATCAGTTAGATATCAAACCTCAACCAAGAAAGTGAAATAAACCATATTAAACAGTGATATTTAAACAACTACTGATAAAAACTAAATTATTGTGAATATTGTGTTGCAGTCAAAAAACTTAAATCTTCAAACTGATCCCTTACATTTGCCCCTCATAAAGGCCAGCAATCAGCTCTCTGAACATGATTGTCCTTGGCTGAAGAGAGCAAGGCCTGATGGTGCCTTATGTGCTTCAGGCAGATCTGTTGATGAATGGCTAAATCAGCATGAACATTCTCGTCTGTGTCCTTTGGGCGAACAGGAGATAAAGATATGCAGGAAAAATGACCAGGATAAAATAAATAATGGTTTTAGTAGGTATAGGAGCATCAAAGGCGGAGGTGAGGCTATGATTGGAGCAGATGGGTAGCTTCAGAATTGTTATAGTGAGTGGAGGCTTGATAGTTTGGAATTTGAAGGTGCTGGCCTGTCTTTTCAATCTTGCCCTTGCCTGAGGTGTGGTGAGCCATAGGCTAAATCACCATCAGTCAGCTCTCTCTCTCAAAAGGGGAGAGCTGCTTCTGGTCCTCGGGGACTACAGCGACTTTCATGTCAGCTGGGGGAGTGTTTTTTCCAGGATTGGCACAGAAGGAAGTGGGGGTTGGGAAGCAAAAGGAAGGTGCAAGTAGCGAGGTATGTGAGAAGGTGAACAAAGATGGGCTTTTCTATGATTTGCTATGATGGAAGTATAATGATGGGAAGATCAAGGATTTGGCTGTGAATATGGTTCATGGTGCATGAGACTCAGTGAGTATAGGAGAGCACTGAACAAAGAGAAAGAGAAGGAATGATGAATTAAGATGGAGGTTGAAATTCTTACAGCTGGAAAGTCACTCAGTACAGAGGCTGAGGGTAGAAAGACGATACCTAATTGAAAAACTTGGCATGTCACTTGGAATAGAGGATGAGGATTTTAAAGGAGAAACGAGATGCGACACTCAAAAAGAGGAATTAGCACCAGAAAGGCAGAGACACAGTGGAGGAGGTCGCAGGGCGCGGTATATGAGTATGGGGAGGAAGGCGAGCAGGATGTTGGCGCATCAGCTCCGCAGGCGGGATGCGGCTAGGGAAATTGGTGGAGTGACGGATAGGGGTGGGAATGTAATGCAGAAGGGGACAGAAGTAAATGGGGTCTTTAGGGACTTCTACGAGGAACTGTACCGGTCAGAACCTCCGATGGGGAGAGGGGGGATGGAGAGCTTCATGAACAGGCTATGCTTCCCAAGGGTTCAAGAGGAGCTGGTAGAGGGGCTGGGGGCGCCGATAGAGTTGGAGGAGCTAGTCAGGGGGATCGGGAAAATGCAGTCAGGTAAGGCGCCGGGGCCGGACGGGTTCCCGGTGGAATTTTATAAAAAGTATGCGGATCTGGTGGGCCCCCTGTTGGTGCGAGCCTTCAATGAGGCATGGGAGGGGGGGGGGCTTTGCCCCCGACGATGTCGCGGGCACTGATCTCTCTGATCCTGAAGCAGGATAAGGACCCCTTGCAGTGTGGATCATACAGGCCTATCTCGCTCCTCAATGTTGACGCTAAGTTGCTGGCGAAGATCCTGGCCACCAGGATAGAGGACTGTGTGCCAGGGGTGATGCATGAGGATCAGACAGGATTTGTCAAGGGACGGCAGCTCAACACGAATGTGCGGAGACTACTAAATGTTATTATGATGCCGGCAGTGGAGGGGGAGGCTGAGATAGTGGTGGCGCTGGATGCGGAGAAAGCATTTGATAGAGTTGAGTGGGGGTACCTGTGGGAGGTGCTGGAGCGGTTCGGATTCGGGGAGGGATTCATCAAATGGGTGAGGCTGCTCTACGCGGCTCCGATGGCGAGTGTAGTTACCAATGGAAGGAGATCGGAGTACTTTAGGCTCTACCGTGGGACCAGGCAGGGGTGCCCCCTGTCCCCCTTGCTCTTTGCACTGGCGATTGAACCTTTGGCTATGGCGTTGAGGGAGTCAGGGAGATGGAGGGGTCTGGTGCGGGGTGGGGAGGAACATCGTGTATCGCTGTATGCGGACGACCTGCTGTTGTATGTGGCGGATCCAGAAGGGGGAATGCCGGGGGTGATGGAGCTGTTAGCGGAATTTGGGGGCTTCTCGGGCTATAAGTTAAATTTAGGCAAGAGTGAGGTATTTGTAGTACACCCGGGTGATCAGGAGGAGGGAATTGGGAGACTCCCATTTAAGAGGGCAGTGAAGAGTTTCAGATACCTGGGGGTGCAGGTGGCCAGGAGTTGGGGGACTCTCCATAAGCTTAATTTTACCAGGCTGGTGGAGCAGATGGAAGAGGAATTTAAAAGGTGGGACATGGTGCCGCTATCGTTGGCGGGTAGAGTGCAGTCCGTCAAAATGACGGTTCTCCCGAGGTTCTTGTTCCTTTTTCAGTGTTTGCCCATCTTTATCCCTAGGGCCTTTTTTAGAAGGGTGACTAGCAGCATCATGAGCTTTGTTTGGGCGCATGGGACCCCGAGGGTGAAGAGGGTCTTCTTGGAGCGGGGTAGAGATGGTGGGGGGCTGGCGTTACCCAATCTCTCGGGGTATTATTGGGCGGCCAATGTGTCGATGGTGCGCAAGTGGGTAATGGAGGGGGAGGGGGCAGCATGGAAACGGATGGAGAGGGCGTCCTGTGGCGATACAAGCCTGGGGGCCCTGGTAACGGCGCCGTGGCCGTTCCCTCCTACGAGGTATACCACGAGTCCGGTGGTGGCGGCTACCCTCAAGATTTGGGGGCAGTGGAGGCGACATAGGGGAGAAGTGGGGGGCTCGATGGAGGCTCCGTTAAGGGGGAACCATAGGTTCGTCCCGGGGAACATTGATGGGGGATTTCAGGGTTGGCACAGAGCGGGCATCAGACAGCTGAGGGACCTGTTTATTGATGGGAGGTTTGCGAGCCTGGGGGAGTTGGAGGAGAAATTTGGGCTCCCCCCGGGGAACATGTTCAGGTATCTGCAGGTAAAGGCATTTGCTAGGCGGCAGGTGGAGGGATTCCCTTCGCTTCCCGCGAGGGGGATGAGCGACAGGGTGCTTTCGGGGGTCTGGGTTGGAGAGGGGAAGATATCTGATATCTACAAGGTTATGCAGGAGGCGGAGGAGGCGTCAGTAGAGGAGCTGAAAACGAAGTGGGAGGGGGAACTGGGGGAACAGATCGAAGACGGGACATGGGCTGATGCCCTGGAGAGGGTTAATTCTTCCTCCTCGTGTGCGCGGCTTAGCCTCATCCAATTCAAGGTGCTGCACCGGGCCCACATGACTGGGACGAGGATGAGTAGGTTCTTTGGGGGTGAGGACAGGTGTGTCAGGTGCTCGGGGAGTCCAGCGAACCATGCCCATATGTTCTGGGCATGCCCGGCACTGGAGGAGTTCTGGAAGGGGGTGGCGAGGACGGTGTCGAGGGTGGTGGGATCCAGGGTCAAGCCAGGATGGGGACTCGCGATTTTTGGGGTTGGGGTGGAGCCGGGAGTGCAGGAGGCGAAAGAGGCCGGTGTGCTGGCCTTTGCGTCCCTAGTAGCCCGGCGAAGGATCTTGCTACAATGGAAGGATGCGAGGCCCCCAAGCGTGGAGACCTGGATCAATGACATGGCGGGTTTCATTAAGCTAGAGAAGGTCAAATTCGCCCTGAGAGGGTCGGTACAAGGGTTCTTTAGGCGGTGGCAGCCTTTTCTCGACTTTCTGGCTCAACGATAGGGTACGGGGACAGCAGCAGCAGCAACCCGGGGAGGGAAAAGGGGAGGGAAAAGGGGGGGGCCGACAATGACTATGTTTGTTTATTTAATTTTAATATTTTTTAAGTTCTTTTGTTGTTCATTAGGGTTGGGGGGGTGGGGGGATGTGATACATGCGCCGATACGGTCTGGGGGTGTCACAGTTATTATGGGTTATTTTGTTGCATTTCATTGTTTGTCGTTATGTTTTATATTTTCTGTAAAAAATTCCAATAAAAATTATATAAAAAAAAAAGAGGAATTAGACGGTGGGAAAGAGCGAAGATGTGATTTGGTGATCACTGACACAAATCAGCACGCTGGTCAGGACAGCAAGTGATAGACTGTATAGCCAGGTGGAGAGACTTCATTAAGGTGGAAGTTGTCTTCACTTGTCAGCCAATTTCCTTTTTAAAAATATTTTTATTGAAGGCATTTTGTATATATACATAGAAGTATCAGAAAGCCAGTCATCCACAGGAACAAAAACCACAGGTCCAGAAAACCTCCTGATACTGAGCCGGGAACTCTCTTCGCCCCTTTAGCAAATACAGGAAGTACAGGAAGTTTGCCAGGTCGCTCACCCACATCCCTGCCTTTGGTGACTCCAAGTGCCACCAACACAACAAAATCCGTCTCCAGCTATCAGGGAGGCAAAGGCCAAGACCTCGGCCTCTCTCCTGACCTGGACTCTTGGATCTTCCGACACTCCAAATATCGCCACCTCTGGACTCGGGACCACCCCTCCACCCAGAATCTTGGATGTGACATCTGGGAATCTCTGCCAGGACCCCTTCAGCTTAGGACATGCCCAGAACATGTGGACATAATTCGTGCCCGCCCACCGCACACATCCATCTGCCACTCCTGCAAAGAACTGGCTCATCCTCGCAACTGTCAAGTGGGCCTTATGCATCACCTTACGTTGGATGAGGCTTATCCTCGCATACAAGAGGACGCGTTTACCCTCCACAAGGCTTTCTTCCATATCGCGGACCTCACCTCCCCACCCAACTCCTCCTACTATTTGCATTTTGATCTCCTCCAATGGAACGCCCTCCCTTTCCATCAGCTCTCCATAAATGTCTGATACTCTCCCCTCCCCAATGTCATCCTCGGACAACAGATCATCTTGTAGCACCAGAGGTGGCAACCCCGGAAAGGCATCACCTCTCTCGGTACAAAGTCCCTCACCAGCAGATACCTGAACCCCTCCCCCTTAGTCAACTCGTAGTTTCCTCCAGCTCTTCCAGGCTTGCAAACCTATCCCCTACAAACAAGCCCCTGAAGTACTCTATCCCCAGCTGCCACTACTCCTGGAACCTCACAGCCAGCCCACCGGCGGAAAACTGTGATTATCGCATATCTGCGCTTCCCAACCCAAAATGTTGCCTGCATTGGTTCTAAACTCGCAACGCTGAGACCACCACCGGGCTTGCAGAATAACAGCCTGGCAAGACTGGAAGGGGTGCCAACAACAGTGCCCGCAGACTCATTCCCCTACATGACGTTGCCTCCATTCGCTCTCACAACGACCCCTCCTCCACTGTCCATTTCCTACCATTGCGATATTCGCAGCCCAGTAATAGTTCATCAAACACGGCATCACCAGCACCCCCCTCCCCCTCACCCCCACTCCAAAAACAACTTCCTCACCTGCACAGTCTTCCCCACCCACACAATCCCTGAAATTATCCGATTCACCTTCCTAAAAAATGGACTTGGGAACAAAGATGGGGAGGTTCTGGAACACAAATAAGAACCTGGGTAGCACTGTCATTTTAACCGTCTGCATGCGCCCAGCAAGTGATAGCAACAACACATCCCACCTCTTAAAGTCCGACATCATTCCCTCCACCAGTCGCGCCAAATTCAATTTATGCAGCTGGGCCCAACTCCGTGCCACCTGTATTCTGAGATACCGAAACTTACTCCACCACCATGCACAGCAGTGTTCCTAGCCTCCTCTCCTTCCCTCTACCATTAATTGGGAACACCTCACTTTTCCCCATGTGCAACTTTTACTGGATGGCAAAATTCCTTCAGGATCTCCATGATTCTATCAAAACTGTCCACCGGGTCTGAAATGTATAACAGCAGATCATCCACATAGAATGAGATCCTGCGCTCATCCCCATCCCACTCAATCCCTCTCCAACCCCTTGATGCCCTGAGCACCAACGGCTCTATTGCCAGAGCAAAAAGTAGTGGGGAGAGCGGGCATCCCTGCCTCATCCCCTGATTCAGCCTGAGGTACCCCAAACTCGTCCTGTTCATCCGGGCTCTAGCCATTGGCATCCTATACAGCAGCCGAACCCAATCCATGAAATCCTGGTCCAACCCGAACTGACCCAGAAACTCCAACAAATACGCCCACTCCACTCAATCGAATGCCTTCTCTGCATCCATTGCCACCACCACTTCTACCTCCTGCCCCTCCGAGGGCATCATAATGACATTGAGCAACCTGCGCACATTTGTCGACAGCTGCCGCCCCTTCACAAAACCCGGATAGTCCTCCGCTATCACCCCTGGCACACAGTCCTCTACCCTCAATGCTAACACATTCGCTAACAACTTTGCATCCACATTTAGCAGCAAAATCGGGTGGTACGACCCACACTGCTCCGGGTCCTTATCTCTCAACAAAATGGAATCCTGTGACAATGTGGGGGGGGGGGGGGAGCTCCCCCATTCCCCTCAACTCTTTGTACATCCCCACTAGCTGGGGCCCCAACTTCGCACCAAACCTTTTGTAGAACTCGACTGGAAACCCATCCGGCCCCAGGTCCTTGCCCATCTCCAATGCAGTCCTTCACCTCCCTCAGCCCAATCGGGGCCCCCAATCCTTGCACCTCCTCCTCCTCCACCCTTGGGAACTCCAGCCATCCAAGAACCACCTCATACCTTCCTCACCAGGCGGGGTCTCCATCTCATACAACCTTCTGTAAAAGGCCTCAAGCACCCCATTCACCCATTCTGGGTCCGAAACCACCTTACCTCCCTCATCTCCCAACTCTCTGATCTCCCTCTTTGCTGTCTGCTTCCTCAGTTGGTGCGTCAACATCCTGCTTAATGTTCCCCGATACTCGTACCTGCCAATCAATTTCCTGTTGACACCACAAGATTGATGCAATTGCATGGCAAAGGATTAGGAATCACTTCCTCACTGGGAGAGCAAATCTGGTGCAATTCAGCTCTGGCGGAAGAATGTCTCCCAAATGGAGAATTTCGCCCACTATAAAATAAAAGGATCAATTCTGGAGGGGGTGCAGTGCAGAGGGACCTGGGTGTACATGCGAATCAGTCATCAAAGGTGACTGGACATGGTTCACAAAGCATATTCCAGGCTTTATTAATAGTGACCCGCACCAGCCGCCCCGAACAGGTGCTGGAATGAGGTGACTAGGGGCTTTTCACAATAACTTCATTGAAGCCTACTCGTGACAAGTGATTTTCATTTCATTTTTCATAGAGTACAGGAGCAGGGAGGTTATGTTAAACTTGTGTAAGCCACTGGTTCAGCCTCAACTGTAGTATTGTGTTCAGTTCTGGGCAGCACACAGATGTGAAAGATGTGAAGGCATTTGAGGGAATGCGGAAAATATTCATAAAAATGGTTCAAGGGATGGTAACAGGAAAAGACAGGGTAGATAACGATCAACTATTTCCACTGGTTGGAAATTCGAAAACTAGGAGGCAGTCTAAAGAATAGGGCCAGATCATTCAGGAGAGATGTTAGGAAGCAATTCTTCACACAAAGGGTGAGAGAGGTTTGGAACTCTCTCCCACAAACAGCTAGAACAGTTGTTAATTTTAAATGTGAGATAGATAGATTTCTGTTCAACAAGATATTAAGGGATATGGGCAGGTATATGGGGCTGGATTCTCCGTTTTTGGGACTATGTACCCATGCCATTGTGAAAACTGCGGTCTTTCACGCCAGGAAAACTGGTGTCAAAAGGCCACAGATTCCCCGTTTTGCTGGGGGCTAGCAGGCAGCCGTCGTAGAGTTCGCAGCTCTAGCTGCCGATACAGCCCCCCCGCACCTCCGGGTCCGTGCATGCGAATGAAGCCCCTCCTGCCCTCCGATTGGCCCTACCCTGACTGTGGCGACCCCGGACTGAGTCCACAGCTGCCACGCAAAGATGGGTGGTCCATGAGAGGTCCACGCCGTCGGCCATTCGGCCGGTTGGAACGGAGCATTGCAAGGCGGGACTCGGGCAATGGCCTCAGGCGTGGTGTACTCCACGAGTATGCCGATTTTCAGGGGGAAGGGGGGGAGAACTGAAGAACTGGTGCCACTCCCGATTTTGTGCATCAAATTGGATTCTCCACCCCATTGCCGAATGTGATTTTACCGTCGGGGTGCGGAGTATCCAGCCCAGGGAGTTAGGCCACGGATCTGCCATGATCTCATTGAATGGCGGCGGGACAGGCTTAAGGGGCTGAATGGCCTACTCCTGTTCTTATTGGTGAGGAACTTCAGTTATGTAGACAGATTGGAGAAGTTGGGACTGTTTTCCTTGGAGAAGAGAAGTTTGGTAGAGTTATTCAAAATAATGAGGGATCTGGGCAGAGATCATGGAGAAAAGCTGTTCCCACTGGTGGAAGGATTAAGAATGAGAGGGCCCACATTTAAGGTAATTTTCAGAAGAAGCAACGGCGACATGAGGTAAAGATTTTTCACACAGTGAGTGGTTAAGATCTGGAAAATGCTGCTTGAGAGTGTGGTGGAGGCAGATTTCATCTAGGCTTTTGAGAGGGATTTGGATTACTATCTGAAAGGAATAACGGGCAGGGATATGAGGAGAAGGTGGAGGGAATGGTACCGGGCACATTGTTCATTTGGAGAGCTAGGCAGACACGATGGGCCAAATGGTCTCCTGTGCCGTAACAATTCTGTGATTCTATAAAATGGGAATAGAATGTTCTCACCACGAACATTGACCATAACCTCAGTGCTGGTGGACTGTCTCAAACCGTTGCAGAAATCAGAAAGACTTGGAAAAGATAGTTGAATGATGGTTGGTAAGAGAGGAATATGAAAGAGGTATGGAGAGCAAACAGTGAGATTAGAGGTGATTAAAAATATCACTGCAAACCTGATGAATTAGATAGCTTGTTTCTATGCTGTAATCCTCCAAAGTTCTGTGTATTAATCTTGCACATATATTAATATTTGGCATTGTCATGAAAATCTCCCACTGGGTTGAATTTTACAGATTCGCATTTTTGTTCTTTCTTGTCACTCTTTCGACAACTAAAATGCCAACATCACAGTTTTGATAAGAAATGGATTTCACATCATGTCGCTTGATGTCTGTACTGATTAAATCTGTCTGGTTTTGGGATGCAGTAATGTCCCTGTAGCACAGTGCTGTGATAGATTCTAAATTAAAATTGTGCATGTCAGCTTAGAATAATGAAGTGTTCAGATCACTGCATTCCCGAGCATGAATCACTTATCAATACAGTGAACTAATCTTATATTCGCTATATTAACGTGGAACAGTAGGTACAGGGGATATGAGTCCATAAAACAAACAGATAATCATGTGCTCTTTTGACTATATGCGCACAAGTAGCTCTGAGAAAGGAAACAAAATGCATAAGTAAAGATTAGCGGGTAACACTTTTTTAAACATCAAGATTGGAAGGGTAGCCAAAAAAATGCAGGAATGGTGGGGCGATTCAAGACCAAAAGATGGGGCTGGATTCTCCAGTCGCCAACGCCGAAATTGCGTTCCCGAATCACAGTGCCCGACCAAATCGGGTTGGCGCCGCTTTCACGATGCTCCGCCCCCTCCAAAGTGATGTATCGATGGCCTCAGGGCATTGCCTGGGGCCCGCCCCGTGATGCTCCGCCCCCGACCAGCCCGAATCCCCGACGGCGTCGGTCGCATGTGATCTCATCCTTCGGGAACTCGCCGTGGCTGCTACGGATTCGGTCCAGTTGGGGGACCGACAGTTTCTCGGACCCACAGTTGGGGGAGGGCTGATCCGCGGGCAGGGAGCACTTCTTTAGGGGCTTGGGGCACTGTGCGAGTGGCACTATTTCATGGGCACTATTTCGCGGGCC
The DNA here is from genome assembly GCF_902713615.1 of Scyliorhinus canicula. NCBI lineage: Eukaryota > Metazoa > Chordata > Chondrichthyes > Carcharhiniformes > Scyliorhinidae > Scyliorhinus > Scyliorhinus canicula. Next base: position 35,271,948 of record NC_052150.1, on the reverse strand, counting down.
GGGTCTGCGAGCTGCCTCTGCAATGTAGCACATGCGTGACCACGGACCCGGCAATTCTCCGGTGCTCTGTGCTGCCGGCATGCTAGCCCCCAGCAAAACGGGGAATCGGTGCCCGTTTTACCCCATTTTTTCTGGCGTAAAACGCTACCATTCCCGCACCAGCATGGCGACATAGCCTCAGAATTGGAGAATCCAGCCCCATCTTTCTGAGGTGGCGTCCAAATGGGACTAAGGTACTAATTGAGTATTTTTGGCACTGTTCACAAAAGAGGGTGCTGCTAACGTCACAGTAAAGGAGCTGAAAAGCAGAGAGATTGCATGGGTAAAAGTAGTTAAAGAGCAAATACTTAAACAGTTGGCTGCATTCCAAGTGGAAAACTCGCCTGGCCCAGAGTGGGTACAGTCGAATTTAACGAGGAAATTCAGGCAGAAATAGCAGGGAAACTGGCAATGATCTTGCAATCCTTATTAGATACAGGAGTGGTATCAGAGATTTGGAGCATTGCAAATATTGCATCCTTGTTCAAAAAAGGTGAGATGGATAAACCCAGTAACTACAGACCAGTTGGTCTGTGATCAGGTGATGGAAAAAGAGACCATTATCCGGGACAACATATTTCATCACTTTGAAAAGCATGGGTTAGTAAATGACAACCAGCATAGATCTGTTAAATGAAAATTGGATCTGACAAACTGATTCCGAGTTCTTTGATGGAGCAATGGAGATAGTTAATGAGAGAGTTTTGGCTTATATGTGAATTTGAAATGACATTTCATGAAGTGGTACATAGTGGTCTTGTTAATATAATTGAGGACAGTGCATTTAGTGGGGAAGGAGCAGTGTGGATATGAATTTGACTAACAGAGAGCAGTGATTAGTGGTGAATGGTAAAGTGTATCTCCTGGAGATCAACATTGGGACCACTGCTTTTTAAAATATATATTGAAATATATATTAATGACTTGGACTTGGGTAGAAGGGGCATAACATCATTTGTAAACAGTGTTCATTGTACTGGCCTTTGATTTTGAGTTCTCTTTTTCTATTTCTCAGGCTTGCTGCCCGGCACCATTGTAATCACCAAAGTCTCAGTCAATGCTTGCTTCGACCCATACTTTGAGCAAAATATAATGGGGATGCTTGTGACCTACCCCACAGTACTAAATGAATGTCTGGCTCAGGAACTGCTGAAATGCAGCAAGGAAATCAATCAATTCAACAGCATTATCGGCACCACCCTGTGTACCTCTGATTTCTATGAAGGTAGGACAAATGTTTAATAAAGTACCTTTGATTATTCTACAGCTGAATGTTTTTCAAAGGGTCCGTTCTGGTGAGTCTCAATGACAAGGACCCATTTATGCAGAGTAAATATGGATACCAGTTTACTGCATATATTTCGGACAACAACATGCCTCAGCTGGAATATTGTGGGCCGTTCTTGACATTAAACTTCAGGCGAGTAGTAAAGACCTTAGAAAGGCTTCAGAGGGGGATTACCAGGATGTTACCAAGGTCATGACTTCAGTTATGGAGTGAAGTTGGAAACATTAGGACTGTTCCCCTTGGAACAAAGAAGGTTATGAGGTGGTCCAATAGAGTTTTTCAAGATGCAAAGAGGTTTTCATAGGCTACGATAGACAGATTTTTAATCAGTAAGGTCATGAAGGGTTATGTGGATAAGGTGGGAAAGTGGAGTTGAGGATTATATCAGATCACTCATGATCTCATTGAATAGCAGAGCAGACTCGATGGTCCAAATGGCCTACTTTTGCTCCTAAGTCTTACGGTCTAACTTATTCCCGCTGGCAAGTAGGTCAATAGCCAGAGGTCATAAATTCAAAATCATTGAATCAAAGACTGAAAGACCATGGCGAAGGAGGACGAAAAAGAGTTCCCCCACGGCACAGGCCCGCCCGCCGATCGGTGGGCCCCGATTGCGGGCCAGGCCACCGTGGGGGCGCCCCCCCCCCCCCCCCGCGCCCCCCTCAAGACCCTGGAGCCCGCCCGTGCCGCCATTCCCGCCGGTCAGGTAGGTGGTTTAAAGCACGCCGGCGGGAGAGGCCTGTCAGCGGCGGGACTTCGGCCCATCGCGGGCCGGAGAATCGCCGCGGGGGACCCGCCAACAGGCGTGGTGCGATTCCCACCCCTGCCGAATCTCGGGGGGGGGGGGGGGGGGGGTGGCGGAGAATTCGGGACATGGGGGGGTGGGATTGACGCCGGCCTCGGGCGATTCTCCGACCCCCCGGGGCGTCGGAGAATTCCGCCCCATCACCCCATCATGGGCCTGATGTAACACTGTCAGGAATCACTACTGGTTCTAAAAACAGAAAACAGTCGTGATGACCACGCTGGGGGTTCATAGATGAGCATAGCCCTAGGTTTTGAGAGATGTGGGACCATGGCAGTGCCAATTTGGCACTGCCAGGTTGGCGGTTGGCACTGGTGGGTAAACACTACCAGGAGCTGGGCCTGTACAGAAACCCATTGGCACTTTTACTTCACTTTGAGATCAGAGCGCCCTGGATCTCTGAATTCCTGCTTTGCTAGAGCTTTTCGGCCACTCCCCCTGCTCCCCACCCCCCTCCCCCCACTCCCCCGCTATGCTGGATGTGTCGCCAGCTCTTTGAAATTGCACAGAGTGCTCTTTGATCTTGCGAGAAACGTCAGCTGTGAAACCAGCAAGTTTCACACTGCTTTTCACGTCTGATCCAGCACACTGGGCAATCTTTGGAAAATCCAGACCAAGAAACGTTTTCACTGATTTTCTGAAATCTGTACTGGGAACTGAGAAGGTGTCGCAAGCTGATTCCATAAGTAATTTCAGAGCACTTGAGGATCAGGAACTAACAGGATTAGGGACCAAAATGCATGGATGTGGGACTAAACACCACCTCTCTTTCAAAGAACCAGAACAAGAATGCAGGGCCGAATAACCTTCTTCCATAATGTAATTAAGTCACATAGCCGACAAGGAGAGGTGTTGTGAGTTACTTATGCTGCCCAATTTCATAAGAAGAATAAATATATATTAATGTTTCCCCCCATTTTGATTTCCGGTCCTTCTGGCGGTGTTTAATGTGTTCTTAGGATGTAGATGAAATTGGCAAGACTGCATTTATTACCCAATCCTAGTTGAACCACTGCAGTCCTGATGTTGGCTTTGTTCAGACAATATTATGAAATAGGATTTTCAGGATATTGGCCCAATGAAGATGAAGAATCAACAAAATGTATCCAAGTCGGCCTGATGTGTGACTGGGAGTTACCTGTGCTCCTGGAACATTTCTCCCTTTCATCTGCTTGATGATAGAAATTGTAGGGGAGAGATGCTACTTAAGCACCCTTAGTGGTCTGTTGCATGATAGGTTGTCAATCAATAGCGCATGTTGTGCTTATTGTGCGCTGGGGGAGTGGACATCAAACCAGTAGTAAAAGTAGTCAAACAAGATACGCTGCTGGATGGTGTTGAGATTCCTTAGTGTGGTTGTGGCTTCATTGAATAGGCAAGTGGCAAGTATGACTAAACAATTGTGATTTGAAGCTTGTGGATGGTTTTGAGGGATCACGAGGTCAGCAACTTGTTGAGAGCACCCACTCTCTGTGCTTATTTGTATAGCCATGGAATTGACATGATTAGACAGTCAATGGTAACCTTCCAAGATGTTAAACGTAGGGGGCAGGATTCTCCATCGGCTGACGCCGGAGTCAGGAAACGCAATTGGATGGGGAATCGGTTTTGACGCCAAAATCATGGCGGCTGCCAGTTTCACGGCAAATCACAATTTTCCAGTGCCTCGACAGTGGCGTCAATGTGTTCCACTCTGCATTTACAGTGAACACCCTTGTCATATTATTAGTGGTCCTGACCCGGTATTCTCCAGGGACGCCGCGATTCTCCGCCTCCACCGGGGAGAATTCCTGACAACGAGGTTCACGTGTGCTCTTGAAAATCATGAAACGGGCACTGTGGTTGCTGAGGGAGAGGGGTGGCCTGGGGGGGTTCTGACAGGGCTGGAGGGTTGGCCAGGAGGTGGGCTTTGATGTCAGGCTGGATGGGCACAGAATACCATTGCCGCAGCTTGCAAGGCAACCACTATGAACATAGAGCCACAGGTCGTATGAGTATTGATCCCCCCCCCCACCCCACCCTGGCCACGCCGCTAGGTGGCCTCTGGCCCCGGACAACCCATCTGCCGGTTGGGCGCGCACCAGTGCAACCAGTGGCATTATATTGGCTGGGATGGGTTGTGTGGGGAGTGAAGTGTATATGCAGATGTAGCTTATCACCCTCATGAGTGCCTATCGTGAATCCAGCGAATCCAGCACCTTTCTCGTTGGAATTGATTGTGTTCCACATGCCCCCGGTGCTAGCCCCTTAACAGTCGCTGAATCGGTCCAGGTGTGCCGCCATTTTTGCTGTCATGGGGGTTCACGAATCCTGCCCCGGCGATTCTCTGGAAAGTGTTGTAGCGAGTGGGAATTGCCGCGAGCTTCTGCTGCTTGGCTCCGCGAGGGCGGCAGCGCTATTCAATGTTAATTGGTCCACTTATTGAGGCCCCATGGGCTTCTCGCCACAAATGAATGCTCGTCAGCTGATTCACCGGCACGGCGCTCGCCAGCCCCCTGCTAACAAGGTCGAGCAACACTTTCTCAGCCAACCCCAGCCAGCTCGCAACAATGGCGCCGAGGAGACCGGCCCCAAGATTCGGGGATGCTGACCTGGGGAGGCTGCTAAACATAATCAAGGCCAGGAGAGATGTCCTGTTCCCCCAAGGGTCCAGGAGGGTTAGCCAGTGCTGTCTGGGATGAGATGGCAGCAACTGGGAGACCAGGAGAACTGGCCTCCAGTGCAGGAAGAAGGTGAATAACCTACACCGGGCAGCATGAGTGAGTAAACACTAACGACACCACCCCGCACGAGACGTTTCGGCCCCAAGGGAGAGTCAACTTCAACCCACCCCTCCAACCCTTCCTCCACCACCTCCCACTTTAACCCCCCAACCCCTCCTTCGCACCCACCCCTCCCACCACACGTGTGGATAATGATGCCCTCTCTCTGTCCCTTCATGAAAAGCTCTCCCTCAATCGCAGGAGAGGGCCCTTACTGGCGGTGGGGTGCCGGACATCAGAATCTTCACCACCTTCGAGGAGCATGCCCTGGAGTTGAGTGGTGTGGCCGAGGACAGACGTGGGTGCTGGCGGACGCTGCGGAGGTGAGGAAACACCAGGCTCCACCCAGACGACCTGTCAAACATGAGTTGTTACTGACTGACCCATCCCTCGCACTGACCACCTGTCCATTCTCCCACAGGTCCTTCAGCCGACGGCGCCGGCCCATCCCGGGTGGCCCCCTCTCCTGACTCCGAGGAGAACCCCTCGAAGGGTAGGGATTTGAGGAGTTCCAGAGGCTTCAGGTGCAGGTGATGTCGCCGGCAATGCATGGCACCAAGGCCAACACAGCTAAGGTGGCAACCGCAGCAGGGGCAGCCGGGGCTCGAGCCAGCTACGTCTATCCCAAGGTGAACCCCAGGGTTCTATGGGCACTGACTGGGAGGAGGGTGCGCTGAGTGCCAATCTGAACACATCCAATGGAGTGGGGATGGTGGCCATCAGCTCCCCTGTGTTTCATCACTCTGATGAGGCCGCATCTTGCAGCCAGCACACGTGACAGGGCGGCACGGCTGTGCATGTGCTGTCAACAAGTGAGTCAGGGCCTTCTGGCCCCAGAGCTCCCAGAGGACGCCCTCCAGGCCACGGGACGAGGTAAGCAGCTGGCAGCCTCCACGTCAGATGTGCATCCTGGGACACACCTGGATGCAGTTGTAGAGCTGGGAGGGCAAAGCACATCAAAGATCACTGAGGGCACTGGGGAAGGGGGGGGGGAGGGGTGGGCGGGTAGGTAGGGAGTGATGGGTGTGGGAGTAGGGGTAGCACCATCAGTAGGGTGGGGAATTGTCAAACACAATAAACGCCTTTGCACATCCAGTATGATGCCTCTGTCACCTCCTTCCACAATGCAGGCTGAGCTGCAAACCTTTGGCCCACCTTTCCAAGCATCTCCCCCTCCCTGTGGCACCCACCCACCCTCAGGCCATGGACATGTCCCCGGAGCTGTGTTCCATCTCCTGGGTATTCGGGTGTTGGCTGTTGCGTGTGTGGTGTTGCCTCCGGCAGTGTTCAAGCACAGTGTCCAGGCATCAAGGTGTGATTGGGATACTGGGCAATGACTCCCACATGCTACATGGTCCACCCAGCTATGGGAATCCAATTGGGTTGTGTGAAGTGCTCACTTAAGCAGGATTGGCAATCCCCCATTAGGGAAAGTCTTCAGTTATGCAGCCAGAGGTCTCAGCAGTCGGTGGGGGTTATGGGTGGGGGGAGCAGGTACACACGTTCCGTGGGTTGGCCTGGTGGTGCCGTGAGTAGTGGCCCTGGTTGCCACCCCAGCGCCTCACCCAACCCTCCCTTGGCAGCCCACTCCTGCGGAGGTTCCCCCATACCCATCTGATGGTCCCCCACCCTCTACCGAGCACTGGGATGGCAAACCCAACACCGTGGGCTCTTTACCTGTGAGGAAAGATGGCTACTCCCCTCCTCTGCTTTCCAGAGAAGCCCTTCTGCCAGGTTCACGTTTCACAAAAGGGGTACTAATTGGTGCCAGCGTGACCACTTGCTGGGGAGGCCGCTGATGGGAGGCCGTTGGATATGGAGTGGCTCTCGTTAATTGTATGGAAATGTGGCTTAAGTGATGATAATTGCTTTCTCGCCACGCTACAGCGAGATCCCGATTTTGCCTACGGGACCTGGCTGGTTGCACCTGGCTTGGTTCTCGGTTTTGGCTTCTCCCGGTATTCTCCAGGGAGTAGAGACAACCCTGGTAATTATAGACCTGTGAGCCTTACTTCGGTTGTGGGTAAAATGTTGGAAAAGGTTATAAGAGATAGGGTTTATAATCATCTTGAAAAGAACAAGTTGATTAGCGATAGTCAACACGGTTTTGTGAAGGGTTAGGTCATGCCTCACAAACCTTATTGAGTTTTTTGAGAAGGTGACCAAACAGGTGGATCAGGGTAAAGCGGTTGATGTGGTGTATATGGATTTCAGTAAGGCGTTTGATAAGGTTCCCCACGGTAGGCTATTGCAGAAAATAAGGAAGTATGGAATTGAAGGTGATTTAGCGGTTTGGATCAGTAATTGGCTAGCTGAAAGAAGACAGAGGGTGGTGGTTGATGGCAAATGTTCATCCTGGAGTTCAGTTACCAGTGGTGTACCGCAAGGATCTGTTCTGGGGCCACTGCTGTTTGTCATTTTTATAAATGACCTGGAAGAGGGTGTAGAAGGATGGGTTAGTAAATTTGCAGATGACACGAAGGTCGGTGGAGTTGTGGATAGTGCTGAAGGATGTTATAGGATACAGAGGGACATAGATAAGCTGCAGAGCTGGGCTGAGAGGTGGCAGATGGAGTTTAATGCGGAAAAGTGTGAGGTGGTTCACTTTGGAAGGTGTAACAGGAATGCAGAGTACTGGGCTAATGGCAAGATTCTTGGTAGTGTAGATGAACAGAGAGATCTCGGCATCCAGGTACATAAATCCCTGAAAGTTGCCACCCAGGTTAATAGGGCTGTTAAGAAGGCATATGGTGTGCTAGCCTTTATAAGCAGGGGGATTGAGTTTCGGAACCACAAGGTCATGCTGCAGCTGTACATAACTCTGGTGCGGCCGCACCTGGAGTACTGCGTGCAGTTCTGGTCACCACATTATAGGAAGGATGTGGAAGCTTTGGAAAGGGTTCAGAGGAGATTTACTAGGATGTTGCCTGGTATGGAGGGAAGGTCTTACGAGGAAAGGCTCAGGGAATTGAGGTTGTTTTCGTTAGAGAGGAGAAGGCTGAGAGGTGACTTAATAGAGACATATAAGATAGTCAGAGGGTTAGATAGGATGGACAGTGAGAGTCTTTTTCCTCGGATGGTGATGACCAACACGAGGGGACATAGCTTTAAATTGAGGGGTGATAGATATAGGACAGATGTCAGAGGCAGTTTCTTTACTCAGAGAGTAGTAGGGGTGTGGAACGCCCTGCCTGCAACAGTAGTAGACTCGCCAACTTTAAGGGCATTTAAGTGGTCACTGGATAGACATATGGATGAAAATGGAATAGTGTAGGTCAGATAGGCTTCAGATGGTTTCACAGGTCGGCGCAACATCGAGGGCCGAAGGGCCCGTACTGCGCTGTAGTGTTCTATGTTCTATGTATTCACCGGCCTCGTTTCATTTGGTATTGATATTGACATAAAAGTCATGGAGAGCAGCAGTTGCGGTACCCAGAATTGCATGCAAATGAAATGTACATTAAAGATCTGGAAGAAGGAACTGAAGGCACTGTTGCCAAGTTTGCAGATGATACAAAGATCTGTGGAGGGACAGGTAGTATGAAGGAAGCAAGGGGGCAGCAGAAGGATTTGGACAAGCTAGCAGAGTGTGCAATAAAGTAGCAAATGGAATACAATGTGGAAAAGTGTGAGGTTATGCACTTTGGAAGGAGGAATTTAGGCATAGACTATTTTCTAAATGTGGAAATGCTCAGGAAATCAGAAGCACAAAGGGACTTGGGAGTCCTTGTTCACGATTTTCTTAAGGTTAACATGCAGGTTCAATCGGCAGTTAAGAAGGCATTTGCAATGTTAGCATTCATGTCAAGAGGGCTAGAATACAAGACCAGGGAGGTACTTCTGAGGCTGTATAAGGCTCTGGTCAGACCCCATTTGGAATATTGTGAGCAGTTTTGGGCCCTGTATCTAAGGAAGGATGTGCTGCCTTGGAATGGGTCCAGAGGAGGTTCACAAGAAAGATCCTTGGAATGAAGAACTTGTCGCATGAGTAACGGTTGAGGACTCTGGGTCTGTACTCGTTGGAGTTTAGAAGGATGAGAGGGTATCTTATTGAAACTTACAGGATACTGCGAGGCCTGGATAGAGTGGGCGTGGAGAGGATGTTTCCACTTGTAGAAAAAAACTAGAACCAGAGGACACCCTTTCAGACTAAAGGGACGATCCTTTAAAACAGAGGTGAGGAATTTCTTCAGCCAGAGGGTGGTGAATCTGTGGAACTCTTTGCCGCAGAAGGTTGTGGAGGCCAGAGATAGATAGGTTTTTGATCTATAAGCGGATCAGGGTTTATGGGGAGAAGGCAAGAGAATGGGGATGAGAAAAATATCAGCCATGATTGAATGGCGGAACAGACTCGATGGGCCGAGTGGCCTAATTCTGTTCCTATGTCTTATGGTCTTATGGAAAACTGGTCTCTGCAACTGAAATATAATTTATTCCACTTAGTATTTTGCCTTTTGAGATAAATGCCAACATCCATTTACCTATTTGCTTTCTGTATCTGTTCAATAGCTTTTGGCGATTTTTATATAAGGTCACTAAAATCTCTTTGCTGCACTGCAGTTCCTAGATTTTCACTATATAGAAAATGCTCTAAACTGTCTTTCCTGGACCCAAAATGAATAATCTCACACTAAGAATACAGGGGGTGGGGGTAAAAGTTTGAAGGAACATTTTGCGCATTTAAAATTTGAGCAATTACTAATTGGCCCATGAAAAAAGGTGCATTAAATTTCTCGACTGCTATCAACTCTTTTTCAATGATTTTGAAAGCATTAATCTCATTCTCAGAAGTTAAAACTTTAGCCAATTACAAAATTGCTGGGAATCTGGTGAGGAAAAAAGGAACTGGTGTTCCAATGGGGATGTGGTACATGTGATTATGGTGATGGTCATGGAGGTTTTATTGGAGAACTGTGAAATGAAAGTCAGAAATGATGTGCAGCAGAAACTTTGATTGCTGTTGAGTTATTATTTTGTCATTCTATAAGGAGCTGGGAGGAAAAAGCATTGAGGTGGATGTTTTTTACAACATACCTGTTTGGTGGTGACGACCACAATTGGGCTTCATGGAAACCTGCTTTTCAGCCCAGTATTGGTTGTCTATTGGCCGTCCAAAGGTGCCCAGTGATCTCAAACAGGTAATAGGTCCCTTATTTTAAAACATAAATGTCCTTCCGCATGTTGGAGGCAATGGGTCCTGAATGCCTGTATTATGCTCATAATGAGCTTATGCTCTCGTCTACGTTTAGAGGTCATTTCATGCATGAGAATTTCTTGACTTGTATCCTGTTACGGATAGTGGACTGAGGGTTGGATGGCTTCACCCTTTTTTTCTCCCTCTCAATTAAATGCAACAAGACGTATTTTAAATAAATCTTTTAACCCTTCAGCACGGTGATTCTTAAGAACAGACACAGGACAGATTATCATGGGGGCTTGAAAAATGAAAAGAATAAATGTTTATTTCTCAACGCCCAATTGTAATTGCAACAACACTCAGTCACACATGCACTGAAGAGCCGCACATGGCAGAAAAGGTGATTACAAAATAAAGGTAGCCTGCACTGAGGTTGTTAGAAAAGGTCCAAAAAAGTCACAAATACCCTTGGTGAAATTTTCCCCCAAAATGGCAAAGCGTGAGATCTGACTGATAACCGGTGTGAGAAACAGGGGCGGGATTCTCCGGTCTCCGACGCTGAAATCGTGGGCAGCGATGCTTTTGCGAGTATCTGCCTCCTCCAAAAGGGGATCACTATTTGGCAGGCCGGGTCCGCGCGTGGTTGGTGCCATGTTGCATGGCGAGGTCGCTGCTGGCCGCCGACGTGCGCATGCGCGGCCACGGGCCTGCCAATTCTCTATCCGTATCCGCAGCTAGAGCCGGGTAGTCTATACTTCGTGCCTGCTAACCCCCCACCAGATGGAGGTTCGGTGGCCTTTTTGCACCGTTTTTTTACGGTCATAAAACGGCAACGTTCCCACGCCGGCGTCAGCATTTACTCTCAGAATCGGAGAATCCAGCCTCAGATGTCTTCAGATCTTCCAACACTTTGGCCGGGATTCTCCATTCCTTGCCGCTTAAAAGGGAATCCCAATCGGGTGGTGAATCCCGCAGCGGGACAAAATCGGGATTCATGATAGGTGGTAAACCGGTTGCGAGTCTCCATGCTTACCAGCTGGCCATAGCGGGTTTCCCGAAGGCCCAACAGGATTTCCCGCCCACCTGACTAGGTGAGGCCATGCAAATAGCTCATTAAAGCTATTCTTCCTGTCATTGGCGGGCTGGATGCACCATTCGTCAGCAAGATGAGATGCTCTGGCCTCCCCAGCCGAGAATTCCACTGACGTAATTTGGTACAAGTCCTGAAAGGCGTGGAACTGGCGGCTTGCAGTTTGAGGGGTGGCAAGCATGACCATTGGCTCCAGGGTGCCAAGGGGGTTCTTCACAGCTGGGGAGAGCAGCCATAGGACCTCCATCTCCGCTGGCAGGAGCACTTAAAGGCTTGAATGGAGAATTCAAGCCTTTGTCAAAAATAGCAGGGGGCCATGATTTTCCCCATTAGTCCGATGGGGCAGGGCCTTATGGAGCTGACAAGCCCAGCTCTACAGTGATCTGGGCACCTCAATCTCAAAGTGAAAGTGAAGGCCCCCACCAACCACCATCGCTGGCATTGGACCTTCACTGTCCCCACCACCATCGCTGGCATTGGACCTTCACTGTCCCCATCACCATCACTGGCATTGGACCTTCACTGTCCCCACCACCATCACTGGCATTGGACCTTCAGTGTGCCCACCACCATCGCTGGCATTGGACCTTCACTGTCCCCATCACCATCGCCGGCATTGGACCTTCAGTGTCCCCACCACCATCGCTGGCATTGGACCTTCAGTGTGCCCACCACCATCACTGGCATTGGGGCTACACTGTCCCCACCACCATCACTGGCATTGGGGCTACAGTGTCCCCACCACCATCGCTGGCATTGGGGCTACAGTGACCCACCACCATCACTGGCATTGGGGCTACAGTGACCCACCACCATCACTGGCATTGGGGCTACAGTGACCCACCACCATCACTGGCATTGGGGCTACAGTGTCCCCACCACCATCACTGGCATTGGGGCTACAGTGTCCCCACCACCATCGCCGGCATTGGGGCTACAGTGTCCCCACCACCATCACTGGCATTGGGGCTACAGTGACCCACCACCATCACTGGCATTGGGGCTACACTGTCCCCACCACCATCGCTGGCATTGGACCTTCAGTGTGCCCACCACCATCACTGGCATTGGGGCTACAGTGTCCCCACCACCATCGCCGGCATTGGACCTTCAGTGTCCCCATCGCCGGCATTGGGGCTACAGTGTCCCCACCACCATCGCCGGCATTGGGGCTACAGTGTCCCCACCACCATCGCCGGCATTGGACCTTCAGTGTCCCCACCACCATCGCTGGCATTGGGGCTACAGTGACCCACCACCATCACTGGCATTGGGGCTTCAGTGTGCCCACCACCATCACTGGCATTGGGGCTTCAGTGTGCCCACCACCATCACTGGCATTGGGGCTTCAGTGTCCCCATCGCTGGCATTGGGGCTTCAGTGTCCCCATCGCTGGCATTGGGGCTTCAGTGTGCCCACCACCATCACTGGCATTGGGGCTACAGTGTCCCCACCACCATCACTGGCATTGGGGCTTCAGTGTCCCCATCGCTGGCATTGGGGCTACAGTGTCCCCACCACCATCACTGGCATTGGGGCTACAGTGTCCCCACCACCATCGCTGGCATTGGACCTTCCTGCCCCCACCACCATCGCTGGCATTGGGGCTACAGTGTCCCCACCACCATCGCCGGCATTGGACCTTCAGTGTGCCCACCACCATCGCCGGCATTGGGGCTACAGTGTGCCCACCACCATCACTGGCATTGGGGCTTCAGTGACCCACCACCATCACTGGCATTGGGGCTTCAGTGTCCCCACCACCATCGCTGGCATTGGGGCTACAGTGTGCCCACCACCATCGCCGGCATTGGGGCTACAGTGTCCCCACCACCATCGCCGGCATTGGGGCTACAGTGTGCCCACCACCATCACTGGCATTGGGGATTCAGTGTCCCCACCACCATCACTGGCATTGGGGCTACAGTGACCCACCACCATCACTGGCATTGGGGCTACAGTGACTCACCACCATCACTGGCATTGGGGCTACAGTGACCCACCACCATCACTGGCATTGGGGCTACAGTGACCCACCACCATCACTGGCATTGGGGCTACAGTGACCCACCACCATCACTGGCATTGGACCGTCAGTGTGCCCACCACCGTCACTGGCATTGGACCGTCAGTGTGCCCACCACCATCGCTGGCATTGGGGCTACAGTGTCCCCATCGCTGGCATTGGACCTTCAGTGTCCCCACCACCATCGCCGGCATTGGGGCTTCAGTGCACCCTCCCCTCCCAACACCATTTCCGGCATTGGCGCTTCACTTTCCCCACCACTATCGCTGGCAATAGGGCTTCAGTGCCCCCCACCCCCCATCGCCGGCATCGAGTGGGAACTCCAGCCCCCTTCCCCCGCCATGGTGTTCCACCTGTAGCCTGCATTGGCCTCCCGTGCCCGTGGCGTGGTCATCTTGATTGTTGAAGAGTGGAAAAGCTGACGCTCTTGGAAGAAACAGTGAAGGCATATTTAAATCCATGTAAATTGATCACAGTGAGGTTCATGCCATCACTGGGCATGAACCTGATTATGCCGCGGGGTGGGGTGGTGGATATTGGGGAAGGTCTCATTCCAAGATCTCCCCGGCTTAAATCCCATTATGGCCCTCTCATGAAAGTTAGGGGCCATAACGGGATTTGTGCCCACAACGGGCCCGGAAATCCCCCCCATCCCCTCCTTTGTCTTTCAATATGGAAACTGGAAGCATTGTAGGCCAAGAGATTTTATTTTGATTCACTGAACAAAATGAATGTTGAAAGTTTCTGGTAAGTAATACACTGTGGCTTACTCCTGGCAACAGGAGGTTACTGGCTTTGCTCCAGTTCAATGTGTGGCTGAACCCCTGTGGCGAAGATCTGGCTTTGTTCCTCAAATCAGTTGGCAACTTATCTTCCATTTGGGGGATTCTCGGCAGAATCTTTTCTCTTCTGGGCTTTTGCTTTGTGATCTCTTTGTCTCCCAGACTGACTAACCTCCTAATTCAGAAGGAGTGTCACATTGGACTCAAAATATTAACTCTGTTTTTCTGTCTGCAGATGCTGCCAGACTGGTTGGGTTTGCCCATCGTTTTCTGTCTTTATTTTTGTCTTCCTGAGGCTGCTTTCAAAATGTGTGTTAATAAATGTTCCTTATCACAAGCTTGTTTCAGTCAGGTGACCACTTTATAGTCACCCCTATTGTCCACACAAATTGGCCCACATAATGTTAGCCTTGACGCACAACGGGGTTTGAAACCCAGCCATTTGCAGTCCTTTGCAAGTGTTTTTTTTAAGAGTGGTTTCACACCCATTCTGTTCTGCAGTCACTAAGTCTTGTGGTGGCCGTGCAGCAGTTTCAGTAAACAAAATGTGGAGGTGTTGGCGTTGGACTGGGTTGGGCACAGTAAGAAGTCTCACAACACTAAAGTCCAACAGGTTTATTTGGAATCACTAGCTTTTGGAGCACTGATCCTCAATCAGATGAAGTAAACATAGTATTAGCTGTTAACTCACAGGAGTAAATGTTTAGGGTCTTCTCAATAGAACATCCCCAAAAAGTAATTTACATTTTAAAATCCTGACCAGAGAAGCAGTTTAACTTCAGTCTTGGACAGTTTCATGTATATTTTCAGCCAAGGAGAGGGGTTACCTGTGCCTCTTGACTCCACCTTGTTAGAATGCAGACTGCCCATCCTCTATGTTTTTACATAAAATAAAGTGTTCATATTTCATACATTCATGGTACACCACGTGGGCATGACAATTTTTAAATCATCTTGACCTAATTCTAAAAAGCAATTCCTTTAGGTGACAAAGAGGATGTTTTCATTTTCTGACCATAATTTCCAAATGTCTTCTAACTCTGCAGCATCTTCTGTTTATATTGTCTAGAGTTTTCTTCAGATTGTTTTACTTTTGTCTTTATGCTGGAAGCACTCAGGATAACACATTTTGTCGTTCATGGTTTTCATCAGATTAGTGTAAGAAAAAGACATGAACACTATGGGCTGGATTTTACGGCAGATAAAATATGTTGGATGGTCAGCGCACTCCTTCCTGCCTACCTCTGATCTGTTCCTCATAATACAGGGGATTGGTAAGGTGCTCACTAGGCCAGTCACCCTTAGGGGGCGGTGAATGCTAAGCAACATTCCCACTCCAGCCCCATAAATTCCAGGTCTATGATTCTTTGATTCACTGCCAAGTAACGGTAATCAGATATTCAGCCAAATCTCTGTTTACCTTTGGTTTGCTAATATTTTAATAGCTCTATTAAAACCATCAATGCAACCAACTCTTTAAAATTTCTATCAGGTTAGATTTATTGAAATGATGCAGCAGATTTATGATTAATTGGTCTGTACCCTGAGCTCATGGACTTACCGTCAATCTGTGTTTCCCTGTCAGTTCATTAGCAATGGGGCCATTTCTGATTGCCAGCCTGTCTTTCATCATCAGCCTCCCTTTTGTGCGGGTCTCATTTGCAATATTTTGTAAAATTTCTCTCTCTGTATACTTGCCAGAGAGGGGGTGCGGCAAAGGTTCACCAGGCTGTTTCCTGGGGTAGCAGGATTGTCGTATGAGGAGAGGTTGTGTTGACAAGGCCTGTCTTCACTGGAATTTGGAAGAATGAGTAAGATCTCATTGAAATGTATGAAATTCTGATAGGGCTGGACAGACTGGATGCTGGGATGATGTTTCCCCCTTGACCCCTCTGGGTCAAGAACAAGGGGTTGCAGTCTCAGGTTATGGGCTAGGCCATTTAGGATTGAGATGAGGAGAAATGTTTTCAATTAGAGGGTGGTGAACCTGAGGAGTTCTCTACCCCATAAGGCTGTGGAGGCCAAGTCACTGAATATATTTAAGAAAGAAAAAGATTTATGGAAGCTGAAAGCATCAAGGGGTATGAGGAGTGGGAGTTAAGATAGAGGATCAGCCATGATCACATTGAATGGTGGAGCAGGTTCGATGAACCAAATGGCTTAGTCCTCCTATTTTCAATGTTTCTATATTTGTACATTGTTATGATCCCAGACCAGGCCCCCAATCCATTGGGAAGCTCCAGCTAGGGACCAATAGCATTTTGTTAAAATGGACAAAATTCAATATTCAAAACACTTGCTCAGTGAATAAAGCCGCACAATTGCACAGTTTTGAACAGACAAAAATTAACTTTACAATACAAGATCAGAAAGATAAAGCAATTTACAAAACCCATGTTACGCTCTAACATTCAGGGTAGATATGAGGGGCTGGGTTCTCCGATTTCCAGCCTAAGTGCTGACGCCGGTGTGGGTACAGTGGCATTTCACACCAGAAAAACACGGCAGAACAGCTGCACCGATTCCGGGACTTTTGGGTGGCAAGCAGCCGCGCCAGGTAAAGCTCTCGGTTCCCACGCCAAAAACAGCTGGTGAATGACCGGGTCTGTTGCCGCACATGCGCATGGCCGTGCCGTGCAACATGGCGCCAGCCGCGCACAGACCAGACCTGCCAAATAATGACACCAGTAACCCCTCGCCACCCCTGGACAACCCCCACCAGCCCCCGAAGCCCTCGCTGAAGCCCCCCCCCCCCCGACCAGCGACATGGCTCCCCCCCTCCTCCCGATTATGGCAGCACATAGAATTATAATTCTATTATTCTATAATTTTAAAAAATGTGGTTTTTGGAAAATGAACAACTTGCAGAATGTATTATATATTCCCATTCCACAGCAGATGTCTGAATTACTTAATGCACACAAAGCACTGGTTTTCTATATAATAATAGTTTTGACATTTGGAGTGTCAAAAGAGGTGAATAGCTGAACAATACCAAATAATGTTTTTGAAGCGCAAATTCATGAAGATAGAATATACTTAAAAATATTTCTGGGCTTGGGAAAATCAGCCTATAATAACCTGGCATGAAGTACTCTAACGTTAGTTGATTTCCAGATCAACATTAAGCAGCCTATTATTATAACTGAGATGACACCAGAAGCCCTCTTGAAGCCCTGAGAAGGTGTGCTTGCCATTTTGAAAAATAGACGGCCGGATTTAAAGTTTAGTGTTGGCAATAGGCATCTCACTACTGGATTCGTAAGTGTCGTTAGGATGGATGCGGGTGTTGCAACCTTGCTTTGGTGGAACCCAGGGCCACATTTTGATGACAGCTAATTAAGTGACTGCCACTGAAGCTGTCGTAAGGACAATGGCACACTCCAAGAGCAGTCGGCCCAATCAGAGGGCTGGCTGCTCAGCAACACCACTGATGGTGGGTGGTGACTGCTGGAACTGTACCTGGTGGATGGGGACACATCAAGGTCATGTGACCTCAAAGTCAGATATGTTCAGTTTGGGAGCATCAGGGCCAGTCAGGCAGGCCAGAGTGGAGGAGGTTGATCCCTGGTATAGAGAGATTTTCTCATAAGACAGTAAGTTGGGTCTGTGCGCATTGGAGTTCAGAAGAATGAGAGGCGACCTTATTGAAACACATAAGATTCTCAGGGGGCTTGACAGGATAATTACTGAGAGGATTCTTCTCCTTGTGGGAGAGGCGAGCACCAGAGGACATAACCTCATAGTAAGAGGTCACCCATTTAAGACGGAGATGAGGAGGAATTTCTTCTTTCAGAGGATAGTGAATCTGTGGAATTCTTTACCGCAGAGAGCTGTAGAGACTGGGCCATTAAATATGTTCAAGACTGGACAGACAGATTTTTAATCAGTAATGGAATCAAGGTTTATGGGGATAAGGTGGGAGAGTGGGGTTGAGCACAATCATATCCGATCAGTCATGATCTCGTTGAATGACAGAGCCAACTTAATGGGCCGAATGGCCTACTTCTGCTCTCACGTCTTATGGGCTTATAATGGGTTATGTTATTGTGTTATTGTCTATGTTATTGTGCCGGTATTCCTCCCCCTATCCTTCAAAAGCATTTATTGGATGTAAAGTGCATCCAAATCTCTTGAAGATGTAGTAAGGTTTTATTTAAATGAAATTGGTTTATTTCTGCCTGATCAATATATTATACATTATATATTTCAGTCGGAAAGCTACTCCATCCCTTGTGGGTCATTAATCTGGTTTTCTTAAGTGACCATTGAAAGCTTATGGGAAAATAATTTACCTCTGTGTTTGAGAGGAAGCACTTTTAATTTGGCTGTGTTGATTCTTGGAAACTTAAATGGTGGTGCATAACACTGGTCGCACAAGTGACCTTTTCCAGCAGTTTTCGTACTCAGTCAACAAACCTTTCTTCCTCCATTTTTCTCAGCCCATAAGTCTTTCCAAGGAATTAATTAATTTCACTCTTGACAGAGACTTTTATCCAAGGTTGGATTGAAACCTAGATTGCAGAGGTGAAAGGATGGTTAATGAATCCCCCGGAGCTACTGATCTTGATTTAATGTTTCATTTGAATTCAGTGCGCTGATATTACTGTCACTTGATTACTCCAGGCATTTTATAAAAAGACGGTAATTCAGTGTTTTGTCTCATAATTACATCTTGCATAATGCTTACATATTCCTTGCATTCACAGAATTAGGTCTCACGACTGCGACATGGGCAGTTTAACGGATATTTAATGTTGCGTCAGTGAAGCAAAATTAGTCTTAATATTGTTCCATCACTTAAAAAGACCTGAACATTGAATAAATGAAAAAGTAGCACAACATTTGCAAACTGCATGTGGTAGGGAAAGGCAAATTAGGCTTCCCACTCCACCCGGCAGCCTGTCACATATTAAAGACAGTCTGGAATTGAAAAACTAGAGAGACCAGCATTGAAGCTGTAAATCTCCATAAAAGCCTCAAAGTGAAATGAAAATTGCTTATTGTCACAAGTAGGCTTCAAATGAAGTTACTGTGAAAAGCCCCTAGTTGCCACATTCCGGCGTCTGTTCGGCGAGGCTGGTACAGGAATTGAACCGAGCTGCTGGCCTTCCTTGGTCTGCTTTAAAAGCCAGCTATTTAGCCCAGTGTGCTAAACCAGTCCCTGCTGATGAACCTCAAAATCTGAAATAATACAATGGACTACGTGTTTTTGCAATGGGTTCTCCAGGAACAACGCTCCATGCAGTATGAGAAGCAAGTACAAGGAACTATGGGGAAGTTGCATATTAAATGGTCGAACCAGCTAAGTTTATTTTATATGTGAACATTGCATTTTGTTCTCATCAATTTTTTCCCCTCCTCTCCTGATGGTGTTGACTCCCTGCATATGGTTCCCAGGGAACTGGTCACCCCTTGTTACCTGGCCCTGGCAGCCAATATTTATGTATGACCTTTAATAGGGAGTGGCAGCATACTTTGTCAATCATTTCTCGTCCAGCATGTACAAGAGTACCACCAGCAAAGTTTGCTGGACAGGGTGCTCTTCCCTAAACTAGAGTGGGTTGGTGTGAATTGTAATATTCCTATTGCTGCCTTAATTGAAGTCATGATGTGGAGATGCCGGCATTGGACTGGGGTGGGCACAATAAGAAGTCTCACAACACCAGGTTAAAGTCCAAAAGCTTTATTTGAAATCACAAGGTTTCAGAGCGCTGCTCCTTCATCAGGTGACTTCAGGTGGCGGGATTCTCTGGTCCTGCCAGCAGGCACCTCCGCTCGCGGATTTCCCGGTGGCGTGGGGTGGCTTCAATTGGAATTCCCATTGTCAAGTGGCGGGAGTAAAGAAACCCGCCACTAGCGAACGGCGCACCAATTTCCCATCCTCGCTAGCAGCAGTAAGGGGGCAAACTTGCAACACAATATCCAGCCCTGGGTCTTATGACTTCCTGGCTTCTCTTTTACAGTACTTGATGACTAACCATGTGGCCCCACCAGAGGAGTGTGACCTTGGCATTTCAAACATAATGTGATATTGGGCTCCTTGATGTAGCATGTAAATATTTGAGCTGTGGAATGTAATAGCCAAGCCGCCATGCTTGGCCCCGATTATTTCAAAACCTTGCTATAGTGCACTTCATTCAGCCAACTCCCCTGCCTCCCCCAGTTACCTAATCTAGATTTAATTGCTTTTGTTATGATTCCCATAGCTTAAAATAGACTTGAGTAGTTCAGATAGTGGACCACATAAGGCATTGCTCCCACCTGAATAGAAAATCAAGGTTAAGACATATGTATCCTTCAATATTCCAGTACATCAATTCATTATTCACCATCCGAAGATAAATATTTTAGGTGGTAGTTCCTGTGCAAAATGAATAAGTATCCAAAATTAATTTACACAACTTGAAAGTCTCTGGTCTGCAAGATGTGTGTTTTTTTCCAATTGGTGTAAGAATATGGCTTATCCTCAGAATATTTGAAAGGATCAAACATTGCACGGGTCAAAATAAGCCAAAGGTTTTTTATACATCTACTTTTCTTTTAAAATGCAGGCTGTGCATTGTCGGAGGACTTCTGGTGGGAACAGTGGTCTTTTTATTGCAAAATCTAGTTGTCAGAAAATAGGCGAGAAGAGTGGTTCATCAATGACTGAGCATGTCTGAGTTCCGTTCTTCAATGCATTGTCACAGAGAGGTGGTCGCACAGCGGTCTTGTCACTGGACTAGTAAACGAGATACCCAGCGTAATGCAGTGGGGACCCAGGTTCAAATTCCACCACTGCAGATGGTGAAATTTGAATTCAATAAAAATCTGTAATTAAAAGTCCAATATGGCCATGAAACCATTAACGATTGTCATAAAAACCCATCTGGTTCACGAATGTCCTTTAGGGAGGGAAATCTACAATCCTTGCCTGGTGTGGCCTACATGTAACTCCAAATCCATAGTAACGCAGTTGACTCTGAACTGACGCATCAAGGGCAATTAGAGATGGGCAATAAATGTTGACTCAATCTACAATGCCCACGTCCCATGAGTAAATAACAAAATAAATAAAAATAAAGGCAAGGGGAGTCAGATTGCAATGAATAACAAAATAAATAAAAATAAAGGCGAGGAGGGTTAGATGAGTAACAAAAGAAAATGTTTAGTTGTAAGAACGTACTATTTGCAAGGGGCCAGGTTGAACCTCACCGGGTCCCCTCTCTCTGTGTCGGTCAGTTCCTATCTTGCTGACCTTTACAATATGGTTATAAGCCCCGTAGTTAGCGGGAAGCTCATACCCCTCAAGCCCAGGGGAAAACAATCAAACCCACCCAATGTGTACATTTCTCCCCCACCAAAGTCCAAAAACCGCCAAAGGGTCCTAAGACCCCCAAAGTCCAAAGACCCCAAAATGGATTGATGAGGACGATTAAGATGAGGAGTAGATGAAGAAGTTAAAAACACCAATGACAAGGAAAGAACAGAAGAAACCGGTGCAGTCCCAGTAGATGGCGGATGACGCAGACGCTTTGCCTTCAGCACATCATTGCCTGGTGGTGAGACCGGACCAGCCGGCATATTACAAGCCAGAGAACGACGCTTGCAGCTGGACCATCTGGGCAGAGAGCCTGCCAAAGGCAGCCAAACAACAACGTCCGGGTCAGAGACCCCAGAGGTCTGCGTTTCCATATCAGAATCAGACAACCAGCCATCTGGCATCTCGGTATCACGAGAAAAAGATGATGGAGCTGGATGCACAGGCTTCGGAACCAGAGCAACTGGCAGGACTGGATACACTTCCCCCCCCAAGGAGCTTTCCAAGTGGCGGGCTGCCGGGCACAGAGGTGATCTAGGTGACGCTTCATGAACTGACCTCGAACATGGCCCTGGTATGATACGGAACAGGTTTGACGGACGACAAGCCCTGGAAGCCAGCGAGGACCTCATCGGGTGCGAAGCGTCATAGAAGACGATGCCTAGTCGGGTAGTGCGCTTGTAGATCTTGTGTGCGGCGCACTTTTGCGCCACTGTCGAGGAGCAATAAACCAACCAAGACCAGAGTTGGTGACGCATCAACATTTCGCCGGGGCCACCCCAGTCACAGCATGACGTGGCCAAAAGCACTGGGAAATCAGAAGATTGGGAAGGCTACAAAAACAAACAGATGTTAATAAAGAGACAAATAAGGAAGGAGAGGATCAAATATGAAGGCAGGCTAGCCAGTAATATAAGAAATGATAGTAAAAGTTTCTTTCAATACATAAGAAACAAACGACAGGCCAAAGTAGACATTGGGCCAATTCAAACTGATTCTGGAAGGCTAGTTATGGGAGACGAGGAAATGGCTGGAGAACTTAATACGTACTTTGCGTCTGTCTTCACAGTGGAAGACATGAGTAATATCCCAAAAATTATAAAGGGTCAGGGGGCTGAGTTGAGTATGGTTGCCATTACAAAAGAGATGGTGCTAAAAAAGCTAAAAGGTCTTAAAATTGACAAATCTCCTGGCCCCGATGGGCTACATCCTAGAGTTCTGAGGGAGGTGGCTGAAGAAATAGCGGAAGCGTTGGTTGAGATCTTTCAAAAATCACTGGAGTCAGGGAAAGTCCCGGACGATTGGAAGATCGCTGTTGTAACTCCCTTGTTCAAGAAAGGATCAAGACAAAAGATGGAACATTATAGGCCAATTAGCCTAACCTCAGTTGTTGGTAAAATTCTAGAATCGATCGTTAAGGATGAGATTTCTAAATTCTTGGAAGAGCAGGGTCGGATTAGAACAAGTCAACATGGATTTAGTAAGGGGAGGTCGTGCCTGACGAACCTGTTAGAATTCTTTGAGGAGGTGACAAGTAGGCTAGACCAGGGAAACCCAGTGGATGTGGTCTATCTGGATTTCCAAAAGGCCTTTGATAAGGTGCCACACAGGAGGCTGCTGAGTAAGGTGAGGGCCCATGGTGTTCGAGGTGAGCTACTGGTATTGGTTGAGGATTGGCTGTCTGACAGAAGGCAGAGAGTTGGGATAAAAGGTTCTTTTTCGGAATGGCAGCCGGTGACCAGCGGTGTCCCACAGGGTTCAGTGTTGGGGCCGCAGTTGTTCACCATATATATTAATGATCTGGATGAAGGGACTGGGGGCATTCTAGTGAAGTTTGCCGATGATACGAAGTTATGTGGTCAGGCAGGTAGTGCTGAGGAAGTGGGGAGGCTGCAGAAGGATCTAGACAGTTTGGGAGAGTGGTGCAGGAAATGGCTGATGCAATTCAACGTGAGAAAATGTGAGGTCTTGCACTTTGGAAAAAAGAATCCAAGCATAGACTACTTTCTAAACGGTGAGAAAATTCATAATGCCAAAGTACAAAGGGATCTGGGAGTGCTAGTCGAGGATTCCCTAAAGGTAAACATGCAGGTTGAATCCGTGATTAAGAAAGCGAATGCAATGTTGTCATTTATCTCAAGAAGGTTGGAATATAAAAGCAGCGATGTGCTACTGAGCCTTTATAAGGCTCTGGTTAGGCCCCATTTGGAGTACTGTGTCCAGTTTTGGGCCCCACATCTCAGGAAGGACATACTGGCAATGGAGCGTGTCCAGCGGAGATTCACACGGATGATCCCTGGAATGGCGGGTCTAACATATGATGAATGGCTGAGGATCCTGGGATTGTATTCATTGGAGTTTAGAAGGTTAAGGGGAGATCTAATAGAAACTTACAAGATAATACATGGCTTAGAAAGGGTGGACGCAAAGAAACTGTTTCCGTTAGGCGAGGAGACGAGGACCCGTGGGCACAGCCTTAGAATTAGAGGGGGTAAATTCAGAACAGAAATGCGGAGACATTTCTTCAGCCAGAGAGTGGTGGGCCTGTGGAATTCATTGCCGCGGAGTGCAGTGGAGGCCGGGACGCTAAATGGCTTCAAGGCAGAGATAGATAAATTCTTGATGTCGCGAGGAATTAAGGCCTCCGGGGAGAATGCTGGTAGGTGGAGTTGAAATGCCCATCAGCCATGATTGAATGGCGGAGTGGACTCAATGGGCCGAATGGCCTTACTTCCACTCCTATGTCTTATGGTCTTATGAGGTGCAGTTCTATATGGGAACAGAAAACATGCCATCTGAGTATCCATCAAACCTGTGGTTTGTCACTTTCAGCCCCGCTTCATCATCTGGTGCGCTCTGCCAGTCCATTCAATGCCCGATGATAAAGAAT
The DNA here is from genome assembly GCF_902713615.1 of Scyliorhinus canicula. Lineage (NCBI taxonomy): Eukaryota > Metazoa > Chordata > Chondrichthyes > Carcharhiniformes > Scyliorhinidae > Scyliorhinus > Scyliorhinus canicula. The sequence goes on along the minus strand of NC_052150.1, from coordinate 35,247,826 downwards.
GATGAGAACATGCGAATGCAACAAATTCCTCACTAGTAAACGAGACCCTGTTGTCGGTAACGAGCACCTCTGCTAAACTGTGGGCGGAAAAAGAGGTGCGCAACCATTCAATGGTTGCGCGGGAGATGATGGATGCCATTTTGTGGACCTCCAGCCACTTTGAGTGCACTTGCACCAAGATGTGAAGCATGGATCCTAAAAGCGGGCCAGTGAAATCCATGTGAACGCAAGCCCAGGGATGTCCAGGCCACTCCCAAGGGTGCAGAGGCTCTGCTGCTGGAAGCTTTTGATGGTCTTGACAAACAGGGCAGTACTGGGCTACCAGCTCAAAGTCCAGATTGATTCCCGGCCACGAGACGTATGTCCGGTCCACATTGTCATCTTGGAGACACCTGGATGTGCCGCTTGAAGGTCTTTTAGAACCAATGCCTGACCCTTTTCAGGGACGACACAGGAGGATACCATCCTCAATGATCAGCTTCGACATCTTGGTAGAAAAAACTTTTAACTCTTCTAGAAGTGCCGCCGTGGTTCACCGGACAAAACCAAGTGTCGCACCATAGCCAGCACCAGATTGTACGGCGTCCTTAGATACAGGGGCTTAGTTGCGTCAAAATGGGTCAGTATTCTTGACTAAACCAATTTCCGCTTCGCCAGCCAGAAAGCAGACTCCTGTTCTTCACCCCAAACCCAGGGCCAGCTTTCCTGCAGGAGAAAATGAAGGGGAGACAGGGTTGTCGCTAAATTTGGATTAAAACAGCTGTAATAATTGATCAGGCCGAAGAAGGAGTGAAGCTTTGTAGGGTCTTGGGGCGCAGGGGCCAACTTGATAGCCTTTACTTTGTCATCCACTGGGTGCGGGAAAACCTGGTCAGCCACCGGTAGCCCAAATACATCACCTGTTTAGCATTGAAAATGCACTTCACTGTAAGCAGGCGGACGCCATATTCTGGAAGTCTCCACAATACCGCTTCAAGGTTTTTAAAGTACTCAGGCTCCGTGGTTCCTATGATCAACACATCATCAAGATAGACATCCACCCGCAGAAAGCCACCTAATATCCCCTCCGTGACACATTGGAACAGAGTGCATGCTGAGGAGACGCCAAATGGAAGCCAGTGTATTCATACAATCCTTTGAGTATTGTTTGCGACATATTTTCTCGAGGTCTTGTGCAGTGTAAATAAACATTGTACATATCTAACTTGGTGAATGTAGAACCACCTGCCAGCATGGCATAGATATCGAGGTAGCTTATATTGGTCTAAACTGGAAGCTGTATTGATGGTTAACTTGTAATTCCTGCACAGGCGGACAGTTCTATCTGGTTTCATCACTGGAAGCACTGGTGCCACCATGTCGCCTGAATTGTCCTGAGGCTCTCCAATCGCTCGACCTTACCAACAACAGCTTAAAGGACCAGTCGAGCATGGAAAAACGCGGCTGGGCCTGTGGAAACACCTGGATTTTCGCCATGGCTCCTTTAGTTTTACCAAGGCCGGATCCGAAAATGCCTGGGAACTTTTGCAGTACTGTAGATCAGTCCCAGTCTCCATTTGGAGGATATGTTGCCAGTCGATCTGCAAATGGTGAAGCCAATCCTGACCCAGCAATTTGGGGACGTCTCCCTGAACCACAATGAGGGGAAGGCGCAAGAACTGACATCCGTTGACCACCTAGGCGAATCTAGAGCCCACAATAGCCAAATGCTCCCCTGTATATGTGGCGAGGCGGGTGTCTGAATCAGCCAACGATAATTTACACACACCGTGTTGGATCCAGTCGAACACATGGTGCAGCGCGATCGAGACGACAGCACCTGCATACAACCCCATTTGAATTAAGTGTTTGTTGACCTACATACGGATATGAATAGCGCTCCCCATGGGACAGCCAGACAGTTTAGCTGCATTTCCGACTTGTCTTCATCTTTTTCAGGATCGTCCAAACATAGGGTCCTAGCATGGGGCTGACGCCTACGTTGTTCTGGGCCGTCAAGGTGCTGTCCACCATGCTGCCGGCAGCTTCGGCGACCCCAACGCCAACACTTCTCACATGGGGTGGAGTTGGCACCTACGAATCTGGAGAGGGTGTGTGCCACGGTCCTTGGCCTTGAGACCTCAGGCCTACAGCATGGTGGTCCATTCTAAGTCGCGAGCGATGGCTTGGGGGGGGGGGGGGGGGGGGGGGGGGGGGTCCCAGACAACATTAACCTCCATTCCCAGACAACATTAACCTCCATTCCCTGGAGTCACTGTACACCCCGAGTGACACTCCTTTGAAGGAGAAATTTGCAAGGCCTGCTGGAATGTCAAGGAACCTTCACCTAGGAGCTGCTTTTGTATCTCGCGATTGTTAATGCCACAAACCAAGCGGTCACAGAGCATATCCGCCAACACAGCGCCATATTGACAATATTCAACAATTTTGCAGAAATAGGAAACATACTTGGCAACTGACTCCCCTTCCGACCTTTCTGCTGCATTGAGTTTGTACCTCTGCAGAATGACGGACTGAGTCGGGTTGAAATAATTCCCTACTAGCGCAATTAGTTGGTCAAATGCTAATGTATCCAATGCCGCCGGAAACGTGAGGCCCCCAATTACACTGAACATGTGCACTCCACAGGCCATCAATAGGATCACTGGTGCTTTTTTTCAAAATGTTGTTTGTTTGAAAAAAGTATTGCAAGCCTTCCGCGTACTGAATGCAGGGTTCAACAGCAGGGTCAAAAGCATCCAATTAACCAAGCAAAGGCATAGTGAAGTACTTAACATCATACTAGGAGAAGCAAAGTCACGAAAAGGTGGCGTAGTCGGCAGAGTCGCACATCAACAGTTCCAGTTTATCTTTGTCGCCAGTTTATTAAAGCCAAGGGGAGTTAGACGAGTAACAAAACAAGATGTTTATTTATAAGAATGTACTATTTGCAAGGGGCCCGGTTGAACCTCACTTGGTCCTCGCTCTGTCAGTCGGTTCCTATCTGGCTGACCTTTTATACAGCACGATCATTATCCCCGTAGTTAGTGGGGGGGGGGGGGGTCATACTCCTCCTGCAGGTTATTACATTCACCATGATTTGCACATGTTATCTGGTTTGTGTTTCCAAATCACATTTGCATACGGGGTGGTATCTCCGTATCATGCTACATGCACAAGGTAATACACATAGGCTTTCAGGGGATCCTGCCAAAATATCGGGGGAGGGCTGGTTGTGGGATAGTGGTGATTGGAGACCTATGTTCAATAATCTCAATGTCTTGGGTAATGACCAGGTTAGAGTCATTGAGGACATGCCAAATTTCCTGAGGAAGTTAAGGTGCTGTTGTGCTTTCTTGGACATAGCATCGATGTGGGTAGACCAGGACAGATTGTTGCTGACTTTTACACAAGGAACGTGAAGCTTTAAACCACCTCCACCTCGGCACCATTGATAAACAGGAGCATGTACGACACTTTGCTTCTTGAAGTCAATGACCAGCTCTTTTGTTTTGTTGACAATGGGGGAGAGATTGTACCATATCACTAAGTTCTCTATTTCCCTCCTGTACTCTGAATAGTCGTTGTATGAGATCCCATCCACGATGGTCGTGTCATCAGCAAACTTGTAGATGGAGTTGGAGCTGAAATTTGCCACACAGTCATGTGTGTACGAGGAGTATAGTAGGGGGCTAAATACGCAGCCCTGCGGGACCCCGGTGTTGAGGACTATCGTGGAGGAGGTATTGTTGCCTATCCTTACTGATTGAGGTCTCTGGGTCAGGAAGTCGAAGATCCAGTTGAGAGATAGGAGTCGGCTCCTAGGTTTTGAAGCTTGGAAATGAGCTTGGCTGGGGTTATAGTGTTGAAGGTGGAGCTGTAGTCAACGGCAGGAGTCTGACATAGGTGACTCTGGTATCTGTAGCTTTTTTTCCGCCTCGGATGCCGCCTCCACATTTCACATTTCTTGATGTATATCTGCTCTTCACACTCCCCTGCTGCATCAGTTCTCCCAGCTCCTCGAGTACATCCGCTGTTCACACTCCTCGGGTGCATCCGCTCTTCACACCCCTCGGCTGCATTCGTTCTTCACAATCCTCGGTGCATCCACTCCCCTCGGCTGCATTCGCTCTTCACAATCCTCGGTGCATCCACTCCCCTCGGCTGCATTCGCTGTTCACACTCCTCGGGTGCATCCGCTCACAATCCTCGGTGCATCCGCTCTTCACAGTCCTCGGCTGCATCCGGTCTTCACAGTCCTCGTGTACATCCGTTCTTCACACTCCTCGGGTGCATCGGCTCTTCAAAATCCTCATTTTCATCCGCTGTTCACATTCCTCGGGTATGTCTACTGTTCAAAATCCTCGTGTGCATCCGCTGTTCACAATTCTCGGATATATCTGCTCTTCAGAATCCTCGTGTGCATCCGCTGTTCACAATCCTCGGATATATCTGCTCTTCAGAATCCTCGTGTGCATCCGCTGTTCACAATCCTCGGGTACATCCGCTTTGAATACTCCTCAGATGCACTCAGGTGCATCCACTGCTCACAATCCTCGGCTGCGTCAGCTCTTCACGCTCCTCAGTTACATCCACTGTTCACAATCCTCAGAAACATTCCCTGTTCACTCTGCTTGGGTTCTCCCGCTGTTCACACTCAGGTACATCCGCTGTTCAGACTCCTCGGCTGCATCCGCTCTTCACAATCCTCGGGTGTATCCGCTCTTCAAAATCCTCGGGTGCATCCATTGTTCTTGCTCCTCGGGTACAGAAGACCATAAGACCATAGACATGGGAGCAGAATTAGGCCACTCGGCCCATCAAGTCTGCTCTGCCATTCAATCATGGCTGATATTTTTCTCATCCCCATTCTCCTGCTTTCTCCCCATAACCTCTGATCCCCTTATTAATCAAGAACCTATCTATCTCTGTCTTAAAGACACTCAGTGATTTGGTCACCACAGCCTTCTGCGGCAAAGAGTTCCACAGATTCACCACCCTTCGGCTGAAGAAATTCCTCCCGATCTTCGTTTTAAAGGATCGTCCCTTTAATCTGAGATTGTGTCCTCTGCTTTTAGTTTTTCCTAGAATTGGAAACATCCTCTCCACGTCCAGTCTATCCAGGCCTCGCAGTATCCTGTAAGTTTCAATAAGATCCCCTTTCATCCTTCTAAACTCCGAGTACAGACCCAGAGTCCTCAACCGTTCCTCATATGACAAGCTGATTATTCCAGGGATCATTCTTGTGAACCTCCTCTGGACCCTTTCCAAGGCTAGCACATCCTTCCTTAGATACGGGCCAGAAAACTGCTCACAATACTCTAAATGGGGTCTGACCAGAGCCTTTTCCAGCCTCTCAAGTACATCCCTGGTCTTGTATTCTAGCCCTCTCTACATGAATGCTAACATTGCATTTGCCTTCTTAACTGCTGACTGAACTGCCACTCTTCTAGCTTGTCCAAATCGTTCTGCAGCTCCCTTGCTTCCTCAATACTACCTGTCCCTTTACAGATCGTTATATCATCTGCAAACTTAGCAACAGTGACTTCAGTTCCTTCTTCCAGATCATTAATTATACTGTGAAACGTTATGGTCCCAGAACAGACCCCTGAGGCACACCACTTGTCACCTGCTGCCATCCTGAAAAATACCCCTTTATCCCCACTCTCTGACTTCTGCCAGTCCATGCCAGGATCTTACCCATAACACCATGGGCTCTTAACTTATTTAACAATCTCCTATGCGGCACCTTGTCAAGTGCCTTCTGGAAATCTAAATGACTCACGTCCACTGGTTCTCCTTTGTCTAATTTCCTTGTTACCTCCTCAAAGAACTGTAACAGATTTGTCAGACATGACTTCCCTTTGACAAAGCCGTGCTGACTCAGTCCTATTTTACCATGCACTTCCAAGTACTCTGCAATCTCATCTTTAATAACGGACTCTAAAATCTTACCAATGACCAAAGTCAGGCTAACTGGCCTATAATGTCCCATCTTCTGCCTCCCTCCCTTCTTAAACAGTGGTGTTACATTAGCCACTGTCCAGTCTTCTGGGATCCTTCCTGCCTCCAGTGATTCCTGAAAGATCACCACCAACGTCTCCACAATCTCCTCAGCTATCTCTTTTAGAACCCTGGGGTGTAGTCCATCCGGTCCTGGTGACTTATCCACCTTTAGACCTTTCAGTTCCCCCAGAACTTTCTCCTTAGTGATGGCTACTGCACTCACCTCTGCGCCCTGATCCTCCTGGAGCTCTGGCATCGCAGTGGTGTCTTCCATCTGCTCTTCAAAATCCTCGGGTGCATCCACTCTTCACAATACTCGGGTACATCAGCTGTTTACACTCAGTACATTCACTCTTCACAATCCTCAGGTGCATCTGGTCTTCATACTCAGTACATCCGCTGCTCACACTCCTCGGGTGCATCAGCTGTTCACACTCAAATACATCCACTGTTCACACTCCTCGGGTGCATCAACTGTTCACACTCTGATACATCCACTGTTCACAATCGTCGGGTGCATCTGCTGTTCACACTCCTCGGGTGCATCCGCTCTTCAAAGTCCTCGGGTTCATCAGTCCTTTACAGTCCTTGGGTACATCCACTCTTCACACTCCAGAGGTGCATCCGAACTTCAAAATCCTCGAGTGCATCCGCTCTTCAAAATCCTCGGGTGCATCCAGTCCTCAAAATCCTCGGGTACGTCCGCTCTTCACACTGCTCAGGTACATCTGTTGTTCACACTCCTCCAGTGCATCTGCTGTTCACACTCCTTGGGTGCATCCACTCTTCAAAATCTTCGTGTGCATCTGCTCTTCACAATCCTCTGGTGCATCTGCTGTTCACACTCAATGGGTACATCCACTCTTCACACTCCTTGGGTGCATTTGATTTGATTTGATTTATTGTCACGTGAACCGAAGCATAGTGAAAAGTATTTTTCTGCGGCCAAGCGAACGTGCACAGTACATAGCTGACAAAAAAAGAATAATCGACAGAGTACATTGACAAATGGTACATTAACAAACAGTGATTGGTTACAGTGCGGAACAAGGGGCCAAATAAAGCAAATACATGAGCAAGAGCAGCATTGGGCGCCGTGAATAGTGTTCTTACAGGGAACAAATCAGTCCGAGGGAGAGGCGTGGAGGAGTATAGTAGCTGTGGGGAAGAAGCTGTTCCTATGAAGAGCATCCGCTCTTCAAAATCCTCGGGTGCATCCACTCTTCAAAATCCTTGGGTGCATCCACTCTTCAAAATCCTCGGATGCACCCACTCTTCTGCAGCTCTTCACTTTCCTCTTTCGGGTGTCGCTGCTGCTCCTTACCTTTCTAATCACCACTCTGGTTGCCATTCGCCGCTCTTACACCCAGCAACAGAGCAACTGAAAAAAATCAAATTGGTCAATCAGAGCCTAGCCTCTCTAAGAATTGGCTGCTGATAGTCTGCAGTTGTACCCAACTGCTATAGAAAAGTAAAAATTGATCAAAATGAATTTGCTCGCAGCAAACTCCCACGAATAGCAATGATCAGCTAATCTGCATTTTTAACAATCTTTCACGAGATGTGGGTGTCTCTGACAAGGCTGGCATTTGATGCTCATCCCTAATTGCTCCTTAAATGGAATGTCTCACTTGGCCAGACCAGGTACGGATAACAGATTTCCTTCCCTACAGGACATTAGTGAACCAGATGTTTTTTATTTGAGAGTCGATGATAGCTTCATGGTCAACATTACTGAGATGTTACATTCCAGAATTTATTCATTGAATTTAAATTCCACTCATTGCCTTGGTGGGATTTGAACCCATGACCCCAGAGCATTAGCCTTGGCCTCTGGATTACTAGTCCAGTGACATTAACATTACATCACTGCCACCTGCTCCTGTGCGATGTCTTATCCGAAAGATGGCACCAGTCTGTTCACTCTGTGTCATCTACATCATAAAATGACTTGCTTCCACTATCATAACATCGCTCATTGAAGCTTCTGCTTCAGTTGATCTGATATTGAAGCCCTCAACCATGCCTTTATCAACTTCAGACTGAACTTTTCACTGCTTTCTTGGCTGGCTTCCAATCTTCCTCACTCTGTAAATATCAGTTCATCCAAAGGTATGCTGCCCATACATTAGTCTGTCTGGCAGCAAGTCTCAGCAATCCATCACACTTCTCCCTCATGACCTTCATTGACTGCCGGTCTGTTTAACACCTACAATTTGTTTAGACATTGATGGCCTTGTCCCTTCCTGTCTGCGCAACATCCCAAGTTTCAGAATCTTCAAGCCCCTTTACCCCACCATTGGCAACTATAAGTTCACCATGCCGAGCCTGACTCTGTGGACTTCCCTTGCTAAACACCTCTGCCTCCCTACCTCCTCCCCCTCCACTCCACCTTTAAGACCCTTCTTAAATCTACCTCCCCCCCCCCCCCCCCCCCCCCACCCCGAATGAAGTATTTGCAACACAGAAACAGGCCATTTGGCCTTCCCACCCCTAGCCATCTAATCTCATCAACATATCCTTCTGTTCCTTTCTGCCTTACTTAGCTACCATCTGGATGACACCATATAAATATTGTTGCATGATGGCCATAGCCAAACAAGCAGTTGGAAGATGACTGGTACTATGCTGATCAGCTCTGCATTTTTAACTTGTTAAGCTCCTACAACACCCTGACATGCACTTGAAGAGTCCTAAACCTTGACTGTTGCGAGCCTTGGCTTGAATAAGCAGACATGTCCCTGTGGTCCCCGTTTTGAGTAAACGGAAATTTATACGTGCAGGTTTCTCAGATTTGATTTGGCAGCTTTCCACATATCTTACACCAGGTGATACAAAATCTCTCCAGGACTTCGGTGTCCTCCGTCTCCACCATGATATGAATACCAAACACTGGCACATGCTTTTCTACACCATTAACACCTCCATGTTGTTGATGACTTTTATTGCTGCAGTCATACTTTTGAATCCTTTAGAGGAGAGAGGCTGCAAAATGCTGCAATGCAGAGGGATCTAGGTGTCTTTGTACAGAAATCACAAAACGTTAGCATGCAGGTACAGAGGTAATTAGGGAGGCAAAGAGAATGTTTGCAAGGGGGATGGAGTATAAAAGTAGGTAAATATTGCTACAGCTGTACAGAGCATTGGAAGACCACACCAGCTGGGGCTGGATTTTAGGCATGGGTGGTGGTGGGGGGAGTGGGGTGGGGGGTGGGGGGGATACTCTTACATTGGACGCAGTTCAGAGAAGATTGAACTGGTTGATTCCTGGGATGAAGGGGTTGTATCTTATGAAAAGGTTCAGCAGATTACTTCTATACTTGCTACAGTTTAGAAGAATGACAGGTGGTCTTATTGAAACAGATAAGATTGAGGGTGCTTGACAACGTAGATGCTGAGAGGAATTTTCCCCACGTGGGGGAATCTAGAACTAGGAGCACAGTTTAAAAACCAAGGGCTTCCCACTTAAATGGAGTTGAGAAAGGAATTATTTTTTCTGAGGTCCATTCATCTTTGGAATTCTCTCTACCCCATGGTGTAGTGAAGGCTGGGTCACTGAATATATTCAAGACTGACTTGGACAGATTTTAGATCTTCAAGAGCCAATTATGAGGGCATGCAGGAAAGTGGAGTCAATGCCACAATCAGACATCAGCCTTGATCTTATTGGTCACATAGATTAGTAGGTAAGACAATAAATGCGTGGTGACAGACATTTAGGGAGATCATTCATGATCCCCAGCAAAAACTACATCCCAATGTGGAGGAAAGACTCTTAAGGGGAGGAAGAACCTACCATGGATAACCAAGGAAGTTAGGGAGGGTATTAAGTTGAAAGCGAGAACATTAGATGGCAAAGTTTAGTCGTAGGCCAGAAGAGTGGGACAGATTCAGAATGCAGACTGAATAAATAATCAGGAAGGAGCAAATAAACTGAGGGAAAGCTAGCGAGAATCATAAAACAAGATAAGAAGAGATTTTTTAAGTACATTAAAAGAAAGAGTGAAGGAAAAGAAAGCATTGGCCCTTTAGAGAATGAAAGTGGGGAAGTAATTATGGGAAACAAGGAAATGGCAGAGGTGTCGAATAGATATTTTGCATTGGTCTTTACTGCAGAGCAATGTTTTTCAAAGTTTTTTTCCTGTGACCTATTTTTATAAAATGGACACCTCTTGCGACCTACACCATGTTCACAATGGATTCTGCGTAGTTACTTTTTAAAATATCACGTTCATTGTTGGCACTTCTGTGTAATTAAATGTAAAAAATAGTAAATGAAAATATGTATTCTATTTTTTGTTACTATTTGGAGATCTAAATAACTTGTGATAAAAAATCTCTGCACAGATCAATGTGCGAGACTTTTGATTGCAGACTCCTGAGGTTTTTGAAGGGAAATGAAGAATTTCTTGGAAACACGCCTGGATTTTCGGCTGATGGGGAAGGAAGGAGACTCACCATTGATCGCAAAGTCAGTCTCACTGACAGAGTGACTGATCTCAGAAAGTGAACGGAGTGTGGCTCCGCATTTTAAATATACACCAAACTCTTTATGCACATACAGCACAACTTTAAACATAGATCTGATTGACAAGGTTAAGAGTAACTGAAACTCAACAAACATCAACAAGATTAACTCGCAGAAATTGAACCAACATTGACAACATTAATGGTAACAGAAATTCAAGATTAATGGACAATGGTAACAGTGGCAGACATTAAACATGCATCCGATTCAGAATGTTAATCCTGAAGTCGGTCTCTTTGTGTGATCATTGACTTCCTGCATCCTATGAGCTGCACTTGAACAGATGCATTTCCCCCTGACTTGGATGGATTGGAGTTCCCAAACCCACACCCGTCGCCCAGAGCCGAGTTCAGAATGGGGCAAAAATAAATCAGCTTTGTAACAATGGACCAACTGAAAGGTGGGGAGATCCCCACAGGATACACAGGAATTATCTGTTAGATCCTGTATAAGGGAGTATTCCAGCTATGCGTTACTGACTGGGGTACTTGTGGAAACATATTCCAGTCAGCAGTCACTTGGTTTTAGGTGGGAGATCCAGGCCTGGAGAAAAAACAGCGCAAAGCACTGCTGGAAATTAACTTTGTGCATGAGTATCTGCAGGAAATTAATTTAAAGATTATTTTTTTTTTAACTCTTCAGTTGTATGTGCAGGTGCTGACTAACTTGGCTGATCAGCTGCTGCAGAAACAGGAGTGGCTGCTGGAGGCTGTGTTAGTGGCGGTGACTATATCAGTGACCCATGGAGGCAGAACGTCCACAGTACCGGCCTCTACATCAGCCTCATGTGGCCACGCGCTGCACTGTAGCCAGAATTCATCCAGGATGAAAATGGGAAAAAAGGTCAGGCGATCCTCAGGGTTCATTTTTTGGAGACCTTTTGGCGACCTATTTTACATCATCCCGAGACCCCCCCACTTTGAAAAACACTGCTGTAGAGGATAATATAAGCATCCCAGAAATAGTTAAAAAATACCTGGGAGAAATTAAATACAGTCACTATCACCGGAGAATTAGTTTTAGGCAGACTAATCAGGTTAAGGGCTGAAAAGCCTGCTAGGCTTTGGGGGTAGCTATAGCAACTGTGGATGGTCGTCATTTTTCAAAAATCCTTGAATTCTGAAACTTTGCCAAAGAATTGGAAATCTGCCAATGTGGTATCCTTGTTCAAAAAGGGACGGAGGCAAAATGCAGGAAACAACAGGCCAGTTAGTCTAACTTCAGTTATTCGAAAAAAATGGATTATTAAGGCGAGAATAACAATGCATCTGGAAAGTCATGAAGGGGAGGCCATGTCTGAAAAATTCACTCGAATTCTTTGAGGATATAACTACCAGAGCAGGTAGAGGAAAACCAGTTGATGTATATTTGGATTTTCAAAAGGCATTTGATAAGGCTACTACGCAAGATAGGAACTCATAGTAATGGAAGTAATATTCTGGGTAGAGGGTTGGCTAACTAACAGGAAGCAGCTAGTTGTGATGAAGGGGTCTATCTCAGATTGGAGAGTCAAAGGGATCACAGCTCTTCACAATATATATCAATGATTTGGCGGAAGGAGTAGAGTGTACTGCGGCCAAATTTGAGGATGATACAAAGGTGGGAGGGAGGATGTAAGGAGGATATAAATGTTTTTCAGAGAGATATTGACAGGTTAAGTGAATGGGCAGAATACTGGTAAATGGAATTAAATGTGGAAAATGTGAGGTTGTTCATTTTGGAAGAAACAATGAGAGGGTGGATTATTATTTAAATTAAGAGACTGCAGAAAGCTGTACGTGGGGGCTCTTGTTCATGAAACCCAGAAAGCTAGCAGACAGGTGCAGAAGGTAATAGGGAAGGTAAATGGAATGCTGGCTTTTATTTCAAGGGGGCTAGAGTATGAAAGTAAAGAGGTGTTGCTGCAACTGTACAGGGTACGAGTGAGACCACATTTGGAAAACCTTTGGTCTCTCAATTTAAGAAATATATATTATCATTGGAGGCTATACTAGGATGATCCCGGGAATGGAGGGATTGCCATATGAACAAAGATTAAACAGGTTAGGTCTGTATTCCTTGGAGTTCAGAAGAATGAGAGGTGATATGATTGAAACTTAGAAGATTCTTAGATGGTTAGACAGTGTAAATGTTGAGAGGATGTTTCCACTGACAGGAGAGTATCGGACCAGAGGGTATAGTCACAGAAAAAGGGATGCTTATTTAAGACGGATTTGAGGAAGAATTTCTTCTCTGAAAGAATGGTGAATCTTTGGAATTCTTAACCCAGGAAGCTGTGGCGGCCGAGACCTTGAACATTTTCAAGGCTCAGATCAATAGGTTTGTGATCCGAGGGGAATTAAGGGTTACGGAGATAAGGCAAGAAAGTGGACTTAAGAGTGTTAGATCCGCCATGATCTTATAAATGATGGACCAGGCTGAATAGCCTACCCCTTTTACTGTTTATTATTGTCTTGAATGGCAGACAGGCTTAATTGGCCAAATGGTCTACTCCTACTCCTTCTTATCTTAAGTTCTTATTGCTAATTTTTGTAACAACAGGTAGACCTGAAGCAGATACTTCTGTTTTGATTGGACTGTGCTGCTGTAGGATTCATCAAAAGTTTGCTCCTGACTAGGCATAATGGCAAAAAATAATTATCGTCCAACTACAAGTTGTTTGGGCGTTTTATATGTGCATTAGATCACCTTTTACTCAAATCTACTTCTGATCAAGTGTTATTTCTGGAGCGTTTTCCTAAATGAAGTCTTAACATCAAGCTGTCAATTAAGATAAATTATTCCCTTTAAAGCGTTTACGTTCAGTCATGCATTTTAAGAGGAGAGATACTTCACTATATCAAAAGGTAATTCTTCACAATGAGCTTGTAATTGTTTCCAATGAGTACGTACCCAATTTTCTGGTAACAAACCAAACCTGCACATTGAGCACTTTGAAACAAACTTGAAATGTCTGTTATTCTGCATATCTCAGAAACACAAAACCTATTGATTAAACGTTTGTGAATGTTTTTAAATTAGACCACTGTTTACAGCTGAGTTCATAGTTCATTCGGAGATAAAGTATGGATAGTATATATGATGAGCCATCAATTGCACGTGAGACGAGTTGCAGTACAAAAGTTAGGCTTTAATAAGCTAGAACTTAGCCCTGCGGTCGACTACAATAAATGGACGACCGCCGGGCGTTCTGACTATTTATACCTCGGTATGGAGGCGTGGTTAACTCAGCCTCTCGACCAATCGGAGAGCCGTCACATGACTGGTCTCAACCAATCGGTCGAGAGGCACATGACCTACCAGGGCCAATGGTAAGCCGGTGTTCTGCGCCAATGGCAGACAGCTATGCAAATCATACCACCACAATATATTGACAAAGTGTGGCAGGGTGTCACAATGGTTAGTAATGCTGCCTCACAACACCCAGGACCCAGGTTCGATTATGGCTTTGGTTGACTGCCTATGTGGAGTTTGCACATTCTCCCCGTGTTTGCATGAGTTTCTTCCGGGTGTTCCGGTTTCCTCCCATGGCCCAAAGATGTGCAGGTTAGGTGGATTGAGCATGCTAAATTGGCTCTTAGTTGCGAGGATAGAGCGGGGTTAGGGGAAAGGGGAGGGGAGTGTGCCTAGGTTAGAGTGTTCTTTTGGAAGGTTGATGCGGACTTGATGGGCTGAATGGCCTCCTTCTGCACTGTAGTGATTCTATGGATATTTTTATGTTTCATATGTGTTTCATCACATATTCATGATTGATTGAATAACTGTTACAGTCCGGTTATTTCCATTTAAATAGTCTGAACCTCTCCATTAGCACAATCCTCATAAATATCCTGTTCCATAACTGTGATATGCAGAGGAAGATGTCCATGCTAAGAAATGTATTTTCTTTCTGCAGGTCAGGCCCGCTTGGATGGTGCTTTCTGCAACTATACGTATGAGGATAAGATGAATTACTTACATTGTGCCTATGAAGCAGGGGTTCGCAACATTGAAATGGAGTCCTCTGTATTTGCAGCTATGTGTAACCGAAGTGGTATACCAGGTAAAGAGATGCGTGTGCACAACTTCCCATGGGAGTATTACATTTCTTTTCCAAATTGAGATGGCTTTGACTCGAAAGTGGATCTTTTTATTCAACAACTTTGTTGCTGTTTTAATAATCCAGAACATTGTGCGTGTTATTAATCTCTGGAATTTGCTTCAATAGTATTTAATTTCTCAGCAAATCTAAATGCATTAACTATAATTTAAACTAATTGAAATTGATTTCTCTCTTGACTCTTTAAAGTGAGGGATATTTGTGGTGAAGCACTTCACATTTTGAGAGCTAAGTGTTAGCATTCAGCACTCCTCGGTCATATGGAGTACAGTTTAGTGTTGTCCAACATAAATTGCTGACTAGTCTCGCACATGGCTACACAGTTTTAGCTATGTGCTCTGACCCAAGAATTAAAGCACTCGCAACAAATCAAGGAACACTCCCACCACTATGCTTTCTGTCTTGGACACTGGAAAGACCGGTGGTAGACAATAATGATTATTATTATTACCAGTAGGCTTAAATTGACACTGCAATGAAGTTTCTGTGAAAAATCCCCTAGTCGCCACATTTTAGCGTCTGTTCGGGTACACTGAAGGAGAATTTAGAATGTCCAATTCACCTCGCAAGCACGTCTTTCTGGACTTGTGGGAGGAAACTGGAGCACTCAGAGGAAATCCACACAGACACGGGGCGAAGGTGCAGACTTCGCACAGCCTGTGACCCAAGCCGGAGTTCGGACCAGGGACCCTGGCGCTGTGAAACAGCAGTGCTAACTACTGTGCTACTGTTTAAAGACATGATTAGAGCTGTCAAGGCAAGAACATTAGTTTTTTTTGAAAACGCATTTTATTACAAACATGCATCAAATCAGGTTACAGCAAATAAACACCCCGGGAAACATACTCCCCAGTAATCAACTACATAGTCTCCTTATTCCACCCCCCCCCCCCCCCCCCCCCCCCCCCGGTGGCGATGCCAACCGCTACTCCAACAAAATTTGCGCCGTGCGGTCAGAGAGGCGAAGGCCACGACATTGGCCTCCCTCCTCTTCATGAGCTTCGGCTTCTTTGAAACCCCAAATATAGCCACCAAAGGGTCCGGGTCCACCTCCTCCTCCACTATCCTGGCTAAGACCGCAAACACACCTGCCCAGAATCTTCCCAAAGCGTGTGCGCGTGATTCGCTGGCCCCTGCCAAGCACATTAGATTTAAGCACAGGTTTATATTTCACTCACTGCTGTTAACAAGCCAATGTGAGCGAGTGTTGTATGCCATGCGATATTTTGATATTTAATTCTGCTACCAGGTAGCTGGAGACCCCCATTTTGGAGGGTCAAGCATGTCATGGCTCCAGTCTAGTGGATGTCCAGTGCTGCCTCTGCAACTATCAGTCCAGTTTCAGCTACAGAAAGTCCAGTTCCATCCCTCTTTCTTGTACTGTGCTCTGTATTTCTGTAAGGAGAGAAAGAACAGACCTATGAGTGAGGGTAATAGCACATGTTAAATAGGTGGCTGAAGACTAAGGATGACTATAAGAGAGAGGAATGACAATGGATAAAGAATCAGAGGTGGATGGACAGATGTGGATGTGGTTAAGAGCAGAGATAGAGAAGGATGGGTGCACCTACAAGAGAAGTTGGTGTGGGATGCGGTGTGCTGGAGTAGGTTTAAAAAGGCAGAGAGAGGAGCTTTGCATGATCCGTACATCAGAATATAATTGAATTTCCTCCTGTCACCTTTTTTCCCCTGCTTCAGT
Source organism: Scyliorhinus canicula (assembly GCF_902713615.1). NCBI lineage: Eukaryota > Metazoa > Chordata > Chondrichthyes > Carcharhiniformes > Scyliorhinidae > Scyliorhinus > Scyliorhinus canicula. The sequence continues at coordinate 35,231,515 of NC_052150.1, read as the reverse complement.
CATTAAACCATGTTCAATTTTGAATCCAGGAGTGTGGTGCCACATTCCTGTTGCTGACCTCCTCAGCTACCTACATCCAAGCTTTGATTTCTCTGACTCGCTTATGCCTCCTGAAGGTAGGAAATAGTACCTGCCTGCCAGCTCTTACATTCCCCAACATCACATCCAGGGAGGCATACTCCATTCTATCACTTACTTGTGTTATGCTCCCAACTCCGGAATCCATCAATTTCATGTTTATAATATGTCATTTTAAAAACTAGAGTTGGAATCAACTCATGCAGGTCATCATCATTCCACTCAAATTAATTAGTTGAGAAACCCTGAAATAATACATTAATACCATGGCTGGATTAAAAATCCACGGCAGATACACTGTACAGTTGGATTTCCTGCACGCTACCAGATGACTCCCCTCCTGCATCTCCCAGTGTATCGCTCAGTTAAAACCCAGCCTGAGGACACAACTAAAGAATTATAATCTTAAAGCGGTGAACATGTAAGGGTAGAATTTAATCACATCAGAAGCCGTCACCATATAAAGAGGCGTTAATAAACAGCCTCAGAGCAGGATGGCCAGGTGGGTCAATAGGAATATAACTGCAGACATAAATATAATTGAAATTAAACACTACTGTGCATTTGGGCCATAATTTTACTCCTTATTTCCAGTCAATTAATCTTTGAACATGGGTCAAGTAGTTTGCGTATTAGCAATACTAAGAGAATAGTCTCAAATACTCTTACCATTCTGCCTAACTTTTGTTGATGATTCTAACCCAGGGGTGAGCAAACTTTTCTGTGCAAGGGCCACATTCAGAAATTCACAATTTTAAAGGGCCGCATAGTATATTAAGTAAAATAATTAATATTTAAAATAGCCAAAATAAAAGGTTTTTAAAGAAAAAAAAGCAATTAATTTTTATTAATTAATATTTTAAAGTAGAAACTTTACATGAAACACATTTATTTGAAAAACAAAGTAACTCAGTTTAAAGAAAAAAAGCAATTAATTTTTATTAATTAATATTTTAAAGTAGAAACTTCACATGAAACACATGTGCCGAGCAATGATCACCCTACTCAAGTCAACGTATCCACCCTATACCAGTAACCCAACAGCCCCCCCCCCCCCCCCCCCCCCCATTAACCTTAAAATTAAAAAAAAAAAAATTCTTTTTTAAAATTATTATTTTTTTAATGACTTGATCTTGGTGAGCCGCATAAAGACCTTTGGCGGGCCGTACTTTGCCCACCCCTGTTCTAACCAATAACACTTATGTAATGGTAAGAGCCTCTCCATTCCAAAGACAATGGGATTTTTAAAAATAATAATTTATGGGATGTGGTTAGGACAGCATTTATTGCCTATCCCTAGTTGCCCTTCAGAAGGTGGTAGTGAATTGCAGTCCTAGAGGTGCAGGTATAGAAAGTTACAAGACTCTTGCTTGTCAGCTTTTAGAATATAAACACTGTCCTTCCCTACTTATTCACACAAGCCTTTACTCCTAACTCTGCTTTCTCTCCGTCCGAAAGAAGAGAGAACACAACTTTAATAAAGGCGAAAGGAGTCAGACAAGTAACGTAAAGAAGTTGTTTATTTATAATACGTACTATTTACAAAGGGCCCCAGTTGAACCTCACTGGCTCCTCTCTCTTTGTCGGTTGGTTCTATCTTGCTGAACTTGCATACAACATGGTTTCAACCCCATATTTAGCGGGGGAGCTCCTACTCTTCGAGCCACATGGGGGGGGGGGGGGGAACAATCAGCCCAGCCCTGTGTGTTCCGTGCAGGTTGTTACACCCCTCCTCCCGAAAATCCGAAGATCCTCATCGGGAACGATGAGGACAGTGAAGACGAGGAGCAGACGAGAAAGGAACAGAAGAAACCAGCACAGCCCCAGTGGGTGACGCAGCCACTTTGACCTCGGTACATCATTCCCTGGCAGTGGGACTGGATCAGTCAGAATATAACGAGGCGGAGAACGACGCTTGCGGCTGGACCGCCTTCGCGAAGAACCCTCCAAAGGTGATCTGACGATGACGTCCGAATCAGACACCCCGGAGGTCTGTGTCTCCATATCGTAAGCAGACGACCAGACATCAGGCATTTCAGTATGACGAGAAGAAAACAACATAGTCGAGTGTGCAGATTGTGGAACCGGAGTAACCGATAGGTCCGGGGTGGAGTACCCCCCGAGGAGCCGTCCGAACGGCAGGCCGAAACGTGGTAGAGTTCACCCGAGGAGGCTCTGGAGCGGAAGACTGTCGGGCACAAAGGTGATCTAGGTGAAGCTTCACGAGCTGACCTCAAACAGGGTCTTGGTATGAACGGAAGAAGTTTTGCGAATGATGACCCTTGGAAGTCAGTGAGGACCTTCACCAAAGTTATGGCATTGACTGCCTTGTCAGGTCAAAGAGTCGTAGAAGACGGCGTTTAGTTGGGCAATGCCCTTGTATATTTTTGTGTGGTGCACTTTTGCGGCAATGTTGGGGAGCAACAAACCAAACCGATTCCGGAGTCAACATTTGGGCCGGGCCTACCCCCATTGCAGCATGGGGTCGAGAAATGGGGAAGAGAAATCGTGGCAGCCTGGTATACATCAAACCTGTGGTTTGTTTCTTCAGGTCCCACTTCACTGTCTATACGGCGCATTCCGCCAATTCATTTGACGCTGGATGAAAAGGTGCGGTGCGAACATAGCAGATGCCATTCTCCTTTGCAAAGGCAGCAAACTCCTCATTAGTAAACAAATAAACATTGATCGTAACCAGCACCTCTTGTAATTCATGGGCGGGGAAACAGCCACTTCGAGTGAGGATCAACTAAGATGAGGAATGTGGAGCCTAAAAAAGGACCCGCAAAATCCGCGTGAACACGTGCCCAGGGTCGACCAGGTGATTCCCATGGGTGCAGAAGCACCACTGGCAAAAGCTTCTGATAGGCTTGACAAATAGGGCAGCAGCGCTGAGCTACCAACTCAATGTCTGCATTGATGCTGGGCCACCAGACGTAACCCCTGGCCAGCATTTTAATTTTGGAGACACCCGGATGTGCAGCATGAAGGTCTTTGAGAAATAATGGCTGGCCTTTTGCAGGGAAGACGACTCTTGTGCACCACAGGAGGACACCGTCTTCAATGATCAGTTCCGAGATTTTGGTTGAAAAACCTTTTAACTCCACCGGAAGCTGTCATCCAGCAGACAAAACCAAATGTCGCACCTTAGTGAGTATTGGATCATACTGAATCCAAGCTCTCGGATACAAGCAACTCTCACTGACAGAGTGTCCATGAAGTTTAGGGCTACCATGATTTTGTCGCCCGTGAGCGAATCCACCAACACCAAGGGCAGGGGAAGTCGACTCAACGCATCAGCATTGGCTGTCGATGGCCCCGGAAGTTGTACAAAAGAATACTGGTACACAGCCAAAAGCTGAGGCCACCTCTGGATCCGTGCTGACGCAATCGATCGCACTGCCTTATCCTCGCGAAAAATTCACTGCAGTGTCTTATTATGCAAAGTTACGAAAAAATAGCGACCGTAAACATATTGATGAAAACGTTTGATCCTGAAAACGACTGCCAGACCCTCTTTTTCTACTTGCGCAAATTGACTCTCTGCAGCCGTCGACGTCCTAAAGGCAAAAATATCAGACTGTCTTGCCGTCACCCATGTAGTAGGAATGGATGGTGCCAATGCTGAGTGGTGTTGCACCGCACGTTAGTTATAGGGGCTCAGCTGCGTCGAAATGAATACTCTGGGTGAAACCAACATCCATTTCACCAAACGGAAAGCAGCCTCCTGTTCATCTCCCTAAACACAGGGTCATATCTTTCCTATAAGAAAATGAAAGGGCGGGCCAGGATTGTAGCCGGATTCGGAGGCCTACCTCATTCCTGTCGGTCACGGTGCTGTCCCTCACGCTGCTGGTGGCTTTGACGTCCACACTTCTCACATGGGACGGACTCAGCCCCTCCCAAAATCGGAGAAGGTGTGCGCCAGGGCATAGGGCCTCAAGACCTGGGCCTACAGCAGTGCGGCAATCCAGTTTAGTCACTGACAGGCGGTGAGGGGGGCAGTGTCGAACAACATTTACCTCCATTCCTTGAATCTCCTGAACGCCCCAAGTGGCACTCTCCTGTGAAAGAGAACTCTGTAAAGTCTGCTGGAACATTGGGGAGCCTTCACTTAGAAGCTTTTTTGTATGTCGAGATTGTTAATACCGCAGACCAAGAGGTCACAGAACATACACGCTAACACAGCCCCATATTTGCAATACTCTGCGATTTTCCATAACCGGGAAACATACTCGGCAACTGGCATCCCTTCCAACCTTTCTGTCATATTGAATCTGTTGCACAATGATGGATGCTGATGGGTTGAAATGATTCGCAACCTGCACGATGAGTTGGTCAAATGCTAACGTAACCAATGTTGCCAGAAATATGAGGCCCCTAATTACGCCAAATGTATGTTACTTACACACATTGAAAGAGCTGGTCTCTACCTCCTGACTCTGTATTGAGGCTGTTCCCTCCGTGGAGCTGGATCTCTGTGTCATCTCCTCTGCCATGTAAAGTGTTATGTTGCTGAGGAGAAAGCAGTTCATGCTCATGCTGATGGTGCTCCTATTGGCACTGTCGGTATTGGTGTTGCTGCTACTCTTGCTCTTCAGCCAGCTCGAGCTGCATTAAATGCTCCTATGCCATGGTGAAGGCTAGCAGGAGGGAGGTGGAGCTGAGGTTGTGTCAGTAATAAGACTGGTAAAATGACTTCCAAGAAGTTGGCAATCACCTGTCGACCAGTTAAAGTAATCTCTGAGAATGAATGCCCTTTACCTGGCCATAACTGCAGCTATTCAGTGTCACTGATCAAAGGCTTTCCAGTCTGTTAGTTTTACTGAACAAGCAATCCCCACTGTGCACATTCCTGGTTGAACCTAGTGAGTTGTTGATAGCTTGGGAAATTGGTTTGTTGACTGTTAATTCCAGAATTTTTGGTTAAAAGAGAATTAATAGCCAATATGAATATTTAAATACATTACCCAGCAGCTATAGGAGTGTTCCTCACTCGCCTCCAGGGACTGATTTAGCACAGTGGGCTAAATAGCTGCCTTGCAATGCAGAACAATGCCAGCAGCGTGGTTTCAGTTCCCGTACCGGCCTCCCCGAACAGGCGCCAGAATGTGGTGACTAGGGGCTTTTCACAGTAACTTCATTGAAGCCTACTTGTGACAATAAGCGATTATTATTACCAAGCCACCTGGGTGAAATGTGGAAGATGATATTAGAATCCTGGCAAAATGTCACTTGTAGGAGTTTTGACTACTCTCATGCACCTTGCCTGTGGATTTTGTTGCATTTTCCATCTGGCTGCTTTGGGCTCACTGCTTTTTTAACCCCCTAGTTTATCGTAACTGACCCCTGGCAATGAGCCAAAATTTCAACCAATGCCTGTCACAGTGTCCAGTGTTTGGCAGCTGATCACAAGTCATTGGAATTTTACATGGAGGCCCAACTCCTGACCAGAATGTCAGGGGCAAGTCTACCTTCACTGCCCTGGATTTTACAACTGAGTCATAGTTTAGGCAGGTAATTAATTGTCTACAGTCGTGACTTCCACCCCCACAAAGGCAGGATGTCCTGCCTCTGAATAGCCGGCAATTCCTCAGTCCCAGAAGAGTCACCAGGAGCAGTGGGCACTGTTGGGAATACATCTTAACCTGGACTAGCGATGTTGGAGCAGTCCCAAAGTGCGTCGCGAGATCACTGGGCCAGGCAGGCCCTGGCAAGGGGGGGATGTCAGTGGTAATTCATGAGAGCAGTGGGTGCCTAGCAGCTGGGACAGCCTTTCCCACCAGGAGGAGCCCACCATGTGGCAATTGAGTGCTGGATGGAGAAGGGAGCTCCTCCCCTGCCCTGAGCCCACAGGGCTCTCACTGCGATTTTTATCAACAGTTGAAGAGGCCCTTGTAATATGGCCCTTGAGTGGCCATTAATTGAAAAGCTTCGATTTTCCTAAGAGCAGACAAGTTGCCTTCCACCTATACTGCTGAGGATAAAATACCAGTGGAGTTGTGAAGGCGATGGGCACGGCCTCCACAGACGTCCCACTCGATTTTACACCCTGTACCTCTGAGCCTACTCCTGAGGGGATGAGGAAGAGTGTAAGATTCTGGTCATAGAATATATTTCTGAGCACTATTATGAACAGTAAATGCATTTCAGATCAATGTTGTGAACTCTAAAAATAGTTTCATTGCTTTGAATACCCTATGGAGAATAAAATTCAGTCCCTAAGCCCCGCCTAATAGCTCAGAAGATAAATACACCATGTAATAGTGCTGAATTGTGCAGATCAAGAAGCTCCTTATTGGTACTGTTTTAATAAACATTGGACCGTTTTGTTTCTTTTCTTCATTTTTTTACCCTAAGTACTTTCAAATACAGGAGCAAACCAACTTCTTATTCTACTTTCCATTCTGATGGAAAACTGCTCAGCTTTGTCAAAAGGCTGCAGAAGAATCTTGGTTCTGAGATAGCTAGAGATTTGATGAGTCGTGGAGACTTCATGGAACTTTAAAATGGCGAACAGGACCGTGATGCAGAGTTCCAGTGAAGTCTTTAATAGGTGTTTGGAACTTTGTTTTATCTCATCTTCATATGGCTCCTGAGATCTGCCCATGGTGGATACTAGACAAGTTGACTTGGAGGGTGTAAGAGTGATGGGTGGGTTGTGAGTTGACATAAGTTGGTACTAAATTGTCAATTAACAACAAAAGAATTGGGAGTTCCAGAAAATCAAGATGGGCCTTTTAACGTGCCCACCTCGACATTGAGCAGCTCCTGTGGCCACCTCTATTCTGCATCTGAAGGCTGTGGGCCCAACTCCATCCTCACACTTGCCCGCCCCACTCACAGTTAAGATTGTGCTATTTGGGGCACCTTTCCTTCAGGAGGGTGCGCCAAGGCAAGACATTTCCTGACTCGAGCTACCCGCCACAGGAGCAAACATCTGGGCCCATTCTGAGATAATCAGAAGTTTAAATTGTCTTTTCTCACATGGTAACCTCTTGTCTCAATTTGATTATTCATAGATTGATAGCTTCAACTGGCGAACTGTGAAAGACGACAGGCATGGGTCTTTCCATATGGAACTCAAACTATTGCATTCTCTAGTCTGGATATCTCAAAGCACTTTTCAGCCAATGAAGTACTTTTGAAGTGTCGGCCTTGTTGTAATATTGGAAACATGGCAGCCAATTTGTGCACAACAAGCACCCACAAACAACAAAGTGATAATGACCAATTAATCCGCTTTTGTGATGTTGATTGGGAGATAAATATTGTCCAGGACACCAGGGATAACTGTTCTTCTTCGAAAATAGTACCAGGGGATCTTTTGCACCAGGCTGAAAAGTCAGATGGAGACTCAGTCTAATGGTTCATCAGCGAGACAGAACCTCCAACAGTGCCTGGAGTGTCAGTCTTAATATTTGTGCTCCAGCCCAGGAGCAGGACTTGAACCCAGAGACTCAGAGACAAGTGTGCTACCAACTGAGCCATGGCTGATATTTCCTTCTCTCTACTGGCATAATGAATAGTTAAGTATAACCTTGCAAAGTCTCCCGACACGTCCAGAACTAGACCTGCACTATCCTCTGTTTCCAATTCTTTGTTTTAAACTGTAATATTAATGCCACTTACTTGAATCTTGATTCTACCCATTTCTCTCCTCAATCTTACTTTCCCTTTGTTTCATGATAGAAATCCGAGTTTCAATTTGTCTGATATAAAAGAAAAATACAGCAGATGGCTGGAATTCTGAAATAAGGTTGCTGCTGCCAGAGAGCATCAGTGGAGTGAAAATGGGTATTTTATGGAGAGCCACAAGAGCGGGAAATGTGGCATGCAACTTACTGAGGTGGGATGTGAAATTTTGATTTCCCAGTGGTGGGTTGACATGCAGAGATAAGTGTGTTTGTGGCATGTTGCAAATCGTGCATGCCTGTAGTAGATTTGCACTTGTAATACATTTTCATGCAATCAATACTCATTTACCTGGAACAGTTTTAAGTGAAGTTCTACCCTCGGAAAGTCAGCAGCACACAAGAATCTTGTGGCACCCAATTCATGATTGTTTTAAGATGAAGTACACCAGTCAGCTGGGTGCAGCTGTGACTATGGTAAGCAGTTCTCCATGTTGAACTCTGCGGTAGAAGGCAATGGATGTCGAGGGATTGGTGTTCAGGTACAGGCAGGTCGACCTTTTGGCTAAGATGAAGTGTGAGACCAAGCCCGAGATCAGGTATTTTCTTGCCAGCTTGGATCTTGCATGTCTCACTTGTGGGGACAATGAATTGGATTCAATTTGAATTTGAATTGTTTTTTCGAGCAAGCAAGGAGATGGATTAAGGGCTTGTCCTGACCACTCTTCGCATTGTCTTTGTAATTTTAAGAAAGGAATTTTTTTTTTAAAATGATGTAAGGTGGATTGAAGGGCGTGTGGAGAGACAGGGAGGTGTGAGGGAGGACGGCCTAGGATCCTGGGTGTAGTGGTCCTATAATGGGGTGTGGGTGGGCGCTTCAAGCAAGAATTTAATAAATGGATGAAGGGCCTGAAGGTTGGTGTTCTGCTTTCAGTGGTGGGATCCTGAGGGTTGAATTGAGGATCCTGGGTTGCAGAAGGAACAGTCACAGTCAAAGAGGGGAGTTTTGCTCAGTATGGGGATGGTTCAGAGTCAGGGTTGGGTATTAGAAGGTTTCCTTGAGTGGGTCACAGGAACGAGGAAAAGCATGGAGGAGGATAATGGGAGGCTTCCGGGTCAGAGTGGCATTGACATGGTCACGGGTGTAAGCCTGGAGAGGAGAGATACATGTGCACACTCTGACACTGCAACATGGACAGATATTGTAAGGGAAGAGTGCATGAAAGATCAGCATGAGGAGGAGGAGGCTAACATGGATGCCGGAGCCATGGAGAGACATGCAAGGACTGTCAGAGACAACCTAATCAAACAAGGTTTGCATACCGATAACACATCTGCATGAGCATCGCTCCATCAACAGACCTCCCATCTCCTCCCTGGGTGTGGACCTAGCTTTGCCTTCCTACCTTGCGAAGTTAACCCTAAAGGTGTGACTTCTACCACCTAGAATAGAATAGGAAACAGCGCTTCATCATACACACTCGCTCGTGAGTGCTCGTACCAAGGACATGGAAACATAGAAAATGGGAGCAGGAGTAGCAATTTGGCCCTTTGAGCCTCCTCTGCCATTCAATATGATCACAGCTGATCCTCTATCTCAATGCCATACTCCCGCTCTCTCCCCATACCCGTGACACCTTTAGAGTCTAGGAATCTGTCTGTCTCCTTCTTAAATATACTCAGTGACTTGGTCTCCAGTCTCTGTGGGAGAGAATTCCACAGGTTCACCACCCTCTGAGTGAAGAGGTTTCTCCTCATCAGTCCTAAATGGCTGACCCAATACCCTGAGACTGTGACCTCTTGTTCTAGACCCACAACCAGAGGAAATAACATCCCTGCATCTACGCTGTCCAGCCCTGTCAGAATTTTATACTTGTCAATGAGATCCCCTCTCAATCTTCTCAATTCCAGTGTTTTCAGGCTCAGGTGGCCCAATCTCGCCTCATATGACAATCCTGACATATCAGGAATCTTTGCTGGCAAGAATATTCTTTCTTGGATAAGCAGACAAAAACTGCACACAATACTCCAGGTGTGGTCTCACCAAGGCCCTGTACAGCTGCAGTAAGACATCCTTGTTCCTGTGCTCAGGTCTTCTTGCAAAGAGGTCCAACGTCTGCCTAAGTCTTCCTAACTGCTTGCTGTACCTGCATGCTTGCTTTCAGTTACTAATGCACTGGGACACCCAGGTCCCTTTGTATGTCAACATTTCCCAATCCAGCACCATTTAAATAACTCTCCGCCATTCTGTTTCGCTGTCCGAAGTGGATAACTTCCCACATATCCACATTATACTGTTTCTGCCATGTATTTGTCCATTCATTCAACTTGTCTCAGTCACATTGAAGCCTCTTAACATCCTCCTCACCATTTACATTCCCATGAATGTGCCAAAACTGACACAGTTTTGTGTCATTAATAAAATTGGAAATAATCGCTTCTTGGCCATTTGGCTAAGATTGAGCGTAGATTGAGCCTTTTGGCTCAGATCTGGTATGTCTTCTTTATGGGGACCATGAATTGGATTCAATTTGAATTGTTTTTTGGAGCAGGCAAAGAGCTGGATTAGGGGTTCGCCTCTGTCCACACTCTGAGCCCTGGTTGTGTAACTAAGATAAAGTATTTTTTTTTAAAATTGGAAATATTGGGCGCGATTTTCCCAAAAAATGACAAAGGGCGCGATTCTTGGGAAAGTGTGGTAGCGAGCAAGAACTCGCTCAGCCTGGTGAGACCGGGAACGTTATTCAATGTTAATTGGTCAACTTAACGAGGTCTCACGGACTTCACATTACAAATCAAGGCCAGCCGACTCGTCGGGAACGCGGTCACCAGCGACCCCACTAACAAGGTCGACTAACAACAGCACTTACACAGCCAACCCCACTCAGCTCGCAGCCATGATGCCAAGAAGACCAGCCCCAAGATTTAGAGAGGCGGACTTGCGGAGGATTCTAGATACGGTGGAGACCAGGAGCGATGTCTTTTTCCGCCGAGGGGCCCAGCGGGTAAGTCACAGGGCAGCCAGTGCCGCCTGGGATGAAGTGGCAGCGGCTGTAAGCTTGGACAGCGTGATCAGGAGGACTGCCTTTCAGGACTGCAAGGAGGTCAACCGGGTGAGTTGACACCATCCCCCTTCTCCCCGTCCCTGAACCTTCACACCCTCCAACGCGACCAGCACCCCCCCCCCCCCCCCACTGCCCCCTCATCCCACCCTTCACACCCTCCTCCCTTCACCCCAACCCTCCAATCACCCCAACCCCCCTGTCACCACCTCCTTCTCCCCAACACTGTGGCCCACGCGTGTGGCTAATGATGCCTTCTCTGTGGTTCTTCAGGAGAAGCTCTCCCGCAATCGCCAAGAGAGGGCCCAGACTGACGGAGGGGTGCCGACCATAAGAATCCTTATGACATTCGAGAAACATGCCTTGGAGGAGAGGGGGGTGGCCGAAGACAGAGGGTCACCAATGCCGTGGTGAGGATCCACCAGGCCCCATCCAGATGGACTGTCACACATGGGTTGCTATTGCCATTCAGACTGACCCATTCCTCCCACTGACCAGATGCTCATGCTTCCGCAGGCCCTGCAGCTGACGGCGCCGGCCCATCCAGGGTGCCCCCCACCTCCCATTAGACCACCTGCGAGGAGAGCTCCAAGGATGTCACAGTGATGCATCACAGCTGTCATCCGCACCCTTCACCAGTGCAGATACACGCACCTCAGTGGGCAATGTTAGTGGACAAGCTTCTGGGGTGTAATCTGGTGAGCACCACGCAGTCGCTGATGTACATCAGGTGGAGGCAGGAACTCCCAGGCAAGACAGCAGTCAGAGGGCTGCTGGATTCCAGGATCCAGCTGGGTTCCTGTCAGATACTGAGCCTCTGGAACAGGTTTACCCGAAGCTGATTGAGACAGTAGGGAGTGACCAATACATTCAGAGGGAGATGTCAGTGGCACACCAGCAGGTCCATAGCCGAAAAAAGAGTTGGTGGTCGTTTCCGAGGTGACGAAATTCCAATAATATGTTTACGGGTGGTGTTTATTAATGTAACTGACCACAAGCCATTGCTCAGGCTGTTCAAAGAGAACAGGGAATCCCGCCAACAGCAACTGCCTAGATAAAGCGCTGGACTCTTCTGTTGGTGGTGTACGAGTACGTGTTCGAGTGTCGCCCGGGCATGCAGATTGCACAGGCACACAGATGAAGTTATATTGGCCTTAAATGTTATGGGTACATTGTCGGTCACTGCCGCTCAAGTTTGTGGCTGGATGTAGCAGGACCCGGTCTTGGTGAAGCTATGCCATGTCGTCTTACATGGGGGTCGGCAAGGGAAACAGCCTGCGGAACTTTGGGTTTTCGAGACCAAACAGCAAGAGCTCAGTTTGCAGGACCGCATCCTCCATGGGGAGCTCGTGTTCTGATTCTAAATCAGGACAGGAATTCTGTACTTCAGGATCTACAGAATGGACATTGGGGGTGTTGAAGATGAAACTACTCAGCAGGAGTTACGAATGGTGGCCAGGTTTGGATGGGGACATCGAGCAGTTGGCACAGCAATGCACCTTGTATCAGGAACATCGGAAGCTCCCACCAGTTGCACCCCTCCATCCATAGGAATAGCCAGGTCGACTTTGGGTATGTCTGCATGTGGACTTTGCTGGATCTTTCAAGGTTTGATGTTTTTGCTGATAGTGGAAGCCCAGTGGAAGTGGGGCTTTTCACAGTAACTTCATTGAAGCCTACTCGTGACAATAAGCGATTTTCATTTTTCATTTTCATTCCAAATGGTTAGATGTCCATCGAATGCGATCCACCACTGTGAAGGCTACCATCAAGAAGCTCCATCTCTTATTTAGTACCCATAGCATCCTGGAGGAATTGGACATGGACAATGGTTCACCTTTTACTAATGAGGCATTCGCGCACTTCACAAAGTCGAACAGAGTGAAGCACATTTGGACCGCCCCTTCCTCAAATGGGTCTGTAAATGGGTCTCAAATGAGCGGTACAGACATTCAAGAGGGGTGTGAGGAGACGGGCCACGGGATCCTTGGAGACGGAGTTGGCATGTTTTTTTGTTCAGCTACCATACCACCCCACATATAATGACCTGCATGGCACCGGCACAACTACTGATGGGCCGGAGGCTGGAAACCCGCTTCATCTATTGTTCTCCGATACTAGCATGAAAGTAGAGTGGAGACGGGCTTTTGGCCTTGGAGAGTTTCTCTCCAATGAAGCCGCACTTAAAGTCTGCTGGCAAGCCCAGCAGAAGAGGTTCTTCTCAGATCGGGAGGCCATTTTGACTGGCTGCCCCAATCTTTTCCCCGCTTTCACCCCCCCCTTTCAACCCCCAGCTACGGGAAGCCCAGGAACACCCCCTCAGCACCCCCTCCACCTAGTAAGGCCCCCCCAAGCCTAATCCCTGACAGTACCAACCTGACACCCAAGCACCCTGGCACTGCCACCATGACAATGCCACTGCTAGTCTGGCAGTGCCATCCAGGCAACTTGGTGCCAGAATAGCACTGCCAGAGTGCCAGGTTGGCAGTGCCAAGGTACCCAGGTGCCAGAGGGAGTGCCACGGCACCATCCTGCCCTGCCCCGACCACCCAGGGGGTCTCTAATGGCCTGGGAGACCCCCTCCCCCAGATGCCATTACGACTGGTCCATGTTTGTGGAAACCAGTGTTAAACAGCACTCTGGCGAGATCTCGAAGGCATGGCCATTAGGTCCCGGGCGCTGGGAGAATCCTGCAAATGCATATTTAATTGAGCCTAATGGCTAATTTAAATGCTCTGATCTGGTCCACTCACAGTGAGGGTCCGATCCAGATCACGACATCTCCCAACTCTCCGTTAAATCCCGCGAGGCCTTTTGAGAGTCGCAAATCTCGTGAGAGGCCTCTCGCGGGAATCAATGACCTCATCCAGACATCAAATAGTGCACGGCTAGGCTGTTAAATCACACCTTGGATCTTCATAGGCAGAAATACAGCAGGCGGACGCAGGATAGATGTTTTCAACTAGGGGACACGGTATACGTCCGGAACTTCAGAGTTGGTGCCCGATGGATGCCAGGGACCGTGGTAGAACGGACTGGACCGATATCATACACAATGGAACACAGGAGCGGATGGTGCAAAGGCATGTGGACAACTTCCGGAACAGGGAACCGGTGTCAGGACCACCTCCACCGGATGAGCCGTCTTTTCGACCCTCCTGCCTGACACCCAAAGACCAGGAAGCAACACCCTCTAGGGACCCAGACACGGAGATGTGTGAGGTGGAAGACTCAGGGTCTGACATGGAGAATCAGACGTCCATGGTTTCAGACGACAGCCTCTCCCAGAGAATGGTCACAAACGGCGCCCCCCAGAAGATAGGCATAAAAATGAATTTCTCCAACGCGTTACATGTCCCCCGATCCAGCTCCACAACAGCCAGGCATGCAACCGCAGGCAAAGCAGAAAAGGTGGCCTCCTCCATCCTCTATGACAGAGGGACGTGCAGCTTTGGAGGGCAGGGAGGAGGTGAGATGTTGTAACCCCACGTGCCCCACAGGGATGACCCAACGGATCTCCCTGTGGGGCTCGTGGAATATAAGGTCCAGCACTGATTGGCAGAGGCCCAACAGCGGGGCTTATTAATTTCACCAGGTAAAAGCGGGCCCGGAAGGCATCTTGGGATGGTCCCAGCTGGGACTAGTTGAGCTCCTATTGCTGTGCGGCTGTACTTTGTGCGAAAAAATAAACTTTTTGAACTTTCATTGTCAGACTTCTCGTGATTACCATATTTTCTGCACACTGCTGGCACTTGGAATTTTTGTTGTAATCGCATAGGAGAAGGCAACGAGAGATAATGCGGAAGTGGCGCTCAGTTCTGGTTCCAACTTTGGGATTGGTGGCACAGTAGTTAGCACTGCTGCCTCACAGCGCCAGGGACCTGAGTTCGATTCCAACCTTGGGTGACTGTGTGGCATTTGCTCGTTCTCCTCGTATGTGCGTGGGTTTCCTCCGGGTGCTCCGGTTTCCTTGCACAGTCCAAAGATGTGCAGGTTAGGTGGATCAGCCATGCTAAATTGCCCTTAGTGTCCAACAGTTAGGTAGAGTTATGGGGTTGCACGGTGAGTGGACCTAGGTACGATTCTCTTTCAGAGGGTTGATGCAGATACGATTAACCAAACGGAGGGATTCTATGATTCTATGAATAGCGTGCTACTGATCCCGGCCATTAACTCTATTTCTCTCTCTCCCTCTCTCCGGATGCTGCCTGACCTGCTGAGTGTTTCAAGCACAGTTGCACTTCATTAAATTGATCCGTTATCTATGTTGCTGTGCTAATCTTGTTAATTCCCTCTGCGGTTTGTATGGTGCAGCACAGTGCTATGGAATTAATGCATTTACACCCATGATCTTTTTGAGGTGCATTTCAGCAGCTCCAAGAAGCCATTCCTGCTTGGAAGCAGTGAGCAGCCAGTTCAAGCTGTGCATCTGGGGCTTAGGCTACTCACATTCAATTCTTTTATGCATCAGCGATTCATTGGTGGGATTTGTGCTAGAAGGAGCCCAGTGTGATATTAGTATCAATAGAAGAAATATTTACCAGCCGCGTAACTTGACCTTCTCTCTGTACAGGTGCAGTAGTTTGTGTAACCCTGCTGGACCGACTGCAAGGAGATCAAATCGGCAGTTCCCATGAAGTGCTCACAGAATATCAGGAGAGGCCACAGAAGTTGGTTGGTTGTTACATAAAGAAAAAGTTCTGCAGGAAATAGACAAGTTTGTCTATTCATCAATTTGAAAAGGACAAGTTGTTTTAATTTTTTACATTTTTCAGAACCTGTATCAATATAAATTTGGAATGAGGACTTACTTATGTTTATCCATTATCTCTGTACATTTTGAAAGCCATAAAAGATATTCAATGGCAGAGACGCTGTAGTGATATCTCCAGTGGTGTTTGCTAAAATAAAGCTATATTTGGCCTGGCTCAATGTTGAAGAATAAATGAGATTTCAATCACCTCCTCCGTGTGAACATTTTGTATTCAACAAAACGTTAATTACGTAGAAAAATCATACTTCAATCAAGTTTTACTTTCAGAAATGATAAGTGAAAATTTCTGTTTGCTATGCTGATAAAATGTTGGGGGGTCTTGATTTCAACGGAGCTCTAATACAAAAGCGAGGAAGCAGCCTTGATCACACCACATCCGGAATAGACACTTCGGTTTTTGCAACTGTGCCTCAAGACATTAGCCTGGGGTTGCAGCTTAGATTTACCGCCTATTTGGGGTGTGTTACCACTTGAAGAACACTCAGTGCAGTGTTCAAAACTATTGGGCAGGATTTACTGGCCCTTCACACCGGCAAGATCCCGCTGAAGGTGACTCCCGCTCCTCCCCAGGCTGGTTCCCTGGTAGCGGAGCAGACAAGCTACGCAAAACACCATTGGGCATAGGCAGAACCGTAAGACCCTGCCAATGGCGAACCACCTCCCCACTGGGAAGCACCGGAAACTCCCGCCCATTGCCTTGCTCGTAATTGTAGCAGTGGTTATTATGTGTGATACGTGGACCCACTGAGACTAAAAAATCTGCAAAAGTCCCAAAATGTATCGGCATTCCTTCTTTCTTTCAGAGTCCAAGGTGATATCCAGTTTTTCATCCCTAAAATGGTCCCACTTCTGGCAGGCCTAGTCAGCTGCTTCCACCTTCCACACAGGCCCACAGATGCTCATCCATGTCAGGAACACAAATGTCCTTTGATGGAAGTCTGGTAGAGTGCAGCAAATTAAGCTGGGACCCAGATACAGCAAACTCTGGGTTTCTCTGGCAGGGGCTATCACTGGTGACGCTGAGCATCAGTGAGCTGCTATGTGGGCGCCTGGACTTGTTTCAATAACCTAGAGGTCTCTGAGAGAAAGTTTCCAGATTTATTCATTGTCCTGGGGTTTTGATCTGTTTTCTTGCTTCTCCCGGGAGATTACATGGCCACAGGTCTGAAAGACGAGGGGTGTGTTTCTATCGTGATGCATAGGACATCATGTGACTATGAAACAGTATAAATGGACCAGTTGGTCTTTTCCTGGCAGTATGTTTTCCGTCATCAATAATTTGTAGACAAATTTTAAATAGATAGGGCATCTGATCATAACTTAACATCAGGCTCACATAAACATGATGATGATGCTTTGTGCTGCTTGCCTCTCTGGTTTATGAAAAACTGGGAGAAAAGCCGAGTCCCACATTTCATCCTTTATTATGCCATTAGTCTTGGAGCCGGTGTAGTCATGGAAAACACACAAATATGTCCAATCATTTGTTTGACTGTAAATAGAAATGTTCAAATTAATCATCCCTAAATTACATAGGCGGAAAATCATGCATTGTTTAACTTTGTTTTTAAAAAGAATTTGGAAGAATACCATCGGATAATTAATGGCAGAAACGATGATAAAAGTGATGCAAAATGAGCCAATGAATTAAACAAAGGCTGGAGGCCTTTTCAGAGCTCAATCACTTGTGGAACCACCCATAGGCTTGCTTGAGCGGAGAAGGCAACTTGCTGTATAATCTGCTCCCAAGGAGACTCCATATAGTAGTTATTTTTAAAGGCATTCCAATATTTAAATAACGCTCTGACAAGTTAACAGTGGGATCATGCTAGACATGCCGAAAAGGAAGTTGCAACGTAATGCGCCTCTCATCAGGCTATGCCTGAAGGCCAAGGGCTAAAACATAGGGTCCAAACTGTTGTTTGAAAACGCACAAGTTTTCGTCCACATTATCGGAGAATTGAAGCTGGTGGGGCACCTTAAAACCTTTCGGCTCCAACTTCACTGTTGTTTGTTGCGTTGAGTTGCAAATATCCGTAGTTCACCAGGTCGGCAGAGAAATTTCTTCTATTTTCGTTCTTCGGCCTGCTTCGTCTCGCCTCTGCTGTTGCTACCTTTAGATGTTCTGCACTTCTGGTACAATGTTGTGTTTTGTTGTCTCACCGTTGACAATGATACACACAGAACATGTAGATATTAACTGGAACAAATTATTTATTGTCAAATGTGTGGAAAGGCAACTAACCGTATAATATACAGACAAGTTTACTCGAATTCCTCGAGAGCTATTTTAAGTGCGACTGTCCTGTTGTACGCCCTACTACCAACTGGCGGGTCAGTCCAGTCACGTGATGGAAGTCTGACGCCACCCGCTGGCCGGAGGTTATACCACTGGTTACATGTGTTGATATGCAATTTTATACAATTATACACATTTATGTGTGCATGCATATCACCACATCCCCCTTCCTTTGGAAGCATGAATATTTATAAACATAACTTTTTTTAGTGACGTGATATGCATGATAGTTTTAAACATATGTTATGCACATTTTGTTACAAGTTCAGTCTGTCAGGCTTGCGCCGTAATCTGGTCGACCTCCTGAGTGCTGGCTGAATCCGTGAGTGTACGCCACTCTCCTCTGTTGCTGGTGTACTCGTCTGTTCCACATTCGCTGCTGCGGATGTATCTTTGGTCATTGGCTCTGTTGGGTGGTCTGTGTCTTCTTCAATTTTCGGATTGCACCCCAGCCCTTCCGCTGTATTCAGTATGAAAGGCCATTGCACTTTTAGTAACGCTTGCCGGTTCTGTCACAAGACTGAACCATCCTCAGTGATCACCATAAACAACTGTGGACCTGCCTGTGGCCAAACCTTTGCCAGTTTTACCCATCCATTGCCACTGGCATCTTCAAGTCTGACAGTATCCCCGGCTGCAGCTTCATTGTGGACCTATCAAATGCCTCTTTCTGCCTCTTTTGAATTAGCAATTTCCTCTTTAGCCGTCGATCAATGTGCGGGAGCCACCAAGGACAGCAGGGTCGTTCATGGCTGCCTGTTCATGAGCAGCTGTGCTGGGACAGTCCATTGACGAGTGGCGCTGAATGGTAGCTGAGAAGTGCCAAGTAGATATCTTCCCGGCTACCAATGGCCTTCTTTAGCAGCTGCTTGACAATGCGCACGCTCTTTTCCACCTTCCCATTCGACTGGGGACATAGAGGGCTAGAGGTGATGTGCATTAAATCATAGTGACGGGCAAATTCAGTCCATTCATGATTTTTGAGACACGGGCCATTGTCCGACATGACAATGCATGGTATATCATGTCGGGCAAAAATCGCTTTGGCATGTTGGGCGGTGGCCGCTCCTCTCACCGTATTCACCCCACCCGGGGGGCTAGGAGCGGCGCTCCGTTATTCTCGGCCGCCAAGAATGACGCGACGGCGGCGCCTATGTGACGTTAGCCGCGCATGTGCAGGTTGTCCGGCTCCAACCCGCGCATGCGCGGCTGACGTCACGACGGCTGACGGCTCAAACCCGCGCATGCGCGGTGGCCGCCTTCCCCTCCGCTGCCCCGCAAGACGTGGCGGCTTGATTTTGCGGGGCGGCGGAGGGGAAAGAGTGCATCGCTTTGAGACGCCTGCCCGACGATCGGTGAGCACCGATCGCGGGCCAGTCCCCTCCCGAGCATGGCCGTGGTGCTCACTCCCCTCTCCGCCCCCCACAAGCTTCAAACGGGCCTTTGGCGCCCATGTTCACGGCGGCAGCGACCAGGTGTGGTTGCCGCCGTCGCGAACCGGTCGTGAACCGGTCGCGAACGGCAGGCCGCTCGGCCCATCCAGGTCGGAGAATTACCGGTCACCGTGAAAAACGGCGAGTGCCGATTCTTCCGAGCGGGGGGGTGGGAGAATCGCGGGGGGCGCCAGGGTGGCGAGAAATTAGTCGCCCGGCCCTCCCGCGATTCTCCCACCCGTCGTAGGGGGCGGAGAATCGTGCCCGTTGTATGACACACCGAGCAGTCGGGTCCGCCAACTGTACTACCTCTGGATAGTTTAAGAAGTAGTCAATAACTAAAAGGTAGTCTCTTCCATCGATTTGGAATAAATCCATGCCCACTTTCTGCTATGGATTTTCAATGTTGTCCTCCACATGCATGGGCTCTTTGCTTTGCTTGCGGTTGAATTTCTGGCATGTGTCACAGTGGTCAACCATACCTACAATGTCTTGTGTGATGCCTAGCCAATAGATTGTCTCCCTGGCCCTTCTTTGTATTTCTCAATGCCCAGGTGCCCTTCATGAAGCATGAGTGGCCTCAAATGATGCGGGATGACGATTCTGTGCTGCCGGAGGAGAAGACCACTTGCCTCACTGAATTTTGATTAGACAATGTAGTAGCCAGAGTGAGAACCTTTGGGCCAGCCCTCTCTGAGACATTTGAGTACCTTTTGCAGGATTACGTCCTTGGCTGTTTCTGCCGTTATCAGGCGCAGCTTCTCGTCGGAGACCGGGAGTGATGCAACAACAAGATTGACATGAGGTTAGACAGCATCATCAACCAGGCACACCTCATTGATGCCCGTGGCTCAAGAGAGAGCATGTCAGCGACTACCAGGGCCGCGATTCTCTGGTCCGGCGCCAGGGTGCTGGCGTCAGAACGGGAGTATTTTACTCCAGCGCTGGCGCTGGTTCCGAGACCCGATTCTCGGGTCCTGGGGGGGTGCCAGCATGGTGCTGGAGTGGCACATGCCGCGGGGTTAGCGCAGGCGCAGTTGGGCCGGCGCCAACTAGTGCATGCGCAGTGGCCTTCCCCGCGCCAGCCACGACACCAAATGGCGCAGGGATCCAGGAGTCGGCATGGAGGAAAGGAAGCCCCTCAACAGAGAGGCCGGCCCGCCAATTGGTGGGCCCCGATTGCGGACCGGGCCACTGCAGAAACCGTCCCCAGGGTAACCCCCCCCCCCGCGCCACAGGCCACTCCTGGACCCTTCAACCCTGAGGTCCCACCGGCCCACAGCATGTTGGAACGGCGGCAGCAGGACTTGGATTTTTCCGGACAGCCGCTTGGCCCATCCGGGCAAGAGAATCGCGACACCGCCGGAGGATTGCCGCTACGGCCGTTTGCGCCGATTCTCCGTGCGGCCCAGCACTATGCGTGCCCGCCCGTTTTTTCACAGGCGGGAGAATGGCATCGGGACGGCGTGGCATGAATCGCGTGGCCCCCTGCCGATTCTCCTGCCCTCCGGCGGGTCGGAGAATCGCGCCCAAGGTGCTTGCCTGGCGTTAAATGAGGCCAAAGCCATAGCGCTGGAATTTCATCATTCGGCATTATATTCTCAGAAACATTTGGACAGTTCATTTGCACTACGGAAACAAGTGGCCTTTAGTCAGTGTCCACTAGAAATGCAGGCAGCACATATACATAATCATGGAATTTTTCTGGACCTGTGACTAGCCCCAGGTATTCTTTTTCAATCTGCACATACCTATGCTCCATTTCGGTCATCGCCTTCGATGCTAATGCCACCGGCAGCCAGCTGCCGTCTGTACCCTGTTGCAGAAGCACCGTTCCAAGGCCACCCTGGGACGCATCAGTCGAAATCTTTGTCTTTCTGGTCGGGTCAAAGAAAGCAGGGACTGGCGCCGTGGTCAGTGAGGTACGGAGCTGTGGTAGTATGACTAGGGAGATCATATTACCTTAGAACCAAGCTGCCATTGGTACAGCAGTCTCAGTGCCCATTGGCCCAGGCAAGTCATGTGACTCGCCGCCGATTGGCTGAGAGGTTGGTAGCTCCGCCTACAAGGTGGGGTATAAGAACTCGTACCGGCTGGCAATCGGCCTTTCTCTGTACGACCACTGCCGGGCTCACATTTAGCATATTAAAGCCCGTTGTTTGGAACTTCACTACGACTCAAGTCCAATTGATGGTGCATCAATTTAATACGCTAGACTTTGAAAATGGAACTACGGATGAAGCCAGAATGCCTCCGAATCAGCCCGTATGCTGCAAACGCGTCAGCAACTTTTAAACATTGGCTGGCGAGTTACCTCACTACTGCAGAAAATCGACCAACAAAGGAGCAGAAACTCCACATCCTCCACTTGTGCATGGGCACCGCCGTTTACTCTATGATAAAGGACGAACTGGACTATGATGTCGCTATGGATCTACTAAAAGGACACTTCATCAGGCCAGTAAACCAGGTCTACGCGCGGCACCTCCTGGCAACAAGGCAACAATTCCCCGGTGAGTCCCTCGACGGGAGAAATTGCGCCTGCCCGCAGGTCACTGTTGTGGAGCACACCGAACTCTTGATCACGGACGCCTTCGTGGAAGGCATGCAGTCACCCCAAATACGCCAGAGACTTTTAGAAAAGGACACTCTAAGCCTCGCTGAGGCACGGACCCTCGCATCCTCCTTGGAGGTCGCTGACCACAACGCGCGCGCGTATGCCCCCGGCCGCTCAGCGGCCCCTTGGGCAGTGTGGCACACAACCCCCCTCACCCCCGCCGACTCGGACCCCCAGACCTGCGCTGCAGGATGCCCCGATAAGCCCACGGGCCCCCGCTGCTATTTCTGCCGTCAGGCCAAGCACCCCCGCCCGTGCTGCCCGGCCCGCACCGCAGTCTGCAAGAGCTGCGGCAAAAAGGGCCACTTTGCGGCTGTCTGTCTCACCAAGTCGGTCGCTGCCGTCCCGGACAGCGACCGCGGGTCCCCCCCTGCACTCCTCTAGGGCCCCGTGTGCCCCGCGGACAGCACTGCCTCCACCCCCCACCGCTACGAGTGAGTCACGGACGTCGCCATCTTGGGCCCCCGATGCCACGTGCAGCCCGTGGGCGCCGCCATTTTGGGCCCCCGACTCCACATGCGACCCCCGGGCGCCGCCATCTTGTTCATCCCCCACCACGTGCGGCCGACGGGCGCCGCCATCTTGGATCAGCACGGAGGACCCCGGAAGCGATTACTCCGTATTGGATGACGACCCCGAGTTCCTGCCACGACTCGCCTCGGTGACACTGGATCAATCACGGCCCCGCACGCTTTCCACGGCGACCACACAGATCCACCTCAACGGTCGATCGGCGAGCTGCCTACTGGACTCCGGGAGCACAGAGAGCTTCGTCCACCCCGACACGGTAAGACGTTGCGCGCTCCCGTTGCATCCAGTAAAGCACAAAATCGCTCTGGCATCTGGTTCACACAGTCCAAATCACCGGGTGCTGCGTGGCGGACCTCACGGTCCAGGGGAGGGTTTTTAAAAACTATTAATTCCTCATCCTTCCCCGCCTCTGCGCACCGGCACTTCTTGGACTGGACTTTCAGTGCAACCTGCAGAGCTTAACTTTTAAATTCGGCGGCCCTATTCCCCCCCTTACTGTTTGCAGCCTCGCGTCCCTCAAGGTCGACCCCCCTTCCTTGTTTGCAAACCTCACCCCGGATTGCAAAGCCGTCACCACCAGGAGCAGACGGTACAGTGCCCAGGACCGGACCTTCATCAGGTCCGAGGTCCAAAGGCTTCTGAAGGAAGGGGTCATAGAGGCTAGCAACAGTCCCTGGCGAGCACAAGTGCTGGTGGTTAAGACTGGGAGAAATACCGTATGGTCATTGACTACAGTCAGACCATCAACAGGTTTATGCAGCTGGACGTGTATCCTCTTCCCCGTATCTCCGACCTGGTTAACAGGATCGCGCAGTACAAAGTTTTTTACACGGTGGACCTTAAGTCCGCCTACCACCAGCTCCCCATCCGTGGAAGTGACCGAAAGTACACTGCGTTCGAAGCGGATGGGCGACTCTACCACTGTTTAAGGGTTCCATTCGGTGTCACAAATGGGGTCTCGGTCTTCCAAAGGGAGATGGACCGAATGGTTGACCAATACGATTTATGAGCCACCTTCCCGTATCTCGACAATGTCACCATCTGCGGCCATGACCAGCCAGGACCACGACACCAACCTCCGAAAATTCCTCCGTACCGCAAAACTCCTTAACCTCACATATAATAAGGATAAGTGCGTGTTCAGCACCGACCGTCTAGCCATCCTTGGCTACGTAGTGCGTAACGGAGTGATAGGCCCCGACCCCGAACGCATGCGCCCCCTAATGGGACTCTGCCTTCCCGACTCCCTCCAGCCTTCAAATGCTGTGTGGGCTTCTTTTCCTATTATGCCCAGTGGGTCCCTAACTACGCCGACAAGTCCACCTCCTTTCCCCTGTCGATGGAGGCCCGCCAGGCCTTTAGCCGCATCAAAGCAGACATTGCAAAGGCCATGATGCGCGCTATCGACGGGTCCCTCCCATTCTAGGTTGAGAGCGACGAGTCCGATGTAGCCCTGGCGGCCACCCTCAACCAAGCGGGCAGACCCGTGGCCTTTTTCTCCCGGACCCTCCACGCTCCAAACTCCGCCATTCCTCGGTGGAAAAGGACGCACAGGCCATTGTGGAAGCCGTGCGACATTGCAGGCACTATCTGGCCGGCAGGAGGTTTACCCTCCTCACAGACCAACGGTCAGTAGCCTTCATGTTCGATAATGCACAGAGGGGCAAGATCAAGAACGACAAGATCTTGCGGTGGCGGATCGAGTTGTCCACGTACAACTACGATATCTTGTATCGTCCTGGGAAGCTCAACGAGCCTCCTGATGCCCTGTCCCGCGGTACCTGTGGCAACGCACAGGTGGACTGCCTCTGCACCCTCTACGTGGACCTCTGCCATCCAGGGGTCACCCGTTTTTTTCATTTTATCAAGACCCGCAACCTGCCCAACTCCATCGAGGAGGTCAGGACTGTAACCAGGGAATGCCACATTTGTGCGGAGTGCAAGCCGCACTTCTACCGCCCCGAGCAGGCGCATCTGATAAAGGCTTCCCGCCCTTTCGAATATCTTAGCATGGACTTCAAAGGTCCCCTCCCCTCCAACAACCGCAACACATATTTCTTAAATGTGATTGACGAGTACTCCCGCTTCCCATTCGCTATCCCCTGCCCCGACATGACCACGACAACTATCATCAAAGCCCTCCACTCCATTTTCTCCCTGTTTGGTTACCCCGCATACATCCACAGCGACCGGGGGTCCTCCTTTATGAGTGACGAGCTGCGTCAATTCCTGCTCAGCAGGGGCATCGCCTCCAGCAGGACGACCAGCTATAACCCCCGGGGTAACGGTCAGGTCAAGAGGGAGAACGGTACGGTTTGGAAGACCGCCCTACTGTCCCTGCGGTCCAGGTGTCTCCCGGTCACCCACTGACAAGAGGCCCTCCCAGACGCCGTCCACTCTATTCGGTCTCTCCTCTTTACTGCCACGAATCAAACACCTCACAAACGTCTTCTTGTTTTCCCCAGGAAGTCTTCCTCTGGGACCCCACTCCCGACCTGGCTTACCACCCCCGGGCCCAGCCTGCTCCAGAAGCATGTGCGGGTGCACAAGTCCAACCCGTTGCTTGAAAGAGTCCAGTTACTCCACGCAAATCCGCAATACGCGTACGTGGAGTATCCCGACGGACGACAGGCCACGGTCTGCCTTCTGGACCTGGCACCCGCCGGAGTGCGGCCACACCCCCCAGCACCAACACCCTCCCCCCAGTCCCGACCGCCCCAGCGCCCCCGCAACCCAGCGCACAGGATCCCCCTCCCCCAGCCCGACTACCGCTAGCTCCAACCAGGGTTACGGATACAGGACCACGACCGCCGCTCCCGGAGTCACGGCCGACCACTGCTCCAACATCACCGGCGCCACTGCGCAGGTCCGGCAGGACGCCGAAGGCACCCACTTGGCTGATCGAGTCAATTTGATGGACCTTATGGACTTTCATGTTCAGCATATGTTCCTTGTCTGTGTTTTTTTTATTATTATTATTACGGTTATTGTTGTTTCTTTCTCCTGTACACTGTATATAGTACGTTGGTTTTATCTTACACGTTCGTCACGGGCCAGTGGGCAGCCATAGTTACCTTGGTGCTACTTGAGAAGGTCTCTAGTCATACTACCAGTCTTATGGGACCTCCCCCCCATCTCTCCCGTCACTCCTTCCCACCCCCCCCCCCCGCTTCTTTCTCAACAAGGGGTGAATGTGGTAGTATGACTAGGGAGATCATATTACCTTAGAACCAAGCTGCCATTGGTACAGTAGTCTCGCTGCCCATTGGCCCAGGCAAGTCATGTGCCTCTCTGCCAATTGGCTGTGGCTAGTCATGTGACTCCCCGCCGATTGGCTGAGAGGTTGATAGCTCCGCCTACAAGGCGGGGTATAAGAACTCGTACCGGCTGGCAGTCGGCCTTTCTCTGTACGACCACTGCCGGGCTCACATCTAGCGTATTAAAGCCTGTTGTTTGGAACTTCACTACGACTCGAGTCCAATTGATGGTGCATCAGGAGCCCTTGCCACTCCTGCCCTTGTTTGGGAGATCACTGAAATACTACGTCCATTTTTATGGAATCTCGCAGCTGGGATGTCTTGGAGGCCAGGTTCGGAATAAACTTGCCTGCAGAGTTATCATCCCCAGTATGCGTAAAACACCTTTCTTGTCTGTAGGTCTTCCCTGTGTTGACCCCAGATTATGATGTCATCGACATAAACGCGGACGCCTGGTAATTTCTCCACTACGTGCTCCGCGGCACGATGAAAAATTGCAGACGCCGAAATTGTGCCAAACAGCATTCTTAGGAAACAGTAACGCCCGAAGGCTATGCTGAACGTACACAAGCATGTGCTCGCTTCGTCGAGCTTAAGCTGCCAGAAGCCTTGCAATGCATCCACCCTGCTGAAACACGTCACTCCAGCTGTCTCGCACGCTATTTCTTCCCTCTTCGGCATGGGGTAGTGCTCCCTTTTTATATTCAGGTTGAGATCCTTAGGGTCCATGCAGATCCGAAGGTTGCCATTCCTCTTTTTGACACACACCATGGAATTGACCCTGTCGGTAGACTCCTCTATGCACCTGATGACTCCCAAAACAGTCATTCTGAGTAACCCGGCCTCCAGCTTGTCCTTCAGCGGAGCAGGAACACGTCTGGGTGCATTCACGATCAGCTTCGCGTTTTCTTTCAGTTGGATGGAATATGTAAAAGGCAGAGTGCAAAATCGTTGAAACACCTTTGGATAGTCCTTCATGATTGATGTAGAGGATATATATCGGTGAAGTGCCATGCTTTCTGCAGCATACTGCAGCATACACCCACTTAACTAGCAAAACTCTTCACATGCTTCCACTCCAATGAGCGATTCGCGCTCTGTCTCCACTATGGAGAATAGTATCCTGCGCGTTCTGTCCTTGACCGTGACTTCGAGCTTGCATGCTCCTAAGGTTGTGACCTGATGACCGTTGTAATACTTCAGGAGTAGTGCTCTTGGGGCCATTTCTGGCCTAATTACCTGTGCTGCCACACTCGCAACAAACCATTCCATGTACAGGACTTTGTTGGGGAAAATGTCTATTACTGCATTTCTAGCACAAAATGGCGGATCCAGTCAGCTGCTCAAAATGGCTGCCTGCATTGAGACCACGTTTCTTCATCGACTGCATCACAGTGCTTGTAGCGACAGCGTGTTCAAGATTGGCGCCAACATTTTTTAAACCGAGGATACGGATCTGCTGTGCAGCCAACTCACTTGCCCGGCATTTCTTGATGGCAGTTTCTAATGTGAGGTTGTCTTCATGCAACAATCTCTCATGGAGTCGATCATCCGATGTCCCAAAGACTATCTGGTCATGGATCATAGATGAATGACTGCAGACTATCGAAGTTACAAGATTGGGCCTTCAATCTCAAATCTGTTGCAAAACTATCGAATGATTCATCTGCATTTTTGGTATGCGTACAAAAGAGGTAACTTTGAATTTTGTTTTTCGGAGAGCAGTGCCGATCAAAGTAATTTATCACCTCATCATAGCTCCTGCTTTCCTCTTCGCTATCAAAAGCGAAGGTATTGTAGATCTTGATTGCTTGAGGACCTGCTACCGTGAGCAGCAACGCAATGTGCCTCTCGTCAGGCTATGGCTGAAGGCCAAGGGCTAAAACATAGAGTCCAAACTGTTGTTTGAAAACGCGCCAGTTTTCATCTGCAATATCTGAGAATTGAAGCTGGTGGGGTATCTTTAAACCTTTCATCTCTAACTTCATCGTTGTTTGTTGCGTTGAGTTGCAAATATCCATAGTTCACCAGGTTGGCAGAGAAATTTCTTCTATTTTTGCTCTTTGACCTGTTTCATCTCGCCTCTACTGTTGTAACCTTTAGATGTTCTGCACTTCTGGTACCATGTTGTGTTCTGTGGTCTCACTGTTGACAATGATACTTAATTGATATTTAACTGGAACAAATGATTTATTGTCAAATGCGTGGAAAGGCAACTAACAGTATAATGTACAGACAAGGTTACTCAAATTCCTCGGGAACTACTTTACATATGACTGTCCTGTTGTACGTCCTACGACCAACTGGTGAGTCAGTCCAGTCACGTGATGGAAGTCTGATACCACCCGCTGGCTGGAGGTCATACCAATGGTTACATGTGCTGATGTACAACTTTATACATTTATTCAATTATATACATTGATGTGTGCATGAATATCACCACAGAAGTGACTTTAATTTAACTCTGAATCTCTTAATCCTTTTAACACTTGTCACTGCTCCCGTGTCACAGATGGACAATTATAACTAGATCAGTGAGTACTCAGTAC
Source organism: Scyliorhinus canicula (assembly GCF_902713615.1). Classification (NCBI taxonomy): domain Eukaryota; kingdom Metazoa; phylum Chordata; class Chondrichthyes; order Carcharhiniformes; family Scyliorhinidae; genus Scyliorhinus; species Scyliorhinus canicula. The sequence continues at coordinate 35,203,281 of NC_052150.1, read as the reverse complement.
TTGTGCAGTGTGCCAAAGAGGCTGTGTGTCTCAGTTGATACATCAGCATGAAAACATAAAAATGCGGCACAGGACAAGGCCGTCCAGCACATCTCTGCTAGCCAACAAACACTATTCTTTAAAACTGCAATGAAGATTTCTGCCGTGCATCCTTTCAGCCAATGTGTTTCAAACACCCGCCATCTCCTGAGTGAAAAAACGTTCTCTTCAATACCCATCTAAATCTTCTGCCAATTATTTTAAGTCTTTGCGCCCTTTTTATTGACTTCTGCAAAGAGAAATAGGTCCGTTCTATTTACTCTTTCCTAGTCCCTCATATTTTACACACCTCAATTAAAGCTCTTCTCTTCCAAAGAAAATAACCTCAGCCTATCCAGTCTTTCCTCATAACTAAAATTCTAAAATTCTCCATTTCTGTACCCTCTCGAGTGCTATCACATCCTGTAATGCAGTGCCCAAAACAGTGTGCAATACTCTGAACTGTGGCTAACGAGTGTTTCAGGAACTTCTTGCATACTCTCCCTATACAGATATTCTATGCCTTGGCTAATAAAGCACAGTATTCCATATCACTTCTTTGCCATCCTGTCTATCATTCCTGCTACCTTCAGGGATCTGTACACATAAAACTCCCAAGGACAGCCTGTTCCTCTACACTCTGTTTTCCTATGTAGCCACCTGGGGTGACCACTACCCAAACACAAAATGGAAGATTGCAAGGAATGCAGGGAAAATGGACATGTTGTAAAAAGCAAGCAGCCTGCAGAGCGCTTGTATATTTGGACTGCTGCAGAAACCAGTTTTGGCTGTTGCTGAAACCAGAGAACGCTATGAAAAGAAACAGTTAGCATATTAATGAGGCGATACCGGGCGATCCCCAGGCACAAAAGACACAAGTTAACACTAATCGATACATTGAATGGAAAGCCAGACTTTTCGGCGCCAAAGAAGCCCAAAACAATGAGTCCCAAGAACCAACCCAGTGATCGAGATACTGTCCCGTTATTGGGGAATTCAAATCAATCGATTGGGAAGAGACCCAATCGATTACAAGAGTACACATGGTCCGCCCAGATGGGAACAAGACCCTGAGCGGAGTATAAAACAGAGACCCCGACCCCAGCTCGCTCTCTCTTCCAGCCTCTCCTTGACCAGCTAGCCCTCGCAGCAGGACACCATTGCAGCAGAAGAACCTTGTGCAGGAGAGGTCTGGACAGAAGCCGCCAGCAAGTAAGTCACAACGCACGCTACGGGAATAGACATTCCTGACCCCTTTAGACCATAACCACTGGAAGCCTGCGGACCCAGGAGAAAGCTAGAAGCCGTTGTTCCCTGATCCGGCAGTCCCCTTATCCAGATAAGTATTTGGCCTAGTAGCGGTAGGATTAGCCTAGTCTTATAGTTTATATGCATGATTAGTAGATTACTGTAATATAATAAACGTGTCTTGTTTGAACATACTAATTGGTGTATGGTTTTATTGCTTTGAACTTGACCTTGAAACTTGTGGCGGTATCTTAACGATACCTGGCGACTCCAAAGTTAATGAACGAAACAGAGCTAAATTGAGTGTTAAGCACACTCACCCAGAACGAGCAACATTTAGTGGCGGCATCCAACGGGACTCGATTAGAAGTGCCCCCCCCCCCCCGCACTCCGAGAGAACCCAGACATTTGAATTTGAAATCCAATTGGGAAAAGGAAAAACCACAAGTGTTCAAGTAGTTTAAACCATTACTCATAATTCGGAAGTGTGTTTTTGCATGCGTAACTAACAGGGTTGTAAGGTAAAACCGAGAGATTTTTGTTGCGACAAACTGTCGGGAGTTTTATAAGTCGGAACATAGCGAAAGCCGTACCCGTATTTTATAAGCATTGCCTTATTATCCCTCGTTCCAAATTAAAAGAGAGCATAGGAGAAAAAGAAATGGCCATGCAGGCAATGGAACGCCTCATGAACCCAGAGCAGTTCGTGGTCGCAGCGACCAACAGCAGCAGAGTAGGTCAGTGTCCCGTGTGGGAGCTGGAAGTCAGGAAGTACCTCAAAGGGAAAGGATGGCCCCTTTGGAGTGAGTTTTGTGTGAATGAGGAGACAGGTCCCGGGAGTATAGGACATACTTGGTGGGAGAACCTATCTGGAATTCACAAGAAGAATTTAGGTAAAGCACGTAAGCCGATGGCAATTGTGTCCTGCTTGGCACAATTGTGAGGCACAGAGGAGGTCGTCAGGACGCTCCAAGCAGAGTTAGAGGAGAAGGACAGAATGAGCAAAGTGGATATCAGGGACATCGAAAAGGAGAATATAGGATTAAGACAACGACTGGCAGATAAGGATAGAGAGGTGGATGATGCCAAGAGGGCACATCAGTCTTGTCTAGCCCATCTGAGCAGTTCTCAAGTTCAATATGAAAAAGCCTATCAAGATGTGCAGCGTGCAGTCTTGGTAAGAGAAGAGTCAGAAAAGCAGGTCGAGACACTGAAGAAGCAGTGTAGTGACCTAAAAGCAGCTTTATGGGCACACCATGCTGCCACCACTGAGCAAAGGCAAAGTACAGTGGACCACGCGAAATGTAGGAAGCAGATTGCACAGCTGCAATCTCTGATTTCTGTGCAGAATGGCTTCCAAGAGACATTTGGAACCCAGTTAGAAGAAGAAAATGCCCCAGATTGGCAGGAATTAAGTGAAACAGCGCAGCGATATGTTCAGGGAACATGTGCGCTAGCAGCGCAGCAGAAAAGGACAGCACCCCAAACCCCCACAGATCAGATAGCACCCGCACCAATGAACCCAGTCACCACCCAAAGAAAGGCAACCGCAGAAGGCGCACCCGAGATCACGTACACCACCCCCTTAACCGTAACACAACTAAGGGACATGTGTGAGAAAATCACCCCGTTCCTCCCCACTGCAGACCCCCACCAATTTTTCGCACGAGTGAAACAGCAGGCGACCATGTACGGCCTGGATGAGTGAGAGCAGGTTAAGCTCACGGTTTTGAATTTGGACTCATCAGTTGTAGCAGCCCTCCCCGACCCACAGAACATTGGCGGAGGCACCCTCGAAGAGATGCATACAGCTATTTTAGATGCGATAGGGTACAACAGAGGAGACCCAGTCGAAGGCCTAAATAAGTGTAGGCAGAAAATGACCGAGCACCCCACAGCATTCGCAGGAAGGCTGTGGAGTCATTTCACTGCCGTTTTTGGTGATTTAGACCGAGCGCGTTTAACCCGAGATAATATGGTTAAATGGACCCGCACCATCATCTCCCACGCCACAGATGCAGGACAGAATGTCTGCTCTAATTACGACCCCTCAGAAGAGGCCCATAATGAAAAATGGGTCTTGAAAAGATTGTCCCGCGCTTGGGAGCAATCCGTCCACAATAAAACAGCATTTATAAATCCCGAGGAAGAGCAAGCAGATGCAGACATGCATCCAGTTAAAACACATCAAAACCCCGCATGTGTAAATGAGGGAAGGAACAGCCCACAGCAGACCAAGTCACAGGAATGTTTTAACTGTGGACAGTTAGGACATTACGCTCGAGAATGTCAAGCCTCCCCGAAACAGCAACAGAATCAGCCCACCAATGCCCCCCGAAGCAGCAACAAAACCAACAGCCCCGACCCCCCACTCAGGGAACAATACCCAAGGGAACAATGCACCAGAGTGCCTGCTCTGCCTTATGTGCCTCAGGGGTCATGTTACAACTGTAGGCAGCCAGGACACTTCGCCCGAGATTGCAAGAGACCCCCACCACCAGCTAGACCCGCCCCCAGATATGAAAGAGAACACCACCCACAGCAGCTACAAGGTCCCAGCTGCCCCTTGCAAACTATGAGCGCTTACCCACCACTTCTCATGGCAGGGGTACCTCAGCAATGCCAATTCATTTTTGTTTCTCTCCTTCCTCTCTTCTTCGGTCACACTGCACTGACTCTATATGCTAGTTACACCCCAAGCCAAATGTAATTTACGGTATCCTTCTTTCTGATGGGACCTATACGATATTCGTTGTATGTTTTGTTTGTATGTGTTTGTTAAATGTTCAGTGTTTAAATTTAAACAGCTTTTCACAGCCCACGCCACCACTGATGGAACCTGCACGCATGTTGGTGATGTTTATTTGCATGTTAAATGTTTGATTTGGAGATTGGCCACTCGGTTTTCAGCTGAAAAGCTTGTGACCACCTCACATGCACGTTAAGTTTGTCCGCAGATAACTCTGAGAACTTGTCTCAGCTGCAATGCCTGGAGCCCAACTTAAAGCTTCACCCTCCACCCCACTAGGAGCACCTTGGTTCCCCCTTTTTTTAAAGGTGCCCCTCTATTCTGGGAATAGAGGCTGCAAATTCAAGAGGAACACATTCATGCCCATTCGTTCCAGGTTGCTCAGGCAGTGGAGAAACGGCATTGAGGACCTGCCCTGTCTGAGGACCCCCCCCCCCCCCCCCCCCCCGGTCAGCTAAGCTCGGGTACAGCACAGCTCGCCCTACCCGGGGATTCCATTCAAATCCTACCCGTCGCGGCCCATAAGCAACTCATTCGGCTTTCTCATTTCTAAAGTTTGGTTTCGTTTTTGTTTGAGGTAGCCCTTCGGCTGCCATTCCTTATGCTATTTACATCCAGGAACATTCGGATGGTAAATCAAAAAACCTGCGAGACGGCTCGCAGTGGTAGAGTTGTTAAGTGTACATCTGGTCCTAAATTCGCTTTTGAAAAAAAAAATGAGGGGAGTCACAGGGTGTGACTTGGCCATTCATTTAAGGGACAATTGGAATGAGAGGACAGATACACTAACATTAAAGGTATTAAACAAATTATTGACAGATACTATGCTTGGTCCCATAGCTTTCGAACGTTCGAAGGAAGGATCAGAGCAAGATCAGCAACACAAAAGGCCTGAAGGAAGAAAAGAAAGAAGACCAAGATGATGAACTACATGTTTTTAGTTATTGTTTTTGTATTTTTGCGCGCGGACGCAAACCATTTTTCCCCTACGACCCCCGCCGTTAATGTTTCACAGACACCGACTTCTCAAAGCCCAGTAAACAACAGCAAGGACCAGACCTGGTGCATAAAATTCATGAACTGGTACTCACTTTCGTACGTCATTGAATCACTTTTGGTGATTGCAGCTCTCTGCATCATAGTGCAGACCCTTCGATTAAGAAAATGGAGAAGGAGAGCCTCCCGCTCTTGCGCCTCGACCATTTACAGAGTACAATCCCCTATTTTCGGCTTCCACCAATCCCCCCAACCCCTTGATGTGTAATGAAGGATTTAATTTTTGAATTGTTGTTGTAAATGAAGACTTTTTCTGATGTATTGTAATATTCTGAGCTCGACTGCCGAGCCAGAAATGGAATGTAATGATAATGTTATGGATAGGAAGATAGAATGTTTAAATGTGTTAGGGAGTGTAGTTTACAAAGGATAGTTAGAGGTTCCCTAGTAATGCATGTCCCCCTTGACATAGCGCCAACCAGAGACTGTTAGGTAAAAATTTTTGTGCCATAATTGAGGAAAGTATAGAGGCCATGAGACTCGCTGAGATCAGGGAACCCAAAGACACCGACCTTGGGTGATCCTTCATGATTTCTCATGAGGATCACAAGGAGGGAGTGTAGCCACCTGGGGTGACCACTGCCCAAACACAAAATGGAAGATTGCAAGGAATGCAGGGAAAATGGACATGTTGTAAAAAGCAAGCAACCTGCAGAGCGCTTGTACATTTGGACTGCTGCAGAAACCAGTTTTGGCAGTTGCTGAAACCAGACAACACTATGAAAAGAAACAGTTAGCATATTAATCAGGCAATACCGGGCGATCCCCAGGCACAAAAGACACAAGTTAACACTAATCGGTACATTGAATGGAAGGCCAGACTTTTCGGCACCAAAGAAGCCCAAAACAATGAGTCCCAAGAACCGCCCCAGTGATCGAGGTACTGTCCCGTTATTGGGGAATTCAAATCAATCGATTGGGAAGAGACCCAATCGATTACAAGAGTACAGAGGGTCCGCCCAGGTGGGCACAAGACCCTGAGAGGAGTATAAAACAGAGACCCCGACCCTAGCTCGCTCTCTCTGCCAGCCTCTCCTTGACCAGCTAGCCCTCCCAGCAGAACACCGTTGCAGCAGAAGAACCTTGTGCAGGAGAGGTCTGGACAGAAGCCGCCAGCAAGTAAGTCACAACACATGCTACGAGAATAGACACTCCTGACCCCTTTAGACCATAACCACTGGAAGCCTGCGGACCCAGGACAAAGCCGCATTTGCAGTATTGTGTGCAGTTCTGGTCTCCACATTATAGGAAGGATGTGGAAGCATTGGAAAGGGTACAGAGGAGATTTACAAGAATGTTGCCCGGTATGGAGGGAAGATCATATGAGGAAAGGCTGAAGGACTTGAGGCTGTTTTTGTTAGAGAGAAGAAGGTTAAGAGGGGACTTAATTGAGGCATACAAGATAATCAGAGGATTAGATAGGGTGGACATCGAGAGCCTTTTTCCTCGGATGGTGATGTCCAGCACGAGTGGACATAGCTTTAAATTGAGGGGAGATAGATATAGGACAGATGTCAGAGGTAGGTTCTTTACTCAGAGAGTAGTAAGGGTGTGGAATGCCCTGCCTGCAACAGTAGTGGACTCGCCAACACTAAACGCATTCAAATGGTCATTGGATAAGCATATGGACGATAAGGGAATAGTGTAGAGGGACTTTAGAAGGGTTTCACAGGACGGTGCAACATCGTGGGCTGAAGGGCCTGTACTGCACTGTTCTATGTTCTATGTTGTTCCCTGATCCGGCAGTCCCTTTATCTAGATAAGTATTTGGCATAGTAGCGGTAGGATTAGCCTAGTCTTATAGTTTATATGCATGATTAGTAGATTACTGTAATATAATAAATGGGTCTTGTTTGAACTTACTAATTGGTGTATGGTTTTATTGCTTTGAACTTGACCTTGAAACTTGTGGTGGTATCTTAACGATACCTGGCGACTCCAAAGCTAATGAACGAAACAGAGCCAAATTGAGTGTTAAGCACACTCACCCAGAACGAGCAACACCTACCATTCATTGTGTCTTGCCTTGTTTGCGTTCCTAACACGGATTACCTCAGACTTCTCTGAATTGAACTATATTTGCCACTTTTCTGACCACCTGACCAGTCTATTGATGTCTTCCTGCACAAGGCCATTTTTTTTGTATCATCTGCAAACCGTTTAATCATGCTCCCTGCATTTAAGTTTCAATCATTGATGTATTCCACAAAAAGAAGCAAGGAGCCAGTGCTGAAGCCTCAGTAATCCCAGTCTTCCTGGCACAAAGAAACTACCAACCATTACCCTTTGCTTCATGCCACTGAGTCAGTTTTGAATCAAACCTGCCGACGGGCTTTTACTTTCATGGCCGACCAGTCTACCATGTGGGACCTTATTAAAAGCTTTGCTAAAATCCATGTAGACTACATTCAATGTGCATATCCTCATCAGTCCTCCAAACCTTCTTTAAAAAATTTAATCTTGTCAGCCAAGGCCTTCCCATAACACAACTATGCTGACTATCGATTAATCTTTGCCTTTCCAAATGACAATATATACTGTCCCTTTATTTTTCCCAATAATTTGTCAACCAGCGAGTTTATACCAACTGGTCTTTAATTACTCTGTCCTTTGCTCTTTTTAAATAGTGGTACATTATTAGCAACCTTCAGTCCTCCAGCACCACTATGGTGGCCAAAGCAGATTGGAAAATGATAATCAGATCCTCCTTTGTTTCCCTTCACAGCCTGGGGTACGTTTCATCCAGGCGTTCTAAGTTATCTACTTTCAGAGATCCTCGCTATGTTTACCCTATCCAATACATTACACATATGTCATACAGTGTATGCATCATTCTCCTCTTTTTCTGTGAAAACAGAAGATTAAGAAGATTGCCCATGTCTTTCACATATACTCACAAATTCCCTTTCTAGCCTCTAATCGGTCTTGCTTTTTCCTTCTATATCCTCTTGCTCTGTATGCATTTACATAACATGTTTGGGTTTTTGATTTTACATGCCAATATTGCCCTCTTTTTGTTTTCTTAATTTCCTTCTTAATTTCACCTCACACTTTCGATATTCCTCCAGGTTTTCTCCCATTTTGAGCTGTCGCTGCCATAAGCGTCACCTTTTTGTATTATACTGCCCTTGCATACTCTTTTACATCCAGGGGAAAAATCTACCTTTTTAAAAACATTTTTAATGGCATTTTCAAATTTTAACAGTAAAACTGTTTAACATAAAAATCACATGATATTTACAAAGTAACAGCACATGTGTGCGATATTTACAAGCAAGTTTGTGTCTTGCGTGTAATGATATGTATAATCTAAGGAGAGTGAAGGGTTAACAAGATGATGTTCATGTATCTCAAGATGGCATCACAGAGTAGTCTTATAAAAGGCTGCGTCTCTTAGCATTCTGGGAGAAGCTTATGGAGAAGGATAGTGCGAGGTTGAGATAGAGTGTTGGTTGTATTGGAGAAACATAATAAATTACTGTAACATAGATTCAATTCTGTTATTTTGTTAGCTATTACTCAGTAGAGTGTGCAAACCATTTCAAAGAGTGTAAAATAAATTAGCTTTGTTTTAAATACATAGCATAATGTTATTTGTAAACACTATGGGGGAGATTCTCCAATATGGAGCCCAAGCGTTTGCCCCATCGTGAACGGTGTCGCGTGACACTGGGCCCGGGTACGACCGATTCTGGCCCCCACAGTCCACTCCGTTCCAGCCTCCTTTCCCGGTGCCAAATAGGCGCCGGGCCAAGCTGCGCATGCGCGGGTGACTTCTTTAGCGCGCCAGCCCCGACTCAACATGGCGTCGGTATTCAAGGGCAGGCACATCAGAAAGTAGGCCCGGGTGGGAGAGGCCGGCCCGCCGGTCGGTGGACCCCGATCGCGGGCCAGACCCCATTGGAGGCCCCCCCCCCGGGTGAAGGATCCCTCCCTCCATCCCCCACAGGCCGCCCCCCGACCCTTCCCGCAGAGCTCCCGCCGGCAGCGACCAGGGGTGAACAGCGCCGGCGGGACTCTGTCATATCCGCTCGGCCCATCCAGGCCGGAGAATCGGCGGCGCACGGCCCGTGGCCGGTGCCATGCCAAACGCGCCAGCACAAATGGCAACGATTGTCCGCACCTCGGAGAATCGCGCGCCGGCAACGTGGCGTGGTTGCGCCGATTTTCCGACCCGGTGCGGGGCTCAAAGAATCACCCCCCCATGACTTTTAGCTATCTTGGAGAACTACACAAGGAATATCACATGCTACCAGAAGTGAAAAATTCACACATGGTACCAGGTCATTACTGAAGTAATTTAGCTAAAATTAGATAGACTATAAGAAGAGAGAAAATCAACACGTGCTCAAACTTCGACAGCAAGACTGCTTCCAAACCTGTTACATCAACTCGCCCAGACAAGTCGAGACCTCATGAGGAAAGTGCAGACTCTGAAACAGTTCCGGACTGCTAGTAAAATTGATGTTAATTAGAACATTACCTCGCTGCTTCAGATTTAGATACAGCTAGTGATTACAGAAAACCCGTGTTATTTTAAACAATGGCTGGACCACAGGCAATTGAGCTATATAACTCCTTCCAATTCTCCATGGAAGATGATAAAATGAAATTTAGTGTCGTGATTGAAAAATTTGACCTTTATTGCAAAGATCAAATTAATGAAACTTATCAGCGATTTGTCTTTAAAACGAGAGTGCAGTAAGATGGAGAATCCGTAGATTGATTCATTACTGATTTAAGATTAAACACAAACCTGCAACTTCTCAATCCTTTCAGACTCAATGATTAGGGATCAAATCATTTTTGGTATCAAAGATGAAAAGCTAGGAGAATGTTTATTAAGGCAAAAAGATTTAAAATTGGAAGATGCAATTGTAATGTGTAGAGCAAATGAAATATCCAGGAATCAGTATTCAGATATACTGATAAAAGAAAAGGGCGCGTAAATGGGCCGACTGCGTTGGATCTGTGGTGCAGTTGAGAAACAATGGTAACACGATTACTTCTTTAAGGTCATGCTATCTCTTAGTGATAAACAACGACACTCTGATGTCTATACGATTCGAAATTGTTGAAGCTAAACGTTTATCACTATTAGGTGCACAAGCCTGTCGAGCTAGTGAAACAAATCTACAGCACAGACAAAACTACAGCACAAACAAAACTACAGCACAGACAAAACTACAGCACAGACAAAACTACAGCACAGACAAAACTACAGCACAGACAAAACTACAGCACAGACAAAACTACAGCACAGACAAAACTACAGCACAGACAAAACTACAGCACAGACAAAACTACAGCACAGACAAAACTACAGCACAGACAAATCTACAGCACAGACAAAACTACAGCACAGACAAAACTACAGCACAGACAAAACTACAGCACAGACAAATCTACAGCACAGACAAATCTACAGCACAGACAAAACTACAGCACAGACAAAACTACAGCACAGACAAAACTACAGCACAGACAAAACTACAGCACAGACAAATCTACAGCACAGACAAAACTACAGCACAGACAAAACTACAGCACAGACAAAACTACAGCACAGACAAATCTACAGCACAGACAAAACTACAGCACAGACAAAACTACAGCACAGACAAAACTCTTTCACCTGTGCAGGAAGACATTGGAAATATACTAGCAAAGTTTCCTCAGGTATTTCAAGGTATGGGTTCTCTTCCTTTCCAAAACAAAATTCAACTGAAAGCAAATGCCAAACCAGTGGCACACCCTCCATGAAGGGTTCCTGCTCCATTACGTGACCATCTCAAGTAAGAACTGAAATGAATGCAGCACCTTGGAATTATTTCCAAGATCACAGAACCTACAGATTGGGTCAGCTCGATGGTGTGTGTGAAAAAACCCATTGGTGACCTCAGGATTTGAATTGATCCGTAGGATCTGAATATGAACATCAGACGTGAATACTATCCAATACCGAAACATGAGGAAATAACTAGTGAAGTGGCTAATGCCAAGACATTCTCCAAACTAGATGCTTCCAGAGGTTTTTGGCAAATGCAACTGGATGACACAAGCAAAACATTGTGTACATTCAACACACCGTATGGTTATTACTGCATTAACAGGATGCCATTTGGCATAATCTCAGCATCTGAGATATTCCATCGTGCCATGGAACAGATAACAGAAGGCATAGATGGAGTTTGTGTGTATGTTGATGATATTATAATAGGGTCATCTATTTGTGAAGAACACAATGCAAGACTCCTGCAAGTGTTACATAGAAAATACAAGTACGGATTGAAGCTTAATTGGGCCAAGTGCAACTTTGGTATCTCAACGTTGAAATTTCTGGATGACCAAATATCGGAACATGGTGTGCAACCAGATGATGATAAGATTGCTGCTGTCCAGAAGATGTCCATCCCAGAAGATAAAAATGCAGTTCTGAGATTCCTTGCTGTAGAGAATTTCGTAGGAAAACTCATCCCCAACCTTGCTTCACGAATAACTGCCTTGTGTCACCTTATAAGGAAGAACACGTTCTTCCCATGGACTGCAGAGCACACAAAAGAATGGTCTGATCTCAAGTCAGCACTGACCGCTGCACCTGTACTCTCCTTCTTTGACCCTGGGCAAGAAACAAAGATTTCCACAGATGCGAGTCAAAATGGGATTGGCGCAGTCCTCCTTCAAGAATGATGATGCTTTCTGGAGGTCCATTACATATGCATCCAGATCTATGACCACCACAGAGCAATGTTACGCTCAGATCGAGAAGGAGTGTTTAGGCTTGCTAACGGGAATACAGAAATTCCAGGACTACATGTATGGACTTCCGATGTTCATGGTTGAAACAGATAAACCGACCACTAGTTCATATAATCCATAAAAATTTGAATGATATGACACCAAGACTGCAACGAATTATCATGAAGCTACAAAGGTACAACTTTCAACTGGTCTACACTCCAGGGAAAGATCTTGCCGACGCATTATCTCGTGCTACAGAAACAGCACAGGAACAGGCCCTTCTGCCCTCCAAGCCTGTACCGGTCATGCTACCAACCTTGGCCCCCTGCTCCTGCGGGATCTACCATACTTAGCTGGTGGAAGCGCTTCTGCACTCTGGGGTTCCTCTTTTTTTAGGGGGCCGTCCCAAAAGTCCGTGGTCACTGTTCTCACCATGAGGTCAGGCCCCTGCGCTCTGGGGTTTCCCTTTGTCCAGGGGCACCTAACATGGCCACCAACTATGTGCACGCCATGTGGGTGCTCCCCTGCACTCCTGTGTCTCCCTATGTTCAGGAGCCTCCAAAGTGGCTGCTTGTGGCGCCACCTTGTTTCCTCAACCCGTTCCTCCCCTACCAAGGCCTGTACGAGGCCCGGTTCATTCTTCCAACCCTGTACTTTTGTGTCCCTTTCCCCCCATCCCCCCCTTGTATCACCCTTTCCCGTCTCCCCCTGTGCTTTTACCTTCCCCGTCCCTGCACCTCCCCCGCCCCCCCCCCCCACCAAATGCTGTCTCCCTGCCGGGAAGTGCACCGCGGTCCCTCTTGCTTTCTGCCTTCCCATGTTAGCTATTTCTGTTAGTGAGGTGGCACTCCTCCTTGGGCTGGTCTAGCCACTACCTAATGCCTGCTGACTGCCCGTTCTCCCTGTTTAAACCCTGATGCTCGATCAATGACTCCAGAAGCGAGATTGGATGACAATTGAAGGCTTTATTGGACTAAATGTTTCCCCCAGCCGAGCAGGTATAGAATGCAGCAGCTCGGGAGACACAGACTCTTATACTCCGCCTTACTGGGTGGAGCCAGCAGGCAGGCTTCACCAATGATCTTACTGTCTCAGGTACCTCCCACACCAATGATCTTACAGCATCAACCTAGGGGTACCGTAATACCTTTAATACCACATTCAACCCCTGTTAAAAAAAGAGTCCGACAGGGGTGGTGGTTTCGCGTTATACAGTGGTAGAGGTTGAGATTATGGTGGTACCTGTCGGTGGTACAGTGTTTTGCCTTATTACATGTCACAACTATTTACAGTATTTATTTACATGTACATATCAAAATGAAGCAATTAGTCGATCAGGGGCCCTGGTTGTCCTCTGTAAACGTCGCAGTTTCGGCGGTGATGCAGGCGCCGGCCCGGGCATCCGTGACTCCGGGAGCGTGACTCTGGTTTCTTCGGCAGCTTCATCACCCCTGGGTGGGACCAGCGGGAGAACTGATCCACCTGGGAAGGGGGCAACCGTGGGGTGCACTGGTGGGAGGGAGGGTGGGGTTGGTGGGGGGAGGGGTTGGGGGGGGGGGGTTGGGGGGGGATTGGGGGGGGGATGCAGTGGGCGCCAGGTCCTGTAGGGAGAATCGGCCGTCGGGGTACGCAACGTAGGCATACTGAGGGTTAGTGTGAAGGAGGTGGACCGTCTCGACCAATGTGTCCAACTTGTGCGCCCGCACCTGTTTGCGGAGCAGAATGTGTCCAGGAGCTGCCAGCCAGGTTGGGAGCGAGGTCCTGGAGGAGGATTTCCTAGGGAAGACAAGGAGATGTCCATGAGGTGTTTGGTTGGTCGTGGTACACAGCAGTGATCGGATGGAGTGGAGAGCATCGGGAAGGACCTCCTGCAAGCGGGAGACTGGGAGATTCCTGGGCCACAGGGCCAGTAGGACAGTCATCCAGAACGTTCCATTCTCCCTCTCTACCTGCCCGTTTCCCCGGGGGTTGTAACTGGTCGTCCTGCTCGAGGCAATACCCTTGCTGAGCAGGAATTGACGCAGTTCGTCGCTCATGAAGGAGGACCCCCTATCGCTGTGTATGTAGGTGGGGAAACCAAACAGGGTAAAGATACTGTGGAGAGCTTTTATGACGATGGCTGCGGTCAAGTCGGGGCAGGGGATGGCAAATGGGAACCGGGAGTGCTCGTCAATCATGTTCAGGAAGTACATGTTGCGGCCGGTGGAGGGGGGGGGCCCTTTGAAGTCCATACTGTGGTGTTCAAAGGGATGGGAAACCTTTACCAGGTGCGCTTTCTCTGACCTGTAGAAGTGTGGCTTGCACTCCGCGCAGATTTGGCAGTTCCTGGTGGCGGTCCTGACCTCCTCGATGAAGTAGGGCAGGTTGTGGGTCTTGATAAAATGGAAGAATCGAGTGACCCCCCGGGTGGCAGAGGTCTTCATGGAGGGCCCGGAGTCGGTCCACTTGTCGTTGGCACAAGTGCCGCGGGATAGGGCATCAGGAGGCTCATTTAGCTTCCCGGGACGATACAAGATCTCATAGTTGTAGGTGGAGAGCTCGACCCTCCACCTTAAGATCTTATCGTTCTTTATCTTGCCCCGCTGTGCATTATCGAACATGAAAGCAACCGACCGTTGGTCAGTGAGGAGCTTGAATCTCCTGCTGGCCAGGTAATGCCTCCAGTGCCGCACAGCTTCTACTCTGGCCAGGGCCTCCTTTTCAACAGAGGAATGGCTGATTTCTGAAGCATGGAGGGTGCGTGAGAAGAAGGCCATGGGCTTGGCCGCTTAGTTGAGGGTGGCCGCCAGAGCTATGTTGGACACGTCGCTCTCGACTTGGAAGGGAAGGGATTCATCGATTGCGTGCATCGTGGCCTTTGCAATATCTGCCTTTATGCGGCTGAAGGCCTGGCGGGCCACTGCCGACAGGGGAAAGACTGTGGATTGGATTAGTGGGCGGGCCTTGTCTGCATAATTGGGGACCCACTGGGCGTAATATGAAAAACATCCTAGGTAGCGTTTCAGGGCCTTGGAGCAGTGGGGGAGGGGAAACTCCATGAGGGGACGCATGCGTTTGGGATCTGGGCCTATAACTCCATCATTCACTACGTAGCCGAGGATGGCTAGACGGTCGGTGCTGAACACGCATTTGTCCTTGTAGGTTAAGTTAAGGATTTTTGCGGTTTGGAGGAATTTTCGGAGGTTGGTGTTGTGGTCCTGCTGGTCGTGGCCGCAGATGGTGACATTGTCGAGGTA
Organism: Scyliorhinus canicula; assembly: GCF_902713615.1. NCBI lineage: Eukaryota > Metazoa > Chordata > Chondrichthyes > Carcharhiniformes > Scyliorhinidae > Scyliorhinus > Scyliorhinus canicula. The sequence continues at coordinate 35,188,233 of NC_052150.1, read as the reverse complement.
CGGAAACGTGGCCCGCAAACCGTACCGGTCAACCATTTGGTCCATCTCCCATTGGAAGACCGAGACTCCATTTGTGACACCGAAGGGAACTCTTAGGAAGTGGTAGAGCCGCCCATCTGCTTCGAATGCAGTGTATTTGCGGTCGCTAGGGCAGATGGGGAGCTGGCGGTAGGCGGACTTGAGATCCACCGTGGAAAAGACCTTGTATTGTGCAATCTGATTGACCAACTCAGATATGCGGGAGAGAGGGTACGCGTCGAGCTGCGTATACCTGTTGATGGTCTGATTATAATCAATGACCATCCTGTGCTTCTCCCCGGTCTTTACAGCCACTACTTGAGCTCTCCAGGGGCTGTTGCTCGCCTCGATAATGCCTTCTTTCAGTAACCACTGGACTTCCGACCTAATGAAGGTCCGGTCCTGGGCACTACACCGTCTGCTCCTGGTGGTGACGGGTTTGCAATCTGGGGTGAGGTTCGCAAAAAGGAAGGCGGGTCGACCTTGAGGGTTGTGAGGCTGCAGACAGTGAGGGGAGGGGGGGGGGGGTATAGGGCCGCCAAATCTAAAGGTTAAGCTCTGGAGGTTGCATTGGACGTCCAATCCCAGGAGCGTGGCCACGCAGAGGTGAGGGAGGACATAGAGACAGAAATTCTTAAATTTTCTTCCCTGGACCGTGAAGTTAGCTACGCAGAACCCCTTGATCTCTATAGAGTGAGACCCGGAGGCCAGGGAGATTCTTTGATTAACTGGGTGTATGAGAAGAGAACAGCGCCTTACCGTGTTGGGGTGTATGAAGCTCTCTGTGCTCCCGGAGTCGATCAGGCAGGATGTTTCGCATCGTCGCGGTCCAGAGAGATCAGGCCGAGACTGGTCTAGGGTCACTGAGGCGTGTCGTGGTAGAAGCTGAAGATTTTCCTCGGGCGGTGTGTGGCCATCCGAATCGGGGTCCTGAGACTCCAGCCAACATGGCGGCACCCACGGGTCGCACATGGCTGGGGTTGGGCAAGTTGGCGGCGCCCATGCATCGCACGTGGTCCCTGGGGAACAAGATGGTGGTGCCCAGGGCCCGCACGTGGCTCGGGAAATTAAAGATGGCAGCGCCCACGGGCCTCAAGTGGCCTGCGGAGAGAGTTGTGGCGGCGGCCCCGGTTCGCCCCCGGAGACAGCGGCGACCGCCCGGGCCTGTCATACCGCCACAAAATGCCCCATTTTGCCACAGCCTTTGCAAATGAAGGAGCGGGCGTGCAGCGTTGCTGGGGGTGCTTGGCTTGCCCGCAAAAATAGCAGCGGGGCCCCCCGGGGTTGCCTGGCAGCCGCGCGGCACAAGCTTGTGGGGGGATGGGGGATGCATCGGGGTCGGCCGCGGGTGGGTTCCACGCTGCCCATGGGGCTGCTGTGCGGTCGGGACAATTGAAGGCTTTATTGGACTAGATGTTTCCCCCTGCAGCGCAGGTACAGAATGATGCAGCTAGGGAGACACAGACTCTTATACTCCGCCTAACTGGGCGGAACCAGCAGGCAGGTTTCACCAATTATCTTATTGTCTCAGGTACCTCCCACACCAATGATCTTACAGCATCAACCTAGGTACCGTAATACCTCTAATACCGACTACCACAAACCCTCACTGCTTTCCCCTATCCCCGCTCCTTACTTAGACCCAGTCTTCCCTTTATAATTGGAACAAGGCAGTGCAGTCCCACGCAAACATGCTCATTGTCCAATGAGTATTTTGCTCTTTCACAGTCTTTCCCTGCAGAACTCTCATCGTTGCTTTGCCTGTCCCTTGTCCCAGCCGTTGGTTCTGATAAAGTCATTCACTTCCACTGGGGAGTTGAAGTAATGCCGAAACGTACCCTGTTCTTGTACACCTGATTTCGCCTGAATAAACTCGGCCCTGCATTTTGCATTTTGCTAGCTCTGCTCTAATGTCCTGATAATTCTGATTCTATGTCAAAGAACAAAGAAAAGTACAGCACAGGAACAGGCCCTTCGGCCCTCCAAGCCCGTGCCGACCATGGTGCCCGACTAAACTACAATCTTCTACACTTCCTGGGTCCGTATCCCTCTATTCCAATCCTATTCATGTATTTGTCAAGATGCCCCTTAAACGTCACTATCGTCCCTGCTTCCACCACCTCCTCCGGCAGCGAGTTCCAGGCATCCACTACCCTCTGTGTAAAAAACTTGCCTCGTACATCTACTCTAAACCTTGCCCCTTGCACCTTAAACCTATGCCCCCTAGTAATTGACCCTTTACCCTGGAAAAAGCCTCTGACTATCCACTCTGTCTATGCCCCTCATAATTTTGTAGACCTCTATCGGTTGCCCCTCAATCTCCGTTGTTCCAGTGAGTTTATTCAACCGCTCCTCATAGCTAATGCCCTCCATACCAGGCAACATCCTGGTAAATCTCTTCTGCACCCTGTCTAAATATTCCACATCCTTCTGGTAGTGTGGCGACCAAAATTGAACGTTATACTCCAAGTGTGGCCTAACTAAGGTTCTGTACAGCTGCAACATGACTTGCCAATTCTTGTACTCAATGCCCCGGCCAATGAAGGCAAGCATGCCGTATGCCTTCTTGACTACTTTCTGCACCTGTGTTGCCCCTTTCAGTTTCCTGTAGACCTCTACACCAAGATCTCTCTGACTTTCAATACTCTTGAGGGATCTACCATTCACTGTATATACCCTACCTGCATTAGACCTTCCAAAATGCATTACTTCACATTTTTCTGGATTAAACTCCATCTGCCATCTCTCCTCCCAAATCTCCAAACGATCTAAATCCTGCTGCATCCTCTGACAGTCCTCATCGCTATCCACAATTCCACCAACCTTTGTGTCGTCTGCAACCTTACTAATCAGACCAGTTACATTTTCCTCCAAATCATTTATATATACGACGAACAGCAAAGGTCTTAGCACTGATCCCTGCGGAACACCACTAGTCACAGCCCTCCAATTAGAAAAGCATCCTTCCATTGCTACTCTCTGCCTTCTATGACCTAGCCAGTTCTGTATCCACCTTGCCAGCTCACCCCTGATCCCTTGTGACTTCACCCTTTGTACCAGTCTACCATGAGGAACCTTGTCACAGGCCTTACTGAAGTCCATATAGACAACATCCACTGACCTACCTGCATCAATCATTTTGTGACCTCTTCGAAAAACTCTACCAAGTTAGTGAGACACGACCTCCCCTTCACAAAACCATGCTGCCTCTCACTAATACGTCCATTTGCTTCCAAATGGGAGTAGATCCTGTCTCGAAGAATTCTCTCTCGTAATTTCCCTACCACTGACGTAAGGCTCACTGGCCTGTAGTTCCCTGGATTATCCTTGCTACCCTTCTTAAACAAAGGAACAACGTTGGCTATTCTCCAGACCTCCGGGACATCACCTGTAGACAGAGAGGATCCAAAGATTTTTGTCAAGGCCTCAGCAATTTCCTCTCTAGCCTCCTTCAGTATTCTGGGGTAGATCCCATCAGGCCCTGGGGATTTATCTACCTTAATATTTTTCAAGACGCCCAACACCTCGTCTTTTTGGATCTCAATGTGACCCAGGCTATCTACACACCCTTCTCCAGACTCAACATCCAACAATTCCTTCTCTTTGGTGAATACTGATGCAAAGCATTCATTTAGTACCTCGCCCATTTCCTCTGGCTCCACACATAGATTCCCTTGCCTACCCTTCAGTGGGCCAACCCTTTCCCTGGCTACCCTCTTGCTTTTTATGTACGTGTAAAAAGCCTTGGGATTTTCCTTAACCCTATTTGCCAATTACTTTTTGTGACCCCTTCTAGCCCTCCTGACTCCTTGCTCAAGTTCCTTCCTACTTTCCTAATATTCCACACAGGCTTCGTCTGTTCCCAGCCTTCCAGCCCTGACAAATACCTCCTTTTTCTTTTTGACGAGGACTACAATATCTCTCGTTATCCAAGGTTCCTGAAATTTGCCGCATTTATCCTTCTTCCTCACAGGAACATGCCGGTCCTGAATTCCTTTCAACTGACACTTGAAAGCCTCCCACATGTCAGATGTTGATTTACCCTCAAACATCCGCCCCCAATCTAGGTTCTTCAGTTCCCGCCTAATATTGTTATAATTAGCCTTCCCCCAATTTAGCACATTCACCCTAGGACCATTCTTATCCTTGTCCAGCAGCACTTTAAAACTTACTGAATTGTGGTCACTATTCCCGAAATGCTCCCCTACTGAAACTTCTACCGCCTGGCCGGGCTCATTCCCCAATACCAGGTCCAGTACAGCCCCTTCCCCAGTTGGACTGTCTGCATATTGTTTTAAGAAGCCCTCCTGGATGCTCCTTACAAACTCTGCCCCATCTAAGCCCCTAGCACTAAGTGAGTCCCAGTCAATATTGGGGAAGTTGAAGTCTCCCATCACAACAACCCTGTTGTTTTTACTCTTTTCCAAAATCTGTCTACCTATCTGCTCCTCTATCTCCCGCTAGCTGTTGGGAGGCCTGTAGTAAACCTCCAACATTGTGACTGCACACTTCTTATTCCTGATCTCTACCCATGTAACCTCACTGCCCTCTGAGGTGTCCTCCCGTAGTACAGCTGTGATGTTCTCCATAACCAGTAGCGCAACTCTGCCACCCCTTTTACATCCTCCTCTATCCTGTCTGAAACATCTAAATCCTGGAACGTTTAGCTGTCAATCCTGTCCTTCCCTCAACCAGGTCTCTGTAATAGCAACAACATCATAGTTCCAAGTACTAATCCAAGCTCTAAGTTCATCTGCCTTACCTGCATTATTTCTTGCATTAAAACATATGGGGCGCGATTCTCCGCAAATGCGGCGAGTCGTAAAGGCTGCCGTCGCTAAGCCCACGCGGCAAGCGTCACGGCGGCTGACGCGCACGATGACGTCAGCCGCGCATGTGCGGGTTGGACGGCTCCAACCCACACATGCGCGGATGATGTCATCACGCATATGCGTCAGCCCGCGCATGCGCGGGCCGTCATGCCCCTCAGCCGCCCCGCGGACTGATCCTGCGGGGCGGCGGAGGAATAAATAGTGTGCGGGTATAGGTCCCGCTGCCCGCGATCGGTGCCCACCGATCGCAGGCCCATGCCACCCTTGGCACGGCTGTGGTGCGGCCATGCCAATCGGTGCCATGGTTGTCCGGGACGGCACTTTGCGGCCATTTGCATGAACGGTGAGAGCAGGTGTGTTTGCGTTTGTGAAAACGGCCGTAAAGGCCTGGGAACTCGGCCCTGGGGAGAATCGCTGTTCGCCGTAAAAGACGGCGAGCAGCAATTCGTGTCGTGGGGCGGTCGTGGGGGGGGGGGGGAATAGTGGAAGGTCGGGAGAAATGTTGGGAAGGCCCTCCCGCTATTCTCCGACCCGTCGTGGGCAGCGGAGAATCGCGCCCATGCACTTCAGGCCACCAGACCCGCTGTGTTCAGCAACATCTCCCTGTCTGATCTGCCTCAGAGCCATACTGGTCCTATTCCCTAGTTTTCCCTCAATGTTTTCACCTTCTGACCTATTGCTCCAGTGCCCACCCCCCTGCCATACTAGTTGTCCTTCCGAGATGCTTGCTTTTGTCTGCCGTGCCCACTGCAGGATTCTCACGGTCCTGGTATCGGTGCAGCTTTGCAATAATCGCCCTCGGGTGCACCCCAGCCTTGGGTTTCAGTGAAAGCGTCCTGTGCACTCTGTTGAGCTCTGGGGGTTTGGGGAAGCTATCCCTCCCGACTAAGTTGTACAGCCTTTGGCCGACGTAGTCCATCGGGTCTTTGCCCTCAATGCTTTCTGGCTGGCTCTTTCTGCCATTTCTGCAGTCTCTTCGGCCCCTCAAGCCCCCGTTCGCTGACATCTTTTCTTGGTTACCCTCCTTTAGTTGTTCAGGGATTTTTTTTTTCTTGGAAATTTTGACAAAATTCAACTAAAAGTGTTTTTTGTTTTGTCCTGGTTCGGATGAGAGCCACCTGATGGGCATCCACTCAGCAACCTTGACTTGCCACTGAGTCAAAGAGCTGTGGGTTCAAACCCCGCTGCTGAACCTGAGTGTATAATCTGACCTTCCCTCAATGAAGTTAGTGAACCAGGTGGGTATTCGCGACAACTGCAGCTTCTGTGGCATTTTGATTCCAGTTCTTAGCCGCAAATTACAACAAATGACCCTGGTAACATAGAACATAGAACGATACAGCGCAGTACAGGCCCTTCGGCCCTCGATGTTGCACCGACATGGAAAAAAAAAACTAAAGGCCATCTAACCTACACTATGCCCTTATCATCCATATGCTTATCCAATAAACTTTTAAATGCCCTCAATGTTGGCGAGTTCACTACTGTTGCAGGTAGGGCATTCCACGGCCTCACCACTCTTTGCGTAAAAAACCCACCTCTGACCTCTGTCCTATATCTATTACCCCTCAATTTAAGGCTATGTCCCCTCGTGCTAGCCACCCCCATCCGCGGGAGAAGGCTCTCGCTGTCCACCCTATCTAACCCTCTGATCATTTTGTATGCCTCTATTAAGTCACCTCTTAACCTTCTTCTCTCTAACGAAAACAACCTCAAGTCCATCAGCCTTTCCTCATAAGATTTTCCCTCCATACCAGGCAACATCCTGATAAATCTCCTCTGCACCCGTTCCAAAGCTTCCACGTCCTTCCTATAATGAGGCGACCAGAACTGTACGCAATACTCCAAATGCGGCCGTACTAGAGTTTTGTACAACTGCAACATGACCTCATGGCTCCGGAACTCAATCCCTCTACCAATAAAGGCCAACACACCATAGGCCTTCTTCACAACCCTATCAACCTGGGTGGCAACTTTCAGGGATCTATGTACATGGACACCGAGATCCCTCTGCTCATCCACACTACCAAGAATTTTACCATTAGCCAAATATTCCGCATTCCTGTTATTCTTTCCAAAGTGAATCACCTCACATTTATCCACATTAAACTCCATTTGCCACCTCTCAGCCCAGCTCTGCAGCTTATCTATGTCCCTCTGTAACCTGCAACATCCTTCCGCACTGTCTACAACTCCACCGACTTTAATGTCGTCTGCAAATTTACTCACCCATCCTTCTGCGCCCTCCTCTAGGTCATTTATAAAAATGACAAACAGCAACGGCCCCAGAACAGATCCTTGTGGTATGCCACTCGTAACTGAACTCCATTCTGAACATTTCCCATCAACTACCACTCTCTGTCTTCTTTCAACTAGCCAATTTCTGATCCACATCTCTAAATCACCCTCAATCCCCAGCCTCCGTATTTTCTGCAATAGCCGACCGTGGGGAACCTTATCAAACGCTTTACTGAAATCCATATACACCACATCAACTGCTCTACCCTCGTCTACCTGTTCAGTCACCTTCTCAAAGAACTCGATAAGGTTTGTGAGGCATGACCTACCCTTCACAAAACCATGCTGACTATCCCTAATCATATTATTCCTATCTAGATGATTATAAATCGTATCTTTTATAATCCTCTCCAAGACCTTACCCACCACAGACGTTAGGCTCACCGGCCTATAGTTACCGGGGTTATCTCTACTCCCCTTCTTGAACAAAGGGACCACATTTGCTATCCTCCAGTCCTCTGGCACTATTCCTGTAGCCAATGATGACCTAAAAATCAAAGCCAAAGGCTCAGCAATCTCTTCCCTGGCTTCCCAGAGAATCCTAGGATAAATCCCATCCGGCCCCGGGGACTTATCTATTTTCACCTTGTCCAGAATTGCCAACACTTCTTCCCTACGCACCTCAATGCCATCTATTCTAATAGCCTGGGTCTCAGCATTCTCCTCCACAATATTATCTTTTTCTTGAGTGAATACTGACGAAAAGTATTCATTTAGTATCTCGCTTATCTCCTCAGCCTCCACACACAACTTCCCACCACTGTCCTTGACTGGCCCTACTCTTACCCTAGTCATTCTTTTATTCCTGACATACCTATAGAAAGCTTTTGGGTTTTCCTTGATCCTACCTGCCAAAGACTTCTCATGTCCCCTCCTTGCTCATCTCAGCTCTCTCTTTAGATCCTTCCTCGCTTCCTTGTAACTATCAAGCGCCCCAACTGAAACTTCATGCCTCATCTTCACATAGGCCTCCTTCTTCCTCTTAACAAGAGATTCCACTTCTTTGGGAAACCCTTTGGTAACTGCTGGATTTCCTTATCCCTGTTTATTCATAATATCCATGAACAAATACGACCCTTAACATTGGGATTGGTGAATATAATCGTCTCGTGAGGCAACTAATTTAACATTATAAGATTTTATACAGGCTGAATTACATAAAAGTGTTTATTTTGTAATAAGCTAAGTTCTATAATTAGGCAACATGAGAAATGGGCATGCTACATTAAGGGTAAGCGCTACTCAATTAGCTCAGCTCTTTTAACACTGACTTTAAAAAGGTTTCACCTGAAGCCTCCAGTAAATCTTCCTCCCTCACCCTTTACAAATAAACAAATTTACTTTTTCTTCAAGCAAGTCAATTGTAATACCCATGGCCTGTGCATGTCATGGTGTACAATGGAGGCAAAGGAAAAGCTTTGGAGAACCAAATTGTGATGTTTCCTCTCAGCAGTCCAAACAGCGATCTACCTTCAACCTGTCAGTTTGTTTATTCATGCTGCAAGTAGACAAGCAAACTCGATTATATTTCTATACAAAGGATTTTATACTGAAAAATTACCTATGAAAACTTCATTGAAATGAAAATCGTTTATTGTCACAAGCAGGCTTCAAATGAAGTTACTGTGAAAAGCCCCTAGTCGCCACAGTCCGGCGCCTGTTTGGGGAGGCTGGTACGGGAATTGAACCCATGCTGCTGGCCTGCCTTGGTCTGCTTTAAAAGCCAGCTATTTAGCCCTGTGCTAAACCAGCCCCTTTTTAATTAGCAGTATCATTTCGAGATTTTTCTCTGTGGGAGCAGCAGAGCTGTCAGACAGCAGAGGAAGTTTGGACATGCACAGTCCATGATTTTCAAGCTGCCCAGTCTCTGATTTATGCTGCCAGCGAGCAAGACTCAGGCATTTTTGAAATAAATTGTCATTCCTTCCCGCTACAGAAAATAAAGGATACAGCAACAGCAGCCGCCAGGCATTTGCAGCCACCAGCAGGAGCAAGCAGCAAACACAACCTGCAACTGTGAGGTGCTCTCTCACAACTAACAGGGCCAATTTTGTATTGGCAATCGCCTTCAACTGTGAAGCTTGAGGCTGCTCACAGTCACAGGGAGTTGAAGTGACCTTCAGCATGTAGCCAAGAACAGTGCTTTGTCCTGGAAGTGTTCGGTAGGACAGAAGGCAGCAGCTGTAGTTTCCCCTTTTATGGGGATCCACAACATTTAAAGAAAACTGACGAAAAGCCACTTACAAACCCCCCCCCCCCCTCCCTCCCACACAGCCCAGGGGCAACCCCCAACCTGTTACACTTAAAGCCCTCAACCAAGGCCAACCCCCCTGTAGGGTCTACCCCCTCCCGAGCCACTGGGACAGCTGTTCCAGGGCCTTGATCTACATGCCAGAAAATGGAACTGGCTACTCACCTCCTCAGTTCCCCCTCAGCACCCATTGAGCCAGCTTCATGTTTTTAAAAAGGAGTACTAAATGACGTCCGCGAGATTTCTCACTGGAGAGACAGTTATTCCCGAGATCCCGTTACATTCAACTTCAATCTCGCTAATGAGATTGAAATTAGTGCAAATTAGGGTTAATGATCTGCTTGCTACATTTGGGTGAGATCCGGAACTTGCCAGCTGGAGTGGGCTGGTTAGGTGGCAAACTGATTCAGCACTGGCGTGAATCTCAATTTTGGCCTTTCCCGCTATTTAACCAGCGCGCCCAGATCCACGCTGAGCGCAATGCGGTGGTTACATTGCGCCCAATATCTTGTCTGTCCTTTGCGCAGATCCTTACAGGCCTGCTGCCTACTACGTTGCAGTTTGGCTCAGAAGGCATTTTGGCCCCAACTATTTAACTTCAAATGAAAAACTACTCACCTTTGATTGTTGCTGAGGTCAGATCCAGAGGGAATAGGGCTGAACACCTTTTTCTCGGCAACGATGATTATCTCCATAAAATAAGGGGCAAAATTCTCCCAACGGGAGACAAAGTGCCAACGCCGGAGTGAAAACCGGAGTGTTTCACTCCGGCGTCGGAGGCCGCTCCTCGCCCCTATTCTCCCGCCCCCGGGGGCTAGGAGCGGCGCCGCGTCAATTTTGCACGCCGGGCCTTGGTGCCGCGTCAAAGCGGCGGCGCGTAAATGATGCACCGGCGACGCTTAAATGACATCACCCGCGCATGCGTGGTTGCCGTCCTCCCCGCGGGCGCCCCGCAAGACATAGAGGATTGATCTTGTGGGGCAGCGGAGGAAAAAGAGTGCGCACCGATCGCGGGCCAGACCCCTACTGAGCACCCGCCTGGTGCTCGAATCCTCCCCCCCCCCCACAGGCCCCACACGCAGCGTTCGCGCACTGTTCACGCCGACAGCGACCAGGTGTGGTTGGCGCCGGTGTGAACCTGTCGGATTGGGCAGGCCGCTCAGCCCATCCGGGCCGGAGAATCGCGGCTCCCCTGTTAGAAACGGCGAGCGGCGATTCTCCAAGCGGCCTGTCGTGAAACGCGGCACACCATTTTGGGGGCAGGGGGGTGGTGGGAGAATCATGTGCGGGTGCCAGGGAGGCGTGGCGGGAATCGCCCGGCACTCCCGCGATTATCCCACCCGGCGTGGGGGTCGGAGAATCGCGCCCAAGACTTCACCAGCCAACAGGCACGCCCATTCCCAGAACTGATGGCAATCACCCTGAGGGATCTCTGACATGATAAAAGCAAATTACTGCGGATGCTGGAATCTGAAACGAAAGGGATAATGCTGGAAAAACTCAGCAAGTCTGGCACCATCTGTAGGGAGAGAAAAGAGCTAACGTTTCGAGTCCGATGACTCTTTGTCAAAGATTTTCCAGCATTGTCCCTTTCGATCTCTGACATGAACTATTTGCTGACATGAACCTTCCCATTCAGCACCTCCTCACTCTTTCTGTTACAATCAAATCACATGCATGCCAGCAAAGTCAAGTATTGATCCTTTTGGGTTGTTGTTCAGGAGCTGATGCAGTGCGCTGGGAATGTGAGGTTTTTAATATTATAGACAATGGCTGCAACCCTACATGTTTTCAACCACGGATGAGCTCAATGCACAGTCAAACACTTGAAGGCTTATTAAATGTTAAATAAAACAACATTGTTTTTCCTGGCCAGCATTGAGGTCACATAAAAGCAAAGTGTGGACGACCACATTGGAGCCAGTTGAGCAAAGCCATGAACGATGCATTCATATTCCAACCTCTGGTTTGATTTTATCCCAAATAATGCCAGCTTTCCGGCTGCACTCCAGAGGCAATTGTATTCCATAATTCTTTACTCACTCGGTAGAATCCCTAGTGTACCTTAGCTTGCTGAGCATTGGGAACTCAAACGTTATGCATAAAGCATTAATGTTTGGCAATGAGCGCAAAGTGAAGACAATCCCCAGTGGGGTGATAAAGTGAATTTAAATGTAAACACTGTGTGGCCTGACTCAGAGGAAAGCTGCGCGTAGCCTCTGCAGGGGCACCTGTTCAGCCTTTTTTCCAATTTTAGGTTTTTTAATAACAGAAACAGAAATTTAATATCGAGAAGTTGAAGTGATACAGTTTGGTTGGAAGAATCAGAAGAGGCAATATGACATAAATGGGACCACTTTAAAGAGAATAGAAGAACAGTAAGTCCTGAAGGTATATACCCAGAAATCTTTGAAGGTGACAGGGCAAGTTGTGAAGGTTATTGAAAAACATATATACACATGGGACGGGATTCTCCGTTTCACAGACTAAGAGCGGGGATTCTCCGCTTGCCAATGCCAAAATCGCATTCAGCAATCGGGCAGAGAATCCCTTTTGATGCCGAAATCGGTGCCAGCGCCTGTTTTCGGATGCACCGTCCCCAATTTCGCCGTCATCGGCGAATACCCCGCACGCCGTTGATACGGCCTCAGGATGTCACCTGAAGGACCTCCCCCGATGCTCCGCACCCGATGGGCCAACTTCCCGACGGCGAGGATCACTTGTGGTCTGAGTTTTCGTCAACCTCGTGTGGTGGCTGGCCATAGTCGGGGGCAGCCGTTCGCTTGCCGGGGGGGGGGGCTTTGGCGGGGACTGTGGTGGGGATGGCCAGTGGGTTACAGGGGCGCACTATCTGGCAGGCCTGGTCCGCACGCGGCCAGTGCCATGGTGTACGATGCGACCGCTGCATCCGCAGCCATGGATCTGGCAATTTTCCAGCCGTTTCTGTCGGGAACACCGGGGGTTTTACGTGGCCCGCTGCTCACCCCCCACAGGGCGGAGCATCAGTGCGGGGGCGGCACTGACTTTTGCATCGTAAAACTTGATAAATCCTCCGGACATAGCCTCAAAATGGCAGAATCCGGCCCTAAGAGTGGGATTTCACGTCAGCGGGATCCTCTGCCTCGCCGGCAGCACACTCACGCCCACGGATTCTCCAACGGCGTGAGGGTGGCCACAATGGGAAACACCAGTGTCGGATTCGCTGGAGTCGGGATTAACATCCAAGAGGCTGACAAGCTGCAGCCGTGTGTTAGCACTACACTCCCCACACACACCCATCCTAGCCAACAAGGTGGCACTTCATAAAATCATAGAATTTACAGTGCAGAAGGAGGCCATTCGGGCCATCGAATCTGCACCGGGCCTTGGAAAGAGCACCCTACCCAAGCCCACACATTCACGCTATCCCCACATTCCACCCTATCCCCGTAACCCCAACTAACCTTTTTTTTTTGGACACTAAGGGCAATTTAGCATAGCCTATCCACCTAACTTGCACATCTTTGGACTGTGGGAGGAATCCAGAGCACCCGGAGGAAACCCAAGCAGACACGGGAGAACGTGCAGACTCCGTACAGACAGTGACTCAAGCTGAGAATCGAACCTGGGGCCCTGGAGCTGTGAAGCAACTGTGTTAACCACAGTGCTACCGTGCTGCCCACTTGTTATGTTGGGGGTACCATCCTGTTGATGGCTGGGGCCAGAGGGTACCTAGTGGGGTGGCCTGGGGTGGACACCCATACAACCCCTGGCAGTTAGTTCACAGTGGGCAGTCAGTGGCATGCGCTGCCGCATGGCAGCCTTGCAGGCTATGGCAATGGTGTTTCGTGACTGACCTCACGACCCACCTCCTGGCTCTGCCCCTCTACACTCCCAATCCTGGCAGAAACCTCTCGGCCAGCGGCACAACTGACAGCACACTACAGTGACGCTGGCCTCTTTCCATACGCCCTCTTTCTCCCTCAGCAGCTTGTTTCCCGATTTTTTAAACCACAAGTGAAACTCACCGTCTGTAATTCCTCCCAGTGGAGGCGGAGCATCACGGTTACCCCGGAGAATCCTGGGTCAGGCCCACTAATTATATCCGAACGACATCTACTGTACGTGCGGAGGAGAACGCACTGACGTCACTGTCAAGGCACCGGAGCATGGCATCCTGGCGGGCGTCCAGCATCGGCCAAGAATTTGACCTCACGGACGATTCTCCGCCCAATCGTATTTCCCGAATCTGACGTCGGCCAACGGAGAATCCCGCTCACGGAATCCTTGGTTTTCTGAACAGAGGAATGGAGTTCAAATGCAAGGAAGTTGTGCTAACCCTTTACAAAACATTGGTTAAGCCCCAGCTGGAGTACGTCTTCAATTCTGGACACCACATTTCGGGAAGGATGACAAGGCCTTGGGCAGTGTGTGGAGACGATTTACAAAATTAATTACCAGGGATGAGGGATACCAATTATGTGGAGAGACTGGACAAGCCAGGGTTATCCTCCTGAGAGCAGAGAAGATCAAGAGGAGTTATGATAGGTATTGAAACTCATGAATGGTTTTGATAGGGTAAATGAAAGAAAACTGTTTCTCGTGCAGAAGATCAATAGCCAACGGACACAAATTGAAGGTGATTGGCAAAGAAACCTGAGACAACATGAGGGAATGTTTCTTACTCAATGAATTGTTCACATCAGGAATGCACAGCCTGAAGGGATGGTGGAGGCAGATTCAATAGTAACATTCAAAAGACAATTGGATAAATACTTGAAGGGGAAAATATTGAGAAGGTGGCGGGGAAAGAGCAGGGAGAGGGATTAATTAGATATTCTACTAGATCCAGCACATGATGGACCAAATGGTCACCTTCCATACTCGATCATTCTATGCTTCTGGAATTTAAGAAAATAAATGAATTATTTTAGAATTTCTCAATCTTAACATCCTGGGACACTGTAAACCTATGATAATAATGGCACGAAAAGAGCTCCGTGTTCCATGTGATGTGTAAAATGGTTACTGCCTTAAATCCTTTACTTACATATCATGACGTTTATTGGTTGCATGACTATGCCACACTGCAAACATCCTCCTTTTCATAAAAAAAGCGGGCGTGATTTTCCGGAAACATTTCTAAGTGTGGTAGCGAGCGGGAATTGCCGCAAGTTTCCCGGCGCTCGGCCCAGTGAGGCCGGCAACGTTATTCAATGTTAATTGGTCCACTTAACGAGGCCTCATGGGCTTCTCGCCGCAAATGAAGGCTCGGCAGCTGATTCGCAGACACCGCACTCGCCAGACCCCCACTAACAAGGTGGAGCAGCACTTGCTCAGCCAACCCCAGCCAGCTCGCAACAATGGCGCCGAGAAGACCAGCCCCAACATTCGGGGTCTCTGACCTGGGGAGGCTCCTGGATGCTGCGGAGGCCTGGAGGGATGTCCGGTTCCCCCCGAGGGTCCTGGAGGGTGAGCTACAAGGCAGCCTGTGCTGCTTGGGATGAGGTGGTGGCAGCTGTCAGCTCGGGGAGTGTGACCAGGAGGACTGGCCTCCAGTGCCGAAAAAAGGTCAATGACCTACACCGGGCAGCATGAGTGAATAGACACCAACGTCCCAACCCCCAGCCCCCAAGGCAGCATCCCGACAGGCGACCCCCAACTCTCCTTCACACCGCCCCCCCTCCCCACCACTATGAACCACGCGTGTGGCTAACAATGCCCTCTTTGTGTCTCCGCAGGAAAAGCTCTCCCACAATCGCCAGGATAGGGCCCAGACTGACGTAGGAATCCTCACGACATTCGAGGAACGTGTCCTGGAGATGACGAGGGTGGCCAAGGTCACCAATACAGATGTCGGAGCACGCTGCAGGGGTAAGAATCCACCTGGATGGCTTGTTAGTGGACAGGCTTCTGGGGTGTAATCTGGTGAGCACCACGCAGTTGCTGATGTACATCAGGTGGAGGCAGGAACTCCCAAGCGAGACAGCAGTCAGAGGTGCACGATGTTGGCCCTATTAGTGAAGGTGTCCAAGGCGTGGGACAGTCGGTGACAGCCATGGCTGACGGAATGTCCTCCTCGCTGCGGGGTGTCACCCAATACCAGGCGGACCTTGATGAGGTTCTGCGGGGCATGTCCCGCTCTCAGATGGGCATGGCTGAGGCGCTGCGGAGCATGTCCCAGTCACTGAGGAGCATCGCTGAGGGCGTCGACACAATGGCGCGGATCATGGGGAACCGCCAAGGTTGCCGAGCCAGATGATGCAGGACTCAAAACCAGCTGCTGCTTCGTCCCACTGTGAATCCCAGGGCCCTATGGGCACTGACCAGGAGGAGGGGATGCTGAGTGCCAACCCACACCCATCCCATGGAGTGGTGATGGCGGCCATCAGCTCTCCCGAGTTCCACCCCTCTGATGAGGCTGCGTCAAGAGATCAGCACGCGCAACATGTGGCGACCTCCAGCCCGAGTCCCCAGAGGACACCCGCCAGGGGCATCGAAGGCCACGGGATCAGGTAGGCAGCTGGCAGCCTCCACCTCAGATGTGCATCATGGGGACACACCTAGATGGAGTGGTAGAGCTAGGAGGGCGAAGCCCATTGAGAATCACTGAGGTCACCGCAGGAGGGGGGTTAAGGTAGAGGGTGGGGAGAGGGGGTATTGTGGGGGGTGGGGGGTCAGCACCATCAGGAGCGGGGTTTTGTACAGGATATTAAACACTTTTTTGCGCACTCATTATGATGCCTCTGTCATTTCTTTCTGTAATGCAAGCTGACCTCCGGACCCTTTGCCCATCTCTCCAGGTTAACCACCCCCTGGTGATGCTCACCCACCCTCCGTGCATAGTCGTGTTCATGGAGCTGTGTCCTATACCATGTGTGTTTGGATGTTATGTGTGTGGTGTTGCCTCCCGCAATTTTCAAGCAGAGTAACCAGGCATGAGGGTGTGATTGGGATGCTCGGCAATGACTCCCACGTGGCATGCCCACCCATAGGAATCCACTTGGGATGTGTGAAGTGCTCACTTAACCACAATTGCCAATTCCTTATCAGCAATATTCTTCAGCTGCGCAGACAGAGGCCTCAGCAGTCGGTGGGGGTTATGGGTGGTCGGTGGGGCAGACTGGGAGGGACAAGGGTTACCCCGCGGAACGAGTACACACAATCCAGGGGTTGGCATGGCGGTGCCACGAGTGGCTGCCCTGTGGTTTCCCCCCTGCACCCGCTCACCGTGGCCCTGCCAGCCTGCCAGGGTGCCAGTCAGACTGGCAATGCCAAGGTGCTCATGTGCCGGGGGAGTGCCAGTATACCACCCTTCCCCACTCCCCGACCATCCACGGGCCTCACCACCCTAGCGAAATTTCCTGAGGTGCCATCACGATTCACGGTTTTGTGAACCCGTACCAAATGGTGCCCAGGTGAGGCCTCGCCAGCTAGGCCGGTGAATCCAGGGCCCCGCGTGAATTGGGCGCGCACATATTTAAATGAATCTAACCGCTTATTTAAATATGTGCGCCTGGAAATCGCCCAGTCGAAGCGAGTTCCAGATTGTGACGCGCCACGAGATTCCATTGAATCGCGCGAGACATTTGGAGCGTAGCAATTCTCAACGAAGGCCTTTTCAATGGCCTTGTCATGCCCACATTCTAATAATAAAGGCTGTCTTCCATCATAATTATTTGGAGTTTTAAATGGCCACCTCCACGATGGAGGTCACAAGGGAAAGAGACTTCAGACTTATTACCTTCACTCCTAACCTGCCCCACCAAAAATTGTCAGAGACGTGAATTGAGGCAGGAATCCTCAAATTACTTTCCACTCACTATCTTAAAGGCCTTCTGACTCAGCCCAACTATATAAAAGTCCGGCCATAGTGGCCATAAATGATATTAGCGGAGGAGTAAAAGTGGGTCTTGAATGCCTCCTAAGTTTCACAGATCTCGCTTTTCTGCTTCTCACTGAGGTCTAAGGTGCATTGTACCTTACCAAGCTGTACCAGCTTGTAGCATTCCTTCTCCGTCACTGAGGTCTAAGGCGCATTGTACCTTACCAAGCTGTACCAGCTTGTAGCATTCCTTCTCCGTCACTGAGGTCTAAGGTGCATTGTACCTTACCAAGCTGTACCAGCTTGTAGCATTCCATCTCCGTCACTGAGGTCTAAGGTGCATTGTACCTTACCAAGCTGTACCAGCTTGTAGCATTCCTTCTCCGTCACTGAGGTCTAAGGTGCATTGTACCTTACCAAGCTGTACCAGCTTGTAGCATTCCTTCTCCGTCACTGATAACAGAGTTAGAATTCTGCCATTGAGATTTGATTGCCAGTCCTCTCACAAATCTCGCTTCATGCCCATCGGAGCAGATGCTGGAATATTCAATGCCATAATGATTCAACCAGCTGTCGATGTCCTTGACAAAGTTGTAAACCAAAGTTTTATTACTCTCTGCTGCTTTCTGCATCTGCTCTCTTATAGCTACCAAAATCCATTCAATTCCGGCTCAACACATCTGAAACTATGGGCAGAATGTTCCCAAAACCTGGCAGAGTATCAGGTCCTGACAGCAAACCCGTGTCCATCCAAGCCCGTCCTCTGAATTAAGTCACACTGCACTGCACATTTCATACCTCTCCAGGTGTACAGCTGAGTTTTCACTCTAGATTTTTGGGCACCCAGCACCCAGACAACCTGTGGGGGGGGGGGGGGGGGGGGGGGGGGAGAAGGCGTGGTTTGCGCTGTCCCTCTGGCAGGAAGGGCCTGGT
The DNA here is from genome assembly GCF_902713615.1 of Scyliorhinus canicula. NCBI lineage: Eukaryota > Metazoa > Chordata > Chondrichthyes > Carcharhiniformes > Scyliorhinidae > Scyliorhinus > Scyliorhinus canicula. The sequence goes on along the minus strand of NC_052150.1, from coordinate 35,170,097 downwards.
AGAGGCTGTAAGGCTGGTTCCACAGAGTTCTGGGCACCATCTTTAAAGCGGGCACCAAGCTGCATTGAAAATAAACTTCACCAATCCACACAACCCCCCCCCCCCCCCCCCCCCCCCCCCCAACCACCACCACCCAAGTATGGTGGCTCTCCCCTCCCCTCAGCCCTCTGACTGCGCAGGTCTCGGGACTCTACCCCCCCCCACACACACATAAGAGGAACCCCCCCTCGTGGGTCACCAAATAAGTTATTGACTTGACACAGAAACCACTGAACCTTACACAGAAATCACTGACCTTTACCGCCCACAGATAACCTCACAATGCTCAACTTCTCCAGCTTCCATCCTTTAGACATTAAAGAAGCCATCCCCTGTGGACAAGCCCTCCATATACACAGGATCTGCTCAGATGAGGAGGAGCGTAACTGACATCTACAGACGCTGAAAGATGCCCTCGTACGAATGGGATATGGCACTCGACTCATCGATCGACAGTTTCAACGGGCCACAGCAAAAAAACGCACCGACCTCCTCAGAAGACAATCACGGGACACAACCGACAGAGTACCCTTCGTCGTCCAGTACTTCCCCGGAGCAGAGAAACTACCTTCTTCACAGCCACACCTCATCGATGAAGATGAGCATCTTGCCAAGGTCATCCACACACCCCCACTACTTGCCTTCAAACAACCTCACAACCTCAAATAAACCATTGTTTGTAGCAAACTACCCAGCCTTCAGAACAGCGATCATGACACCACACAACTCTGCCAGGGCAAACTCTGCAAGACATGCCAGATCATCGACATGAGTACCACCATTACACATGTGAACACCACCCACCAGGTACGTGGTACATACTCTTGCGACTCGGCCAACGTTGTCTACCTCATACGCTGCAGGAAAGGATGTCCCGAAGCGTGGTACATTGGCGAGACCATGCAGACGCTGCGACAACGGATAAACGGACATCGCGCAACAATCGCCAGGCAGGAATGTTCCCTTCCAGTCGGGGAACACTTCAGCAGTCGAGGGCATTCAGCCTCTGATCTGCGGGTAAGCGTTCTCCAAGGCGGCCTTCAGGATTCGCAGAATTGCCCAACAAAAACTTATAGCCAAGTTCCACACACATGAGTACGGCCTCAACCAGGACCTTGGATTCATGCCGCATTACTTTCATCCCCCACCATCTGGTCTGTGCTTGTGAAATCCTACAAACTGTCCTGGCTTGAGACAATTCACATCTCTTTAACCTGTGATTATCCCTCTCTCCAGTTGCTCCGTCTGGACCTGTAAAGACTTAATTACCTGCAAAGATTCGCATTCAAAGTATCATTTTGCATCTTGGCTTTATCTATATATATGTTTAGAGAACCCACCTCTTCATTCACCTGGGACAGTGCTCCGAAAGCTAGTGAATTGAAACAAACATGTTTTACTTTAACCCGGTGTTGTTCTTACTGTGCTCACCCCAGTCCAATGGCGGCATCTCCACATCATGACTTTTAAATAAACATGAACCTGGTGCCGTGAGATTTCCATGCACTGCTGACTTCTTCCTGAAGGTAGGATATAATTTTTTTTTAAATATGCTAATATGTATTTGCGGAATGCAAATATATCACAAGTATGAGCTCACCACATCCCAGATTGAGACTCACCACACCGCAAACAAGCTGCTGAATTTATCTTTGCACCTCAATCCGCTGTGGGCAAGTCCATCCTCTAAGTCACACTGCACTGCACATTTCACACCTTTAAAGGCTCCACCAACTCCCCCTGAAAAATTCAGGTCAATAGCCCTTCATCAGAACTGAGGAGAAAATCAGTTTGACTCAAGTGGTAACACTCTTGTTGATTGAGTAAGCAGATTGGGAGTTTCAGAGTTCCCCACGATGAGTTATGCACGTAATCTAAGACGTGTTGATACCGGTGGACGTCTTTGATGATATATTGGGCTGGATTTTATGTTGAGTATGGGCTCCCTGCATCTCAGTGTAAATGTTGGGGTCGGGCCCGCCTCCTGCTGGCCAGCTCTCGCCACTTTAATGTTTTGGCCGAGGGGCCTTCATTATGAGGTGAGACTTTCACTCCTTTACCAGGAGGAGATCTCACTTCATAAAGCTGCTGACCAATTGGAGGCCAGCACTTCTGTAGTACAAGGTGTGCCAGGAGCAATGGCCTTTGTTGGCAGTGCAGCTGGCTAGCAAGGACAAGAAACCATGGATGCCCCAGATCCCAGCTATCACTCAGATCTCCAAGATGCTAATAATGGGGGATTCAGCAGGGGTAATGTCATTGATTGTCAATGGAAGGTGATAACCTCTTGCTGTAGGTGGTCATTGCTTTGCCCCTGTGTGGTGTGAATGGCTGAGGACACTGCCTTGCGGTATCACATCGGTTAGCACTGTTCCTTCACAGCACCAGGGTCCCAGGTTCGATTCCTGGCTTGGGTCACTGTCTGTGCGGAGTCTGCATGTTTTCCCCGTGTCTGCCTGGGTTTCCTCCGGGTGCTCCAGTTTCTTCCCACAATGCCCAAAAGACGTGCTGCTAGGTAATCTCCCTCTGCGTACTAGAACAGGGGCCGGAATGAGGCGATGAGGGGCTCTTCACAGTAACCTCATTGCAGTGTTGATGTAAACCTACTTGTGACAATAAAGATAATTATTATTATTATTGAGGGACTTCTGCAACAATATCCTGAAGTTGATATGATCGAAATCTAACAATTGACAACCATCCTCCTTTGTACCAGGTATGAGCCCAGCCAATGGAGAGTTTTCTCCCTGATTCACAGTAACTTCTGTTTTACTGGGGGTTCTTGATTGAATCAGTCAAATGCTCTCAGGAGTCATCACTCTCACCTCAACTTTGGAATTCAAATCTTTTGTCCATGTTTGCCTTCGGTTATAATGAGGCCTGGAGTGGTCCTGACAGAACCTAAATTGAGCATCATTGAGCAGGTTGTTGATGAGTAGGTGCCACCTGATCGCACTCTTGGCAACGCATTCCATCATCGTTGATGATTGAAAGTAGACTGATTAGCGGTAATTGTGTGGATTGGATTTCTCCTGCTTTTTCCCACTTTGTTGGGGATGTCCCAGTGTTGTAGCTGTATTGGAACACCTTAGTTGGAGGCATGGCTAGTTCTGGAGAACAACGTTTTTCAGTAAATACGGCTCGGGTGTTGCCAGTGTCCATAACCTTTGCTGTGTCCAGTGTGTTTAGCCATTTCTTGAGATCATGCCCCATGAATTGAATTGGCTGAAGACTGTTATCTGTGATGGTCTCAGGTGGAGGCTGTGTTGGATTATCTAATCAGTTTTTCTGGCTGAAGTCTGTTGCAAATATCTTGGCGCTGACGTGCTGAGCTCTTCCATGATTAAGAATTGGGTCGTTCATGGAGCCTCCTCATCCTCCTGTTAGTTCATTAATTGTCCACCACCATTCGTGACTGGATGTGGCAGGATTTCAGAGCTCTGACCTGACCCGTCAGTTGTGGGATCACAGAGCTCCATCAGGGATGGTAGTTGTGGTACGCTGTGGGTCCTTTGTGCGGAGCATCGGTTATGCCTACTTGTCCGGGAGCAGGATCAATGGGGACAGGGGCGCAGTGAAAATCCAGGGCTTGGTGATACCTGGTGGTCATGCAGCTGCGGGTGTCACTGGCAGGACATCTGCCCTGCGATGGGCCGTGTCCCAGGGTGGGTGCCGATGGCCATGGTGCATGCAATCGCCGGTCAGGGCAACTCCCTGGATGGGTGCACTATGATGTGCCAATACCAGGTGGGCCACGGACCGCACTGGGCCATGCCCATTCCGTTGATGGGGCGGCTGCGGTCAGTGGGCCCCTGGATGGTGGGGTTGGGGGGGGGGGGGGGGGGGGGGGGAGAGGTGGGGGCACCTATATGGCCGATGGCATCTGATCCAGGGGAACAGCCTGACCCCATGGCCCATCCCCGGTTGGCAGCCGTTACACCCCCCAGCCATGCCCGACGACCCCTAGCCGGCAGCACAACTGTCAGCTCACCGCTGCGTGTTTGGTAACTTGACTTACCTCACCTCTCTCCCTCATCACCCATGGCCCAGTTTCCCAATTTTAAATACCACACGTGTACCTCGGCGTCACCACTTCCGCCTGGCGGAGGCGGAGCATTGCAGGAGGCTGGAGAATGCCCAGCTGGGCCCGTTAATGCTATCCTAACGGTCAGTACTGTACATTTAACATGCCCACGCTGGCACGTAGCGTGGACTGCATTCATGCTGCAGTCAAGGCTCCAGAAGATGGCATTCCGTTGGGTGCCTGGCGGCGAGCAAGATTTTCGGCTGACGCGCAAGTCTCTGCCCAATCACGATTCCTGATTTCGGCGTCGCTGGACAGAGAATCCCGCCCCATTTCTCTGGATCATTACTTCAATGCTCCTGATCACTAGCCTGGTAACATAGTCCGTTTACCACCATGTCTCTGGGTCAAAACCCTGGTACTCTCCCTATCAGCACTGTAGGTGTACCTACACTCAAGTTCAGGAAGGCAGCTCACCACCACCTTCTGAAGGGTAACCATGGATGGGCAATAAATGCTGGTCCAACCAGCAATGCCCACATCCTGTAAATTAATTTTTTTTAAACACCCGGAGGAAAATATAGCGCTCAGCCTAATGACACTTCAACTCTGAGCTGATTTACATTTTCTGAAAGAGTCTCTAGTTACCATTTTGCCGTTTTCCTGCCTCCTTTGAGGAAGGCTTTACTTGGTACATTTAATTTCTTGATGATTGAAATCACTGATAATGATATTCCTCCTTCTTTATTTCTTTAATCTGATTAAATGTTCCCATAGCTGACTAGCCTATATAATAGTTTATAAGAGTGAGCTGTTACTAATTTATCTCCCTTGTCAGCTCTGAATACAAATCAATTCTGTCAGTCCATCTGCTAATATCTATTAGATCATCTTTGACCAGGAACATGAATCCTGCACCCCAACCCCCCCCCCCCCCCTCCCCCCCCACCCCCCGAACCCCCGAACAATCTGATCAGAGAATTACTCGGCATTCAATTCCCATCCAATATCTAGTTTCAGTCAGCTTTTGTGGGAATGGTAGGTATTTTGGTCTTCAAGCCTTTGTCTCTGTTGCTAAGTTCATTGCACAGCTTGTCCCTATTCTTATATTAAGCCAATTTCCCAAATCTGTGTTACATACAGCTCATGCCTGTTTTCGTATGGGCAAAACATCACAGGGAGTGAGCGGTTACCATGGGCAGAGGCAAGCGTAATGTCTGCCTCTGCTCAGTCCTGCTGTACAGCTTCAATCACTCGCTGCTATCCTTGGTGTGGGGGGTGGGGAGGGGGTTACCATGGTGCAGCAGCTTCAAATTGATGAAAACATCGCTGTAGACTTGGAAGGGGAATCATGGGAGTTTGCTGGATGTATAAAGCTGCGTGTTGTGTTTTTCACATGTTCCTGATTAAGTATTTAGCAATTCTATGGGTGTTGCATGTTTATATAGGGCAGCACGGTAGCATTGTGGATAGCATAATTGCTTCACAGCTCCAGGGTCTCAGGTTCGATTCCCGGCCTGTGTCACTGTCTGTGCGGAGTCTGCACATCCTCCCCGTGTGCTCGTGGGTTTCCTCCGGGTGCTCCGGTTTCCTCCCACAGTCCAAAGATGTTCAGGTTAGGTGGATTGGCCATGCTAAATTGCCCTTAGTGTTGGGTGGGGTTACTGGGTTATGGGGATAGGGTGGAGGTGTTGACCTTGGGTCGGGTGCTCTTTCCAAGAGCTGGTGCAGACTCGATGGGGGGCCGAATGGCCTCCTTCTGCACTGTAAATTCTATGATTCTATGATTTGTGGGCTGGAGACTACCATACATTAAAAGAGACTGGCAAACCATGACACCTCCAAATGAAAATCAAAGGTCTTTCTCAGAGATGTATGAAGAGACGAGCCTTTTGGATGCTAGAAATGGCTGCTCGTTCTGCTGGGCAGAAGTCAGTTGGAGACTCTACATTGCTATTTGGGAGAGGCCTGCAAAGCCGCAGTCACATAAACTTCAGAATCAGGGCACCCTCGACTCCCTGGCATGCAATCTCTGCTGGAACACGGTTATGTACAACCCCCTGTGCTTCTTCTGAGCCATTGTTGGATTTGTCATCTGAGATTGCATGGTGGCCCTCCATGTCCTCCTCCATAAATTATTCGTACTGTTGTGCAGCACACAGCAATGATGAAGCGTACACAATCTGGTGCGGAGTGCAACGCGCCTGATGAGTTGAGGTAGCTATTGCGATATTGTGTGCATGCCATTGTAATGTAAAGTTGCTCGGCAGAGCATGAGTTAATGTGGGACCGGAGATTAGCACCATCCACGGTATGATGTATAGAGTCACATGGTAAGAGGCTCAGAAAGAATATTCCAGAAGCAGCACCATGCTTGACAGTAACCTGGGACCTGTAAAGAGTTAAAGACTAACTATACATTATTCAAATCTGGAATTGAAAGTGTTGATGACCATGATAATATCATTAACTGTTGTTGAAACCCCATCTGGTTCACTTCCTTCAGGGAAGGAAATCTGTTTACCTTACTCGGTCTGGCTTACTTGTGACTCCACACGCAAAGCAATATTTTACACTGAAATGGCCCAGCAAGCTATTCAATTCCTGGATAGGCAACAAATGATGACCCTGCCAGCAACACCCACTTCCCATGAAAGAAAAATATGCAGCACCGAATATGTTATGACTGTTAGGGGCCAGACCCCAAGTTTTGTTACAATACCAGCTGAGAAACCCCAATAATTTACAATTTTTGAAGCTGTGAGGAAAGGATACTTCACCCCAGGAGTGAGGACTCTGATCAATGGGTATCTTTTATGCTAAAATAAACTTTCATTTAAACACAGAATTAACAACGTTAACATCACAGAAATAGTTTTACAACATTTAAACAGGTTTTAAACAAAAGGAAAAACTTTAACGTGTGCTTCACTATAAATTTTCCAACCAAACAATCCAATACAGTTCAAATATCACTTGTAAATAAAGTTAACAAAACAGATTTACTTGCTGTCTTCTGTGTAGATGTTTGGGAGAAAGACCCTATCAAGAGCAGATCCATTACACTTCTTTTATTTTTATTTTAAATTTTAGAGTGCCCAATTCATTTTTTCCAATTAAGGGGCAATTTAGCTTGGCCCATCCACCAACCCCGCACATCTTTGGGTTTTGGGGGCGAAACCCACGCACACACGGGGAGAATGTGCAAACTCCACACGGACAGTGACCCAGAGCCGGGATTGAGCCTGGGGTCTCGGCACTGTGAGGCAACAGTGCTAATCACTGCACCACCATGCTGCCCTTGATCCACTGCACTTCTGTCTTGTCAGACCCTTCTGCTCAATCTAACAGCATTTGGCAAAACTGCAAATTAGAGACAGACCTGGCTCCTCCCATTAATTGCATCATCTGTATCACACTAAGATATTCCATGACCTGCTTAGCTAGGACTAAACACAATCCCTCAAGTTATCTATACTTCAGGGAACCATCCAAAAATAAACAATTTTCCATTAGCCCTTTATCTTCAACCAAGTAAGTGATGGCAGAGAATGATTACCTCACTATTAATTACAGCTTTAGCAGACATACAGTCTGGATACCTTAACCTAGGTTCATTAATAATATTACTGCAAACAATATACACCTTAACTCAGGCTTTTAATAACATTACTGCTACAGATATAAAATACAATATATATACCAATTTCTTACATTTATCACATTACTGATAGTTTGTCTTTGGAGGATAACAAAGTTAACGGATTGATTTTAGTATAGTGTTTCCCAGTAATGCCAGGAAAGTGAAGGAGTGAGGAAGGCACTTTCTAATAATGCCGTCCTTCAGGAGGTGATCATCAGCCTGCTGGGGGATTTTACTTAAAATCTGACAGCTTAAGCTATTTGAGTTGTCATTCAGAAATATTCAAAATTGGAATATATGTCAGTGGATGATACATGTATCCTAAAGGAAACCAAACTACATCTTAAATTTCCACTGAGAAAAGATGCTCTAGAGTGAACACTTTAACACAGGCAAAGAAACATCTGGCATCTGTACTAAATTGTACATTTAATATGGGCAATTCTCTCTCTGTAACCTATTTGTAATTCATGTATGCTACATCCTGGTTCGCTCAGTGGCTGGACAGCTGGTTTGCGATGCGGTGGGATGCCAACAGTGAGGGTTCATTTCCCGTACTGGGTGAGGTTATCCATGAAGGCCCCGCCTTCTAAACCTTGCCCCACACCTGAGGTGTGGTGACCCTCAGGTTAAACCACCACCAGTCAGCCCTCAAAGGGGAGAGGGGCCTTTGGTCATCTGGGACTTCCACTCTTCAATAAATTGCTGAGTCCATCCACAAATAAATTATGAATATGTTGATGCAAAAACTCCATAGATTTAGTATATGGGGCATTTAGTAAACAAAACTCCCCACAATGTATCTATTTTAATCCATATATTTATCAATCAATTTTGCACTGTCTATGTTCATTGCAATTGGACATTTCATATTTTAATTCAGTCTCGGGATGTGTAGCTAACATGGGTAGCATTTATTGCCCACCCCTTGTTGCCCTCAGGAAAGTGTTGATGGGCTTTCTCCCAAACTGATGCAACCTTTGTGGAGTGCATACTCCCACATTGCTGTTCAGTACGGACTTCCAAGGTTTTGATCCAGTGGTGATAAAGGAGCAGCAAAATGTCAGGATGATGTGTGACTTGAAGAGGAATTGGAGGGGGATGGTGTTTCAATGTGCACTGGAGGGGATGGTGTTTCCATGTGCATTGGAGGGGGATGGTGTTTCCATGTGCATTGGAGGGGACGGTGTTGCCATGTGCATTGGAGGGGATGGTGTTTCCATGTGCATTGGAGGGGATGGTGTTTCCATGTGCATTGGAGGGGGATGGAGTTTCCATGTGCACTGGATGGGGACGGTGTTTCCATGTGCACTGGAGGGGACGGTGTTGCCATGTGCATTGGAGGGAACGATGTTTCAATGTACACTGGAGGGGACGGTGTTTTCATGTGCACTGGAGGGGGCGATGTTCAATCTGCACTGGAGGGGGATGGTGTTTCCATGTGCACTGGAGGGGATGGTGTTTCCATGTGCACTGGAGGAGGCTGGTGTTTCCATGTGCACTGGAGGGGGATGGTGTTTCCATGTGCACTGGAGGGGATGGTGTTTCCATGTGCACTGGAGGGGGCTGGTGTTGCCATGTGCACTGGAGGGGATGGTGTTTCCATGTGCACTGGAGGGGACGATGTTTCAATGTGCACTGGAGGGGACGATGTTTCAATGTACACTGGAGGGGGCGATGTTCAATCTGCACTGGAGGGGGATGGTGTTTTCATGTGCACTGGAAGGGGCTGGCGTTTCCATGTGCACTGGAGGGGGATGGTGTTTCCATGTGCACTAGAGGGGACGGTGTTTCCATGTGCACTGGAGGGGGCGATGTTCAATCTGCACTGGAGTGGGATGGTGTTCAATGTGCACTGGAGGGGGACAGTGTTTCCATGTGTACTGGAGAGGACGATGTTTCAATGTACACTGGAGGGGACGGTGTTTCCATGTGCAGTGGAGGGGGCGATGTTCAATCTGCACTGGAGTGGGATGGTGTTCAATGTGCACTGGAGGGGGACAGTGTTTCCATGTGTACTGGAGAGGACGATGTTTCAATGTACACTGGAGGGGACGGTGTTTCCATGTGCAGTGGAGGGGGCGATGTTCAATCTGCACTGGAGGGGGATGGTGTTTCCATGTGCACTGGAGGGGGTTGGTGTTTCCATGTGCACTGGAGGGGGATGGTGTTTCCATGTGCACTGGAGGGGGTTGGTGTTTCCATGTGCACTGGAGGGGATGGTGTTTCCATGTGCACTGGATGGGGACGGTGTTTCCATGTGCACTGGAGTGGATGGTGTTTCCATGTGCACTGGAGTGGATGGTGTTTCCATGTGCACTGGAGGGGATGGTGTTTCCATGTGTGGTGAATTATATACCTCGTAATTCACACTGTGTTGTATTACATGCATTGTGTCCTCGTGGGCTCTGTATACGAGCCGTTGCACGGCTCTGCCCATAGGGGGAGATGAGGAGTTTGTACTGGGCTCCACCCTTGGCTCCGCCTATGGCTCCTCCCACTAACCGGAAGTATAAAGCACTGCAGTCATAAGCCTGCTCTCAGTTCATCTCATCGCAGGCAGGCTCTGTTGTAAGACTATTAAAACCATTGTTCTCTTCCAATCACGTGTCTTGTGAATTGATGGTCACATCAATTTAATAGTCTTAGACAACTTGAGGAAAACTACTATGGAATCAGCCCTCAAACCTGACCGACTAGAACTCGACCCGCAGGCTGCAGAGGCAAAATAAATCTTTCTACACTGGCTCAGATGTTTCAAGGCCTACCTGACTGAATCAAGCACTTCAGAAACTACGGAGGAGCAGAAACTTAGCCTACTGCACGCACGGGTGAGCCATCGTATCTCTACTCAACTTAACTGTATTACCTCGTATACGGAGGCTCTGGCCATGCTCGACCGAATGTACGTGCGGCCCATCAACGAGGTCTACGCGAGCCACATTTTTATGACCCGCCGCCAGTGCCCCACGGTGTCGCTGGAAGACTTTCTGCATGATTTAAAAGCCCTTGCTCGGGACTGCAATTTTCAGGCTGTAACAGCCGCCCAACATATGGAACTCGCCGTCAGTGATGTATACGTGGCAGGGCTCAGGTTCAACTATGTGCGCCAGCGATTGCTGGAGAAAGGGGCCCAGAACTTGGAGGACACTGTAGAGTTAGCTACAGCCATGGAGAACTCGTTCCGCAGTCTGACCTCGTTCCCCGCGGACCAAGCGACTCCATCATGGGCCCCCGACCAGCGACTGCCCCAGGCCTGCACCACGCGGCCACCCACCCACAATGCAGCACCAGCGTGCCATATTTGTGGTCATCCCCAACACCCATGGCAACACTGCCCGGCCCGCAACGCGACCTGCAGCAGCTGCGGTCGCAAAGGACACTATGCCTGGGTATGCCTGGCGAAGAAAACACCTACTCCAAACTCTCCCGCAGCCCAGAGCAATCGCTCCCCGAACTCGCAGGCCCGCAGGCCCCGTAACGCTGCGGCCTGTACTCCAACTCCGCCCCCAACCGCCACGTGCGACTCATGGGGGCCGCCATCTTGGCAACTCTCCTCCATGCAGCCGGCCACATGCGACTCATGGGGCTGCCATCTTGGACGCCATCTTCCTTGCCGCCCGCCACGTGCGATCCACGGGGGCGGCCATCTTGGGCTCCATCCTCTTCAACCTCTGAAACTCATCTCGAAGACTACGACCTCAGCGGACAGTCATCACGGGGCCACTCCAGCACAGCTGATCGAGCCAGCGACTACCCGCGACTCAGCGTGGTCACGTTGGACCAGTCACGTCCGAAACACCTCCGGAACTCTATGATGACCGTTAAAATCAACGGGTACAGGACACCGTGCCTCTTTAACTCCGGGAGCACCGAAAGCTTCATACACCCAGAATTGGTAAGACGCTGTTCGCTCCCTATCTTCCCTGCACGGCAAACTATCTCCCTCACCTCGGGCTCACTCTCTGTTCACATCCAAGGGCGCACCGTCGCGACCCTAACGATTCAGGGCGCCAGCTACTCGAACTTCCAGCTGTTCGTACTCCCCGAACTCTGCGCCCCACTCTTACTGGGACTCGACTTCCAGTGTAACCTCAAAAGCCTCACACTCAGCTTCGGCTGACCCCTACCTCCACTCGCTATCTGCAGTCTAGCGACGCTAAAAATCGACCCCCCTCCACTCTTTGCTAACCTCACTTCGGACTGCAAACCCGTAGCCACTCGCAACAGGTGATATAGCCTGCAGGACAGGGTGTTTATCAGAACCGAGGTCCAGAGGCTCCTACGTGAGGGGGCCATAGAGGCCAGTAACAGCCCCTGGAGAGCTCAGGTGGTGGTCGTCAAGACCGGGGAAAAATTCCGAATGGTAGTGGACTATAGCCAAACCATTAACCAGTTCACGCTCCTCGATGCTTACTCGATGTCAGGATTGCAGACATGGTGAATCAGATCGCCCAGTACCGCATATTCTCCACGGTGGATCTGAAGTCTGCATACCACCAGCTCCCAATCCGCCGGGAGGACCGCCACTAAACGGCATTCGAGGCCGATGGCCACCTCTTCCATTTCCTCCGGGTTCCCTTTGGCGTCACTAATGGGGTCTCGGTGTTCCAACGAGCAATGGACCGAATGGTGGACCAGTACGGGCTGCGGGCCACGTTTCCGTACTTGGACAATGTCACCATCTGCGGCCATGACCAGCAGGACCACGACGCCAACCTCCACCGATTTCTCCAAACTACCCAGAAACTTAACCTCACGTATAACACAGAGAAATGCGTTTTCCGCACGACCAGGCCAGCCATCCTCGGCTATGTCATGGAAAACGGAGTCCTGGGCCCCGACCCGGACCGTATGCGCCCCCTCTTCCAACTCCCTCTCCCTCATTGTTCCAGGGCCCTCAAGAGGTGCCTGGGATTCTTCTCGTATTATGCCCAGTGGGTCCCTCAGTATGCGGACAAAGCCCGCCCACTATTTAAGGCCACACTCTTTCCTCTGTCAGCTGAGGCTCGCCAGGCCTTCACCTGCATCAAGGAGGACATCGCCAAAGCGGCCATGTGGGCGGTGGATGAATCCGTCCCCTTCCAGGTGGAGAGCAACGCCTCAGAGGTAGCTCTCGTAGCCACTCTAAATCAGGCAGGGAGACCAGTCGCCTTCTTCTCCTGAACACTCTCCGCTTCGGAACTGCGACACTCCTCGGTCGAAAAAGAAGCACATGCCATCGTGGAAGCCGTACGGCAGTGGAGGCACTACCTCGCAGGTAGAAGGTTCACCCTCATCACCGACTAAAGATCGATTGCCTTCATGTTTGACAACTCACAAAGGGGCAAAATTAAAAATGATAAAATCCTGCGGTGGAGGATCGAACTCTCCACCTACAATTACGATATTATGTATCGACCGGGGAAGCTCAACGAGCCCCCAGATGCCCTGTCCCGCGGCACGTCCGCCAGCGCGCAAGTCGACCGCCTGAAAACTATCCACAATGACCTCTGCCACCCGGGGTCACCCGGCTCGCCCACTACGTCAAAGCCCAAAATCTACCTTTCTCCACCGAGGAGGTAAAAGCCATCACCAGGGATTGCCCGATCTGTGCGGAGTGCAAACCGCACTTCTATAGACCAGACAAGGCCCACCTGGTAAAGGCATCCCGGCCCTTTGAACGCCTGAGCATTGATTTCAAAGGGCCACTCCCCTCGACCAATCGAAACGTGTACTTTCTGAACGTCATCGACGAGTTCTCCCGCTTCCCGTTTGCCATCCAGTGCCCCGATTTGACCTCCCACACAGTCATCAGAGTTCTGCACAGTATCTTCACTCTGTTCGGTTTCCCCAGCTACCTTCACAGCGACAGGGGTTCGTCCTTTTTGAGCGACGAGCTGCGTCAGTACCTGCTCGACAAGGGCATTGCCTCGAGCAGGACTACCAGCTACAACCCCAGGGGGAACGGGAAGGTGGAGTGGGAGAACGCGACGGTCTGGAAGACCGTCCTACTGACCCTCCGGTCCAGGAATCTCCCGACCTCCCATTGGCAGGAGGTCCTCCCCGACGCGCTCCATGCTATTAGGTCCCTCCTATGCACCGCCACCAACCAGACCCCTCATGAGCGGCTATTTGTTTTTTCTGAGGGCACTACCACGGGGGTTTCGCTCCCAGCTTGGTTGAAGACACCGGGGCCGGTTCTCCTCGGGAAGCACGTCCGGGCACACAAAACTGATCCACTAGTAGAAAGAGTGCTACTACTCCACTCGAACACCCAATACGCTTTCATTGAATACGCCGACGGCCGTCAGGACACTGTTTCCCTCTGGGACCAACTCCACCACCACTACCGCCGAGGTACCCCTCACACCGCACCCCACCCAACCCCCCGCGCCCTGCGCCCCCGCACCCATAGGTTCACCGCCCATGCTCCGCGCCTTAAGGTTTCCTGCACTCCCCGTCGCCCGTTGCACCAGTCGGGTACGAAGCTCGGACCGAATCACCCCCGGAGTACACCATTGTACCCTCGTCGACCGCCCACACCCAGCCACCTGAAGAGGCTGCAACCCCGGTACTCCGCCAATCCCAAAGGACGACTCGGCCACCGGACCGGCTCAATTTGTAGACCCATCACCTCCACCGGACTTGATTTTTTTACAGGGGGTGAATGTGGTGAATTATATACCTAGTAATTCACACTGTGTTGTATTACATGTATTGTGTCCTCGTGGGCTGTATATACGAGCCGTTGCGCGGCTCTGCCCATAGGGGGAGATGAGGAGTTTGTACTGGGCTCCACCCTTGGCTCCGCCCATGGCTCTTCCCACTAACCGGAAGTATAAAGCACTGCAGTCGTAAGCCTGCTCTCAGTTCATCTCGTTGCAGGCAGGCTCTGTTGTAAGACTATTAAAACCACTGTTCACTTCCAATCACGTGTCTTGTGAATTGATGATCACATCACCATGTACATTGGAGAGGGATGGTGTTTCCATGTGCACTGGAGGGGGTAGGGCTTCCGTGTGTCCTGGAGGGGGTAGGGCTTCCGTGTGTCCTGGAGGGGGTAGGGCTTCTGTGTGTCCTGGAGGGGCCAGTGTTTCCATGTGCACTGGAGGGGGATTGTGTTTCCATGTGTACTGGAGAGGGCTGGTGTTTCCATGTGCACTGGAGGGGGTTGGTGTTTCCTTGTGCACTGGAGGGGGATGGTGTTTCATGTGTCCTGGAGGGGACGGTGTTTCCTTGTGTACTGGAGAGGGATGGTGTTTCCATGTGCACTGGAGGGGGATGGTGTTTCCGTGTGCACTGGAGACGGATGGTGTTTCCTTGTGCACTGGAGGGGGATGGTGTTTCCTTGTGTACTGGAGGGGACGGTGTTTCATGTGTCCTGGAGGGGACGGTGTTTCCTTGTGTACTGGAGAGGGATGGTGTTTCCTTGTGCACTGGAGGGGGATGGTGTTTCCTTGTGTACTTGAGAGGGATGGTGTTTCCATGTGTACTGGAGGGGGATGGTGTTTCCATGTGCACTGGAGGGGACGGTGTTTCCATGTGCACTGGAGGGGGATGGTGTTTCCATGTGCACTGGAGGGGGACAGTGTTTCCGTGTGCACTGGAGACGGATGGTGTTTCCATGTGTACTGGAGGGGACGGTGTTTCCATGTGCACTGGAGGGGGATGGTGTTTCCTTGTGTACTGGAGGGGACGGTGTTTCATGTGTCCTGGAGGGGACGGTGTTTCCTTGTGTACTGGAGAGGGATGGTGTTTCCTTGTGCACTGGAGGGGGATGGTGTTTCCTTGTGTACTGGAGAGGGATGGTGTTTCCTTGTGCACTGGAGGGGGATGGTGTTTCCTTGTGTACTTGAGAGGGATGGTGTTTCCATGTGTACTGGAGGGGGATGGTGTTTCCATGTGTACTGGAGGGGGATGGTGTTTCCATGTGTACTGGAGGGGGCGGTGTTTCCATGTACACTGGAGGGGGACAGTGTTTCCGTGTGCACTGGAGACGGATGGTGTTTCCATGTGTACTGGAGGGGACGGTGTTTCCATGTGCACTGGAGGGGACAGTGTTTACATGTGTACTTGAGAGGGATGGTGTTTACATGTGTACTGGAGGGGACGGTGCTTCCATGTGCACTGGAGGGGACGGTGTTTCCATGTGCACTGGAGTGGATGGTGTTTCCATGTGTCCTGGAGGGCGATGGTGTTTCCATGTGGAGTGGATAGGGATGGTGTTTCCACGTGCACTGGGTAGGGATTGTGTTTCCATGTGTCCTGGAGGGCGATGGTGTTTCCATGTGTACTGGAGGGGACGGTGTTTCCATGCGTCCTGGAGGGTACGGTGTTTCCATGCGTCCTGGGGTGGACGGTGTTTCCATGTGTCCTGGAGGGGGCGGTGTTTCCATGTGTCCTGGAGGGGGATGGCGTTTCCATGTGTCCTGGAGGGGTACAGTGTTTCCATGTGTACTGGAGGGGACTGTGTTTCCATGTGTCCTGGAGCGGACGGTGTTTCCATGTGTCCTGGAGGGGGATGGTGTTTCCATGTGTACTGGAGCGGACGGTGTTTCCATGTGTCCTGGAGGGGGATGGTGTTTCCATGTGTACTGGAGCGGACGGTGTTTCCATGTGTCCTGGAGGGCGATGGTGTTTCCATGTGTCCTGGAGGGGGATGGTGTTTCCATGTGTCCTGGAGGGCGATGGTGTTTCCATGTGTCCTGGAGGGCGATGGTGTTTCCATGTGTCCTGGAGGGCGATGGTGTTTCCATGTGTCCTGGAGGGCGATGGTGTTTCCATGTGTAATGGAGGGGGACGGTGTTTCCATGCGTCCTGGAGGGGGACTGTGTTTCCATGTGTCCTGGAGGGGTACAGTGTTTCCATGTGTACTGGAGGGGACTGTGTTTCCATGTGTACTGGAGGGGACTGTGTTTCCATGTGTCCTGGAGGGGACGGTGTTTCCATGTGTACTGGAGGGGACTGTGTTTGCATGTGTCCTGGAGCGGACGGTGTTTCCACGTGCACTTGATGCCCTTTGTACTTCTTACGGTTTGGAGATTGTGGGTTTGGGAGATGCTCATCTCCAGCGGTAGTGGAGGGAGTGGATATTTCAAATGGTGGGACTGCCAATCAAGTCCTTTCATAAACCAGGCACAGCCCTACTGCAGCCATCTAATTTACCTTCTCATTTCAATTACTTTCAAGTCTAGTTTAACAGAAACCACTGCAATGAAAGACGTTTGACAAACTTTAATTCGTTTTGGTGTAAAATTTAAAAGTTGCCACTTTTGTGAATATAATAAGCCAGCCAAGTTTCAAAGGGACCTGTGTCATCCTCTCTCACTTAGAATCAATCCTTACCCTTCAATCATCAATAAAAAGAAATGGCCTGACTCGTCTCTTGAGAGTTAGGTTTTAAGATTTGATCGATTCCAGATTTGTCAAAGGAAAATACAGCTTAGGCGACTTCTTCAAAGTACTAATTGGTTAGAGGTGATTGCCCCTTCACAACACTGTGCTGGCTCTGGCCGATTACGCTGAATCTTCCCAAGTGCCCTGCTCTAACGGGCTAGATTGTCCAGTCCCCTAGCTGCATGTTTCATCACAGAGCACCATTTGCTGGTTGCGGGATTTCCCATTGAAACCACCCCACTTTGCCGGGAAATGCGTGGGCGGGGGTACGCTGTCGGCAGGAACGGGGAATCCCAACTGCTGGAGAATTCTGACCAACATCTTTAGTCATAGCCTCTAACATTTTCTCTATGGCAGATATTAAGCTCAGAAGCCTGTAGCTTCCTGCTTTCTGTCTCCCTCCCTTTTTGAACAAAGGATTTACATGAGCTATTTTCCAATCTAATGGAACCTTCCCCAAACCTAGGGAATTTTGGATAATTAAAACCAGCGCATCAACTGGCCACTTCTTTTAGCACCCGGGGATGAAACCCATCAGGAATGGGCACACGCATAACTAAGGTGGGGACAGCACAATTGAATGTAAAAGCTCGCCCCACCCTGTGGCAGAAATTACCACCACTCTCATCCCGCCACGGAACGTTCCACCCCCGCTCGCTGGCGGAATCTTCCAGTTCCGTCAAAGACAGCGGGCATTTGGCTGGCTCTCCACATCCGCTGTCACTGCCGTGCCAGGCCTGGAAAACCCAGGTCTATGTGGGAGGGGAAGGATCTGTAAGAGTGTCTGATCATTATCGCATTGCTGTTTGTGGGAGCACGGTGGGTTCAAACTGGCAATTGGTATCGTGTTTCAGACATTCGGACAATGACGAACTTCAAAATTACTTCAGTTTTGGGACATCTGGAGAATGTGAAAGGTGCTTTGGAAACCCAGGTTCTTTATTTATTTGTTTGCTTCCACTAAAACTAACAGATAAAAGCTTAACTCAACCAAAATTCAGGCTTTTTGCCAATTGTTACTGAGATGATTAATTTGTGCGATTATAATGTAACATTTGACTGGATTGATGAATTTACCAACAACAGTTAATCAGGATGCGAGAAATTGCAGCAATTTGTGTCTTCGTGCTTGGATGATAACTGAGTATTAATGCATCCCATTTATCATCTAAATCCTTTGAAGGGAAGTGTGTGGAACGATCTTGTTACAAAATATATAATCTTCAGGAAATCATTCTGTGGAACCTCACATTTGCTTCTCTCTTCCCAAACTCTGATTTCCCCCAGTTATTTAGACCTCGATTAAAGCTGTTTCTGCAGGTACTGTTAGCCCTGTCCTGAACTGACTGCTCAGCAGACATATGATAACAGATCAGAGACACGTCGGTGACATACAGTGACATGTCAGTGACATACGGTGGCACGTCAGTGACATACAGTGACACGTCACTGACATACAGTGACAGTTCTGTAGATCTCTCTGCTTTTTCTCCTTGCTGTAATGAAGTGTTTGACTCCTCTGCTGAGATTGGGATTTCAGCAGCACAGCATGGGTCAAGACTCTGCTCTGCCCTGTGTGAACGTCAGAAAACGCACCGGCGAGATCTCCTGGCAACCTCGGCTTCAGGAAAAGAGGAGTACATCGCAACACAAAACGCAGCACAATCACACTTCGCCTCTGGGGCAGCTCTAAACCCTGCTCAATGTGACATGCATGGCGTGCAAATGCAGTTGGTGGCTCAGTCATCACTTGGAAGATACAGACTGGAGGAGGCATTCAACC
Organism: Scyliorhinus canicula; assembly: GCF_902713615.1. NCBI lineage: Eukaryota > Metazoa > Chordata > Chondrichthyes > Carcharhiniformes > Scyliorhinidae > Scyliorhinus > Scyliorhinus canicula. Next base: position 35,151,230 of record NC_052150.1, on the reverse strand, counting down.
CGTCGAATCTGTTCCACCATTAGATCATGGCTGATCGACATTTCAACTTCATTTCCCCACCTTTGTCGATATCATTACCTATTCATTAACAAAGTCAATTTATTGAAACTCTTAATAAGTTAAAATGTGAATAACGTATCACCATAGTTTGCATTTCTGTCAGTACACCATTTGGAAGGCTGCTTTGGATTAACATGTCTGAAATGGTCTTATACCAGAGCTGGTGCTCTGTAGGGAAAGCCTCAGTAATAGAATAGTTTTGTCTTTTGTTCTCACAATCCAAATTCACTTTTACGAAAAAGCCTTTTATGAATTAGCCCGCACCACTTGAATCTGATGAGAAAACACAAGAAGACAGGTAGGGTGGGAGAGCTGAGGAGAAATATCTTCATAGAGGGAATTCTCAGAACATGGAATGGTGTACCACAAGGGGTAGTCAGGGCAGGGATTATTACACACTGTGTGGGAAAAGCAGAGACATGTTTCAAGTGTAGGAAGTTACAGTGCAGTGGGGGGTGGGGGGGGAAGAGGGTGGGAAGCAGGGCAGGGAGATGAGTTTTGGATTACCCCAGTAAAGGACTAACAAAGTGATGATGGGCCAAATGATCTCAACTGTGAGGTAAATCTCCGTGGATCTAGGTATTGGTAAATATAGTGGGCGAGATTCTCCGGACTCACGACGGTTCGGAGAATAGCGGGCGTCGGAAATTTTTACGGCGACGCTGTTCCGACGCCCTCCCGCTATTCTCCGAACCCCGCAAAATGTCGGAGTCGCCATTCCCGACAAACGCCTCCTTCCCGCCCCTGACACGACCAGAATCGCCACTGATAGCCCCCCCCGCTATTCACCGGCCCGGATGGGCCGAAGTCCCGACGTCATGGCGCCCTGTTTGCACATCGTGAAACACACCTGCTTTTTAAATTCGTCAACCAGTCGGCCTGGCTGACGACTGCTTGGAGGAGGTCAGGGCACCACTCTGCGCACCGCTCAGCGCACCGCTCAGCGCACCGCTCGAGCCTGGCCACAATGGGGAAGGCATCCCTGAGAACGGGAGGGGGTCCAGAGCGGGGGGAGTGTGGGGCGACGGGGGAGGCAGTGGGGGAGACGGGGGAGGCAGTGGGGGGCAAAGGGGGAGGCAGTGGGGGAGACGGGGGAGGCAGTGGGGGAGACGGGGGAGGCAGTGGGGGGCGAAGGGGGAGGCAGTGGGGGAGACGGGGGAGGCAGTGGGGGAGACGGGGGAGGCAGTGGGGGAGACGGGGGAGGCAGTGGGGGCGACGGGGGAGGCAGTGGGGGGGCGACGGGGGGGGGGGGGGGGGGGTTAGGTAGAGAGTGAGCCGTCCAACCCCGTAACAAAATGTCTGCCAGCATGCCATGGTGTGCCGGTGACGAGGACACGGCCGCTGGTTCCCCTGTGGCTTCCGGACACAGGCCACTGACGCACCCGTGAGGAGGCCATAGTTTACTGGCCGTTGGATGCAGAAAGTGACCAGGGGTTAGGCTGACCGCGTGTCAGCAGCGCGACCAGGCCACCGGGACACACTGGTATCCCATGGCTGGCGGCTGCCGAGGTGTCGACTAACCTCCGTCTAACATGTCCCGTTTCTCTGCCCCCCACCACCCTTCTGTAGGTTAGCACGATGTATGTGAACAGAACGGCTATGTTCTGCGCAGTGGTTGGGGCCGCTCTACTGGATTTGGAGATGCAGCAGCATCCACACCCACAACCCGCAGTGGCTGCAGGGCCAGCTGCAGCAGCAGAGGGAAGGGCCGAGGAGTTGCCAGTCGTCGAGCAGCATGGGGGGGGCGGGGAGGAGGAGGAGGAGGAGGAAGAGGAAGAGGAGAGAGTGTGGGTGCAGCCACGGCGCCAGAGGCGACGACGAAAGCCGAGGGTGTACCGTGTCCGGGTCTCTTTCCTAACAATGCCGGACATCACCTGCAGGAGAAGACTCCGGCTGAGTAGGCAGACGGTGATACATATCTGCCAACTCCTGTCGCACCTCGCCCCATGTGGAACGGGGGGAGGACACGCGATCCCGGTAGCCATCAAGGTGACGGTCGCTCTGAACTTCTATGCTACCGGCTCCTTCCAGTCTCCGAGCGGGGACGTCTCCGGGATCTCCCAGTCATCGGTGCACAGGTGCATCCGGGATGTGACCGACGCCCTCTATGCCATCGCCGATCGCTACATCACCTTTCCCGAGGACCAAGCAAGTCAAGACTCACGAGCCCGTGGATTTGCCAGTGTGGCCGGGATACCGAGGGTTCAGGGGTCAATCGACTGTGTTCACGTTCCCATGCGCCCGCCTGCTGTGGACAAGGAAGTGTTCACAAACAGGAGGGGGACATACTCCATTAATGTCCAGGTGGTATGCGACTCCCACATGAGGTTCATGAACGTCTGTGCAAGGTTCCCAGGGAGTGTGCATGACTCCTACATACTAGCGCAGTCGTTAATCCCTGCGATGTTTGAGGGACGTCCCCCCCGGCTGAGGGGCTGGTTGCTAGGTGACAGGGGTTATCCGCTGAGGTCTTGGCTGATGACGCCTACACGGAGGCCTCAGACCAATGCGGAAACACGATACAACGAGGCCCATGCAGCAACCAGGGGTGTGGTGGAGCGCTGCCTTGGCCTCCTGAAGATGAGATTCAGGTGCCTGGACCGCTCCGGAGGGGCCCTGCAGTACCAGGCCGACAGGGTCGCTCGCATTGTAGTGGTCTGTTGTGCGCTGCACAACATCGCGATGCAGAGGGGAGATGACCTGCTGCAGGAGGTGGAGGGAGAAGCAAGTGGCAATGGTGCCAGCACAGAGGAGGAGGAGGAGGAGGAGGAGGAGGAGGCTGGCGGAGTGGCGGGCGCAGAACGCAGACACGACCCAGGTGCTGGTGATGTCCAGGAGGCGGCACGACGGACCCGGCAAGGACGGCGGGCACGCGACGCCCTGGTGGCAGCACGGTTCACGCATCGCATGTGACGTCCCCGATGAACACCAAACCACCACCTGCATCGCTAGTCATGCAGAGGGTCACCACACAACTGCCACCACCACAACCCCCCCCCCCCCCCCCCCCCCCTCAGTGTACACTGCTCCACTTCGACATGACGCTTATCACTGGGTACAGACGGAATGGCACAACATTGATGGCTGTGTCAGCGGGTGTGATCAGTGCCATGTGGAATGATGACAGCCGGCTTTGCGAAGAGCTGTGAGCTCAGAATCGTTAGAGAGAGTCTGACCCATGGCAATAGCTGAACCATCCACCTTGGTGGCCGCTGAGTTCGTCACTGACACTCCATCACGTGCCCGCGTGGGCTAGCTGTGGGAGGGGGTAGGGGCAGGGACTGCACACCCGGCACCGAGGTTTCACCACCCGTCACCCCCAGCGACACTCGGTCACCATCACGATTCCTGTGGCTGTGGAACAATCACACGGTATTACAAGTAAGGTGGAACAGTGCGTTTAATATTAACAATTATTTACAGGTGCCCTAGCCCCTACAACTAAACTGTGCCCTTCACCCGTGCCAACTTACTCAGTGTCTGTCTTAGTTGCCTTACGGGCCCTACCACTACGTCTAAGTGACTCCCCAGATGATACAGCAGGAGTGGAGGAGGATTGCTGCGAATCGCCCCCCTCGACTCGTTTCTCCTTGGCTATGCGTTTCCTGGGGCGACCCGGCCTTGATGGGCCAGGCTGCTCTGCGGGCGTCTCGGGTGACATTGTGCCACCCTGCTCTGCCTGCTGCCCACCCGATGCACCAGGGATGGGACGGGGGGAGGCCGAGAATTCCGGGACGTCCCGTGATGGAGTTAATGGGACGGGCCTCGAAACCTCCTCCTCCCTCGGGGGGCCCGGTGGCCCCCGGGCCTCACTTTGGGACAGAGGTGCGAGCGGGGAGGTTCCCCGTCGCACCACCGACACCTGGCGCTGCCAGTCCTGGAGGCCTGCAACGGTATCGACCAGGATCCGAAGGTTTGCAGAGACGGAGTCCAGGGAGTTAGACATTCCCGCCAGGGACTGTGCGATCTCAACCTGTGTGTGCACAACGCCATCCAGCACATGTGTCAGGCGGTTGATGGTCTCCGCGACCGACTGCTGCGACTGTGCTATCGACTGCTGGGACTGTGCCATGGCCCGCAGGGCGCCGGCAATGTCGTTTTGGCTCTGGCACATTGCTGCCTGTGAGAGGGCAACCCTGTCCAGGGCCGAGGATGACACGTGCACATTAACCCCAACGTCTTGCATAACCTAACCCATTGCCTCCACCGCGGATGCCACCCGTGCGGTGTCGGACTGGGTCTCTGCCATGAGCGGCACCACTCCCTGCTCTTGGACGCGGTTCGACTCCTCTAACAGCGTCTGCAGAGCCAGGAAGGCTGCCCTCCTCCCGTCATTGTTTCCCTGGGTTTCCTGAGGCATCGGCTGTGCGGGTGGGTTGATAAACTCCAGGAACTCAGAAAACGTCTGGGAGCCAGCTGTATCCTGGGCCTGGTCTGGCCTCCGCGAGTCCGGGCCCTCTGTTGCTCCGACCTCCACCTGCTGTACCTGCTCAGCTGTGATGTGCCAACCAGACTGTGCCCCAGGAGACTCATCACTAAATAGGCCCGCCGGGGTGTGTGTCTCTGGGATGATGGATGTGGTGGGAGAAAGCAGTGCCGCAAGCCCGACGCTCTCAATGTTTAGGGCCTCGTCCATGGTGTGGGGCTGCTCAGCGACAGGAGGGTTGTCCCTGGCCATTTCTGGTGGTGGTGGTGGACTTCGAACCCTCTGTGCGTCCTGGTCCGCAGATTGGGTTGGGGCGGATAGGGCTGCCCGCTGATTGGGCACCCTCTGTTGTGAGGCCCCGGGTGAGGTGGCGGCAGATTCCTGTCTCCGTCTGGAGGCAGACAGCCCTGGTCGTTCGGCATCACGTCCTAGGGAAGAGAATGAGACGGGTTATTTCGATTTGCTCGGCAGGCCGCTGGACGGTCCCAGTGGGCAGGGTTTGTGAAGGGACAGAGGATAGGGGAGGTGTCCCAGTGGGCAGGGTTTGTGAAGGGACAGAGGATGGGGGAGGTGTCCCAGTGGGCAGGGTTTGTGAAGGGACAGAGGATGGGGGAGGTGTCCCAGTGGGCAGGGTGTGTGAAGGGACAGAGGATGGGGGAGGTGTCCCAGTGGGCAGGGTTTGTGAAGGGACAGAGGATGGGGGAGGTGTCCCAGTGGGCAGGGTGTGTGAAGGGACAGAGGATGGGGGAGGTGTCCCAGTGGGCAGGGTGTGTGAAGGGACAGACAATGGGTGAGGGGTGAGTGTTTGTCAGGGAGGGTTGTCTCACTTGCTGCAGTTCCGCCAACCTCGCATTGCGCGATATCGCGGGTGGCAGACCCCCCAACAAGGTCCAGTGCCCTCTGTTCAAAGGTGCTGAGGGGGTGCAGGTTGGGCGAACCCCCTCCAGTCTTGTGCCGCTCACGGTGGTTATGAGCTACCTTGGCCTGTTGGGGGAGGGAACATAGGTAGATCATTACAAAACGGTAGGTATCAGCAGTCCGTTCAGATACTGGCACAGTTTGGGGGGGGCAAGTTGTCATAAGACGATTGCATCTCTCCTCGGGGCCAGAGCGCTGGGTCTGCGACAACTTTGTGAACCACCCTCAAATAACTCTGCCCCAATCCCTCTCCCCCCCCCCCCTCCCGTGCCCGGGGGGGGGGGGGGGGGGGGGGGGGTGCTTAAGTTAAGGGGGAGGGATGGTTGTGACTAGGGGGCACCCTCATGGCACTTACCCTGGCAGACCTGGTGAGGTCGTGTAGCTTCTTCCTACATTGCTCTGCTGAGCAAGGGGTCTGCCCCACAGCACTGACGGCAGCAGCCACGTCACGCCAGGCCTGGCGTACCGCGCTGGCAGGTTGGCGATGCCCTCTCCGCGGGCGGATGATGCCCCTCCTCTGCTCCACGGCATCGAGCAGCGCCTCGACGTCAGCATCTACAAAGCGAGGAGCAGCTCTCCTCGGCTCCGACATCCTGCCCGACAGATTCTGTGGTCGCCCGCGCCTTTTTACGGCGTCGGGCGGCGTCACATGGGCGTGTTCGTGTCGTCGTCGCGTTCCGTCGTCATCACGCACGTAATTGACGCGGCCGCGCTACTAGCCCATTTCCAGGAAGTGAATCCGTCGGGAAATGAAGCCTTCGCGACCGTCGTAAAACGGTCCCGATTTTCACGACGGTTTTGCGACTTTCCGCGGGTGCGGAGAATTTCGCCCAGTGGGTGGGATTTTCCGGCCGCTCCTGCCACGGGATCTTCTGGCGGGCTGATTCCCCAACAGTGGAGGGTGTGAACAACGGGATTCAGGGGGGTAAATTGTCACCTCCATGGAGTCATCTCTCAGAGTAGGTGCTCCACCTCAAATTTGGCTCCATTGATGTAACGGGTGGGTGATGTGCTCCTCCAGATTGCCATTCATGCAGTGATAAGATTTACCCCAATGCATTGAATAAGCTACCAGGGACCTTTGCCCAGCTTGATACCGATAAATGATCTAGGTAATGTACAGCAAACAGAAACCATCAAACCCCTGAGGGACAGTGAGTGCTGAATGATAATGTATAACATGATGTAGCAGTCGGAGATACACAAAACTAGTAACCGGGTATGTAGAAGAGCAAAAGTCAATAGACTAAGGAAATAGCTAAAACAAAGCAGGTTGCAAATGGTTGTTCAACAACACTACAATAGAGCTAAAGTCAGACATTATTATAGGTATCTAGCTAAACCTATCAGAATGAAATGAATGAAAACCACTTATTGTCACAAGTCGGCTTCAAATGAAGTTTCTGTGAAAAGCCCCTAGTCGCCACATTCCGGCTCCTGTTCCGGGAGGCTGGTACAGGAATAAATACATTGGGCGCGATTTGTGGCTTGCGCTTAAGAGAGAGCGTGATAAGGCCGTTAAATCGTGGGAGAGGCCAGAAGCGAAAACCACACCGGGCGCTGATCTGGTCGCCATTGAGCCGATCCACTTCCGTTGACGTAATCAGGATCTCACCTCAGCGTGGCGAGAAACCAATAATCAGCACTTAAACCCAATCCCCATACAATTACCGAGAGCCACCCCCTATCTAACTGCCTCCCGTGATCTAACCACTTCCCCAGCAAAGGGGTCACCCAGGCGCCGATTGGTACTCCATTTTAAAAATGTCCAGCTGGTGGAAGGGCTGCTGCGGTGATGCGAAGAGGTGAATAACCATCTTCGCCCACAGGCACAGAGCCCGGGGGCACTGGGAATGCTTCCCCGTTGCTCGAGAAGGGGTGGAGGCGCTACCGGACATCCAGCCTCAGTCGGGGTGGGCTGCTATCAGCAGGGGGGGTGGGGGAGAGATGGTTGCAGAGCAGAGGGGGGTGGCATGGCCTGGGCTGGCGGCAGGGGGAGATGGGTGTCGCACCACCCACAGGTCCACCATGCGAACTCCTGGACTGTGTGGTCCATTCTGAGGGCAACCCCAGCCCCTGTGTGCCTGCCCCATTGACCAGGCATTGCTCCCACTGACCGCTGAGGCCTCTAGCCGTGCGGCTGAAGGCTATAGTTTATTGGGAATTAGCAATTGTAGTTGACTGAGCACTTCACACATCCCTAGTGGATTTCCGTGGGTAGGCGTGCCATGTAGCAAGTGGGAGTTATTGCCAGCATCACAATCAGATCGTGAGGCTTGGGCACTGTGTCTGAACACTGCGGGAAGCAACACCTAGGACGTAGCGGCCAACACCTGAACTCCCAGGGGTTGGGCCCCAGCACCAGGGATATTCCGGAAACAAGAGGATGGGTGTGTGGGGTACAGAGTATGGGGTCCGGTGATCAGGGGACACCACTGCGGCTGGGGGTGCATGGGCAGGGCATGTCAACAGGGCGGGGGGGGGAGGAGCAATGGGGTAATGGAAGGCCCCGGCATATAAGACACTGCTGGCTGTTAGTCTCACACCCTCTCTAAACCCTTACAGATATTACACGGGATAGACGATATCTTAGATTACACAGAACGTGCCCCGGTGATGCTAATGGCAGGCTAGACGGAGAAGCAACAGCCCAAGGTGTACAGGCGGTGCTGGTCTTCTGAACAGATGACGGACAACATATGCCTCAGGAGGCTCTGCCTCAACAAGAGGATGGTGCGGCACCTGTGCCATATCCTTGCGGACTTGGCACCACATGGAGGAGGAAGAGGATACCCGCTTCCAGTGGCAGTCAAGTTCACTGCAGCCCTGAACTTCTACAACTCAGGATCATTCCAGGGCTCGAGTGAGGACTTGTGTGGCATCTCACATGCTACAGCCCACAGGTGCATCCGGCAGGTCACAGATGCCCTGTTTACCCGGGCAGAAAACTATATAAACTTTGACCAACAAGATGACCGGGCAGCTGGGTTCTCCGCCATCGCCGTGGTGCCCAAGGTCCAGGCGGTAATAGATGGCTCGCATGTTGTCTTGTGCTCACCGGGCCATCTGGGAGTGCCCCACATTAATGGGAAGGGGTTCCACTCCCTGAACATACAGCTCATGTGTGAAAAACACATGAAGATCGTGCACATGTGTGCACGTTTCCCGCAGTGTGTTCAACAGCTACATCCTAGGGCAGTCGGTCACTCTGTGAGGATAAGCCCATGATGGCTCTTGGGGGGATAAGGGGTACCCACTGAGGACCTGGATGATGACGGCAGTACTGAGGCCGGTGACCATTGCGGAGACCCGGTACAATGAGGCCCGGGCTGTCATTGAGCAATGCACTGGTCTCCTCAAAATGTGGTTTCGATGCCTCGACCGCTCTGGTGGTGCCCTGCAGTACATACCTGAGAGGGTCGCCCGCTTTGTCTTCATCTGTTGTGCCCTCTACAATCTGGCACAGCTATGGGGCGACGTGCTGGATGTGGAGGTGGAGGAATATTTGGCCACCTCCGAGGAGGACGACGAGGGCGAGGAGGCGGCCGTCCATTAGGGGCTGGAGGATGGGCTTGGAGAGGACCCGCAGGACCAGAAGGAACGGCAAGGGTCTGGGAGGGGGGGGGGGGGGGGAGGGTCAGGGAGGCCCTTACCCTTGCCTGTTCCACGTAGGACGTGGCTCCATCCATCATTCCCCCTCTCCCCAACCCTTCCCTCTCCTGCCTCCCTCCCCAACCCTAATTCCCCCCCTCCCAGAGTGGGTGTAACACCACTCCAGGGTGCTGGGACTGTGTCAGCTGGTCATGGTCGAGGGCAGGGGAGGGTGATGATAACCCCAGAGAGTTGAGCGCTGGTGCTCCTCAGCCAATGCCGTAGTCTGACCCCTGCCTGTCTGCTCACTCACACCCATCACCTGCAGCATGTGGTGTGCAGGGGGGGCGGCTGTGGTGGTGGGTGGGTGGGGGTAGAGATGAACCCAGGATCCCCATGACCGGGGAGATGGGGCATCGGATTGGTGCTCGGCCCGCATTGAGGAAGCAATTGCCGGAGGCATCATATTGATCAAAGCCAACAGACTTTAATGGTGAACAGACGTGTCCCCAACTGCCCCATTCCTGTGATTGTGTCTCACCCTACCCCTCCCAGAGCCATCCCACCCTCCCCCCTGAGCCATTACCATCTACTCACCCCCAGGCCTCCCCTTACCTCCTACCCCCACTACCCCCAGTGCCCCATCAGTGATCCTCGATGTCTTTTGCTCTCCCGCTGTGCCTAGGTTTGTCCCCAGAATGCACATCACTGAGGGAGGCAGCCTATTGCTTACTGCGTCCCATAGCCTTCGATGCCCCTGGCGGGAGTCCTCTGGGGCTGGAGGTACCCGCCGCATTTTCCGTCAGTACGTATCCGGCCACACTGTACCAGGTGCTGACTGCGAGACACGCCATTGTCAGAGGGGTGGAATTCGGGGGAGCTGTTGGCTATCGATGCCACTCCATAGGCTGGCTCTGGGTAGTCACCCAGAGCCTCCTCTTCCCGGTTGGTGCCCATAGGGCCCTGGGGTTCTCCTCGGGTCGGGAGTGAGGGGGGGGGGGGGGGGGGGATGAGGTCAGCTGGATCGAGCCCCGGCTGTCCCTGTGCTCCGATGGAGGCCGCTGCTCCACGATATCTGCAGCATTGTGTCGACGCCCTCAGCGATGCCCCCTCAGTGACTGTGACATGCTCTGCAGTGCCCTGGCAATGCCCATCTGCAACTGGGACACATCCCCAGTGACGGGAACGTGCTCTGCAGCGCCTCACCCCTGACACTTGGAGATTCTCCGCAACACCTCATCAAGGTCCACCTGGCACTGGGTGACGCCCCCCCAGGATCTGGGACCCTGGATGGGCCGGCGCTGTCGGTTGCAGGTTCTTGCAGGGGAATGGACATGCAGTTCGTGGGAGAGATGGGTCAGTCTGTGTGGCAACTCATGTTTGGCATGTCATCTAGGTGGAGGACCGGTGGATCCTCACCCCTTCGCTGTGCGCTGATCTCCACTGTGTTGATTGATTAGTCCCAGACCAACTCCAGGGCCTATTCGTCATAGTGGGTGAGGATTCAGATGTCCAGTACCCGACCGCCTGTCTAGGCCCTTTCCCATCAGTTATGAGCCAACTTCTCTTGCGGGGACACAGAGTGGGGAGATCGTTAGCTGCAGGCCTGGATACTTATGGAGGGGAGGGCTTGGGGGTTGTGGGAGAGGGCTTGAGGAGATAAGCCGTATGGGGGGGAAATGGGGAGTATGGTGGGGAGAAAATACGGGGGGGGGGGAGAGAATGTGGCCGGAGGGTTGTCGGGGGTCCATGCAATCTCACCCGAGCAGTCCGATGGAGGCCGCTGACCTTCTTGCAGCACTGGGTACTGGTCCTACTGGTCACACCCCACCCTGGCAGAGTGGCTGCCCTATGGCTGACCCTCCGTGACCTCTGGGGAAACATTGCATCCCATCTGGCCTCCACTGCATCCAGTAGTCGTCCCAGGTCGGCGTCACCAAAGCGTGGGGCTGGTTTCCATGGGGTTGGCTGCGCAGGAGCAGTTTAAGTGCTGCTCTCCCCTGTTAGCAGGGGGCCTGGCGGGCTCGATCCCAGGCGAATCAGCCGGTGAAATATGATTTTCAGTGTGAATCTCTTGGGGCCTCATTAAGTGGGCCAATGAATGTTTTAAAGCGGTGACAGCCTTGCCAGGCCGAGCAGCAGGAAGCTCCCAGCATTTCCCACTCGCTACCTGACTGAGAAACTTTCCCATTAAATCGTGAACAATAGCTTGAGTTCAGACGAAACGAAACAAAAGCCCACGTGGAGTAACAAATAAATGAAAAATCATGTCAAGAGGAAAACCAATCTCTAGAAATTCTGCAGGGAGAAAGGAGAGGGAAGATTTCAAAACAAATACAGAAATATATTAAAGAGGCTGAGCAAGATGGCAGAAATAATTAGAGAAATAGAGGCTCAACATTGCTGGAAAGAGCATTTCCGACATTTCTACAGTCAGGTAGCAGTGAGGGGAGACAAAAGACATGAATTGTAGAATCACTACAGTGCAGAGGGAGGCCATCAAATCTGCACCAGCCATCCAAAAGTGCACACTACCTAGGCCCACTACCCATCCTACCACTGCAACCTCACCTAACCTGCACATCTTTGCACTTTGGGAGGAAACCGGAGCACCTGGAGGAAACCCACGCAGACACGGGGAGAAAGTGCAAACTCCACAATGACTATTACCCGAGGCCAGAATTGAACCTGGGACCCTGGCGCCGTGAGGCAGCAGTGCTAACCACTGTGCCACCGTGCCGCCCCAAAGTCATAAAAGGGTTTCAGCCTGAGTGTGAGCGCTACCGTACAGCATAGAACGAGGCCATTCAGCCCACCCTGCTGGTGACAACTCCTTTAGAGTTATCCGATTAGTCCCACAAATTGAAATAGAAAGGCACAAAGTGAAAGAAAGAGAAAGAAAAGGAGTGAAAGGAAGAGAGGAAGAAAGAGAGAGAGGGAGAAAGGAAAATAAAAAAAAGAAATGAAGGGAAAGAAAGAGAGCAAGAGGAAGAACAAATGAGAGAAAAAGGAGGGAAAGAGAAAAAGAAAGGGCGAGAGAAAGAAAAAGAGAGAAATAAAGAATGAGTGTGAGAGGAAGAGAGAGAAAGAAAGGAGGAAAGTGAAAGGACGAATGAGAGAGAGAGAGGAAAAACAGAAAGAGAGAACTTATATTATACCTTGCATATGACCAGGACATCCAGAGCACTGCCAATGAATTACATTTGAAGTGTAGTCACATTTCTTATATCAGAAACATGACAACCAATATGTGCACACCGACAGCAATGAGATTGATGTATCTGTCTAAACCGCAGTGTGTCTTCACCCGTATACGGTGGACAAATGACTACAAGTCTGTTTCATACAATGATTCAATATTTGAAATGAAATGAATGAAAATCACTTATTGTCACAAGTAGTCTTCAAATGAATACACTGTGAAAAGCCCCTAGTTGCCACATTCCGGTGCCTGTTCAGGGAGGCTGATACGGGAATTGAACCGTGCTGCTGGCCTGCCTTGGTCTGCTTTCAAAGCCAGCGATTTAGCCCTGTGCTAAACCAGCCCCTCTGTATTTATTCATTATCACACAATTGTTACTGTTAATCAATCACACTCAGACACTTAAGTCAAACTACAAAGCTAGTACGCACAAAATCTTAACTTAACATCAGAGTGACTAGCAAGTACCAGACAGATATTGGCTTTTATCTGTATCCCAAATCTTATAGTCCTCAATGTTCAGTCCTTGGTCTGGTCGGTTCCTGGCTTTGGTCTTCCTTCCGTTGGTCGGGTGATGGTCTTTCTCTTCACCATTGTTGGTTGTTGCTGCAGACAGAGATTCTGAGGTGGTGCAGCGCCTTTTAACCTGCTTGAATTTCGCCCACTTTGGTGGGCGGTCTCTGTGTCATTTGTCAATCAGTTGATCAGGACTCGATCAGCCTGATCGATCAAGTCCAATCAAGGGCTCCCACATCAATTTTGGGGTGGGCACTCAGTGGCCATGCCTTCAAGTGCTGGGAGCAGGTAGGCCCTTCCAAATAAGGAGTTTAGGTGCCACTGTGTCTGGTAAACAAGTGCGGTTGGCAGGACAGTTCTATTGTTCCCGGGATGGCCTGATGCTGGCCTTTTGCCGATGTTGTTTGCATCAATCTGCAAAATCTTTTGAAGTCTGCAAAGTTTTTTGCTGCAACTTTGTTGATCTGTTCTGCAGCCTGCTTGTCCATAAAACCTGACCATTTTTCCCAGCAGCCCTTGCTGGACACCATTTTAGGTGGCCACAAGATAAATGGCCAGATAATCTGCTGTTGATGCAATTGTCTGAGGGATACATTTTGCACATAAAATTGGAACATCTGCTATGATTTTAGTCTCTCATCCGCAAGATGCTACCTCCACGACAGTGTGACACTGAAGCATCAGCCCAGACTATGTACTCAGGAATAAAACAGAAAATACTGGAAAAACACGACAGGTTTTGGCAGCATCAGCAGAAAGAAACACAGTTAACGTTTCAGGTCTGTGACCTTTCATCAGAACTGGGAAAAGTTAGCAATATAATGTGACCCACCATAATGAATTTTGAGTTCATAGAACATAGAACATAGAACATAGAACAGTAGAGCACAGAACAGGCCCTTCGGCCCTCGATGTTGTGCCGAGCAATGATCACCCTACTCAAACCCACTTATCCACCCTATACCCGTAACCCAACAACCCCCCCTTAACCTTACTTTTTAGGACACTACGGGCAATTTAGCATGGCACAGCCGGGAATCAAACCTGGGACCCTGGAGCTGTGGCCTCACCAGCATTCTCTACAACTATTAGGGGCAGCACGGTAGCATGGTGGTTCGCATAAATGCTACACACAGTAGGGTGTTGAACTCTTCTTCTATTGCCTTTGTCTCCATGCTCACTTTCACCCAGCTCCAATATTCTCCCTCCACATGGACTCGACCTCTCGCCTGTTACCCACTTTTAATCATTTCCTGGAGAACTGTTGGTGTAACATCAGCCATCTCAATTACACTGCTCCCCTTTGTTATATTACTCTTTGGTAATATATTGTTACTCTTTGCTTTGTAATCCAGAATGGTCTGATGGTGCGATTCTGCAGCAACCACCAATCTTTAAGTTAAAGCAAAAGTGATTTATTGAATAACGAATTGATTAATATTGAGTTTGCACACTCCACAGAACTATAACTAGTAATCAAGTAATCTATATAAAGTATTAACTAATTCAAACTACACGTGCTGCTTCTAGCTATTATTAACTATGCTGTGCACTATCTCTCACACTCTACTGTCCAGGAACTCCTGGTTAGAATGCCCCAAGATCCTCTGAGTTCTCATATTTATAGTGGGAACTAGTGGTGCCCTCTAGTGGTTGTGTTACACTGAGATGTATTAATTAACCCTTTACTTGTCTATGTATATAGATATCATTACACCCTCACTCAGTCGAGCCTGTTTTGCTCTGAGCTCTCTCAGGCCTAAGCCCAACATTATTACCAAACGTGCTGCTGTTGTCTGGCTACCAGCTCAAAGAGCATGTTACTTCCAGTACAACTGTCTTTATTAGAACTGACTTTACCCCAGCCTGTGCCTCATGGCAGAGGTCACATGACTGTGGTAGTCACCACTGATGTATCATACTGTATATATGGGTTTTACGGTAAGGCCCCTGGACTACAGGTACGGGGATAGATCCCTGCCTGTTGGCTCCGCCCAGTAGGCGGAGTATAAATGTGTGTGCTCTCCGTACAGCAGCCATTTTGTCAGCTGCTGTAGGAGGCCACACATCTCTGTGTAATAAAGCCTCGATTACATCCTACTCTTGTCTCGTCGTAATTGATAGTGCATCAATTTATTCCACAGAGATTTTTCAGAGATGGACGTCTGCATCAAGCCGGATCGCCTGCAGCTGCATCCTCAAGCAGACAACGCCAAAAAAGACTTCGAACATTGGCTAGCCTGTTTTGAAGCATACATCGGGTCTGGGACAGACCCAATCCCAGAAGCATAGAAGCTCCAGATTCTGTACACGTGGCTGAGCTCCAGCGTTTTTCACCTTGTCCAGGATGCACTGACCTATGCAGAAGCCATGGCTCTACTGAAGGAAAATTACACTCAGCGACGAACAAAATCTACGCCAGGCATCTCCTCTCCACGCAGCGCCAACTTCCCGGTGAGTCTGTGGAAGATTTCTGGCATACCCTGCTCGCCCTTGTGAGAGACTGTGACTGCCAGGCCGTTTCGGCCACTGAACATTCAAACGTGCTGATGAGAGACGTGTTCGTTATAGGCATAGGGTCTGACTACATCCGCCAGCGCCTCTTAAAAGGGGCCACGCTTGACCATGCGGCGACCAAAAAACTAGCGCACTCGCTTACGGTCGCCTCACGCAGCGTACAGGCCTATGCCCCCGACCGTGCGGCCCACCCCCCCTGTGCATCATGGACCCCGCCGACGGCCACCCCATCATGGACCCCATCAGCGACCGCCCCCAGCCAACCCCATGCCGATCGCATGCGCCCCCTCAAGGAACTCCCCCTTCCCCACTGCCCCAAGGCCCTCAAACGATGCCTGGGGTTCTTTTCGTATTACGCCCAGTGGGTCCCAAACCATGCGGACAAAGCCCGCCCACTCATTCAACCCGCCGTTTTCCCACTGATGGCCAAGGCTGATCAGGCCTTCGACCGTATCAAGGCCGACATCGCCAAGACATTGCACGCGGTCGACGAGACGCTCCCCTTCCAAGTCGAGAGCGATGCATCAGACATCGCTCTGGCCGCCACCCTCAACCAGGCAGGCAGGCCCATGGCATTCTTTTCCTGCACCCTCGATGACTCCGAAATTCGGCACTCCTCCATCGAAAAGGAGGCCCAAGCAATCGTTGAAGCTGTGCGACATTGGAGGCATTACCTGGCCGGCAGGAGATTCGCTTTCCTCACTGACCAACGGTCAGTGCCGCCAAAAACGATAAAATCTTGGAGGTGGAGGATCGAGCTCTCCACGTACAATTACGAGATTTTGTATCGTCCCAGTAAGCTCAACGAGCCCCCGATGCACTATCCTGAGGCACATGTACCAATGCACAAGTGGACCGACTCCGGACCCTGCACGACAATCTCTGTCACCCAGGAGTCACCCGTTTTTACCACTTCATTAAGGTCTGCAATCTGCCCTACTCCATCGGGGAAGTCAGGGCAATCACCAGAGACTGCCAGGTCTGCGCGGAGTGTAAACCGCACTTCTACCGGCGAGATCGTGCGCGCCTGGTGAAGGCCTCCCGCCCCTTTGAACGCCTCAGCGTGGACTTCAAAGGGCACCTCCCTGCCACCGAGCGAAACATGTACTTCCTCAGTGTGGTTGACGAATATTCCCGAATCCCCTTTGCCGTCCCATGCCCCGACATGACGTCTGCCACCGTCATCAAAGCCCTCAACACCATCTTCGCTCTGTTCGGTTTCCCCGCCTATGTCCACAGCGACCGGGGATCCTCATTTATGAGCGATGAGCTGAGTCAGTTCCTGCTCAATAGGGGCATTGCCTTGAGCAGGACGACCAGCTACAACCCCCGGGTCAAACGGGCAGGTGGAGCGGGAGAATGGGACGGTCTGGAGGGCTGTCCAGCTGGCCCTACGGTCCAGAAATCTCCCAGCCTCCCGCTGGCAGGAGATCCTCCCGACGCACTTCACTCCATTCAGTCGCTCCTGTGCACTGTGACTAACGAAACCCCCCATGAACGTCTCTTTGCCTTCCCCACGAAGTCCACCTCCATGGTTTTGCTCCCAACATGGCTGGAAGCTCCAGGACCCGTTCTCCTCTGCAGACACGTGCGACTCCACAAGGTGGACCCGTTGGTTGAGAGCATACAGCTACTCCATGCCAACCCGCAGTACGCTTACGTAGTGTACCCCGACGGCCGCCAAGACACAGTCTCCCTCAGGGACCTGGCACCAGCTGGTTCCCCACACCCCCCCCCTTTGCCCCGGCGCTACCCTCCCTTCCCCCGATGCACCCCACCGCAGACCCCGCTCCAGGACAATCTGTCCTCCCCTTGCTCGCACCTGGGGATGAAGAGCATTTCGGCACACTCTCGGAGTCACCGAAGACCAAGCCGACGCCAGAGTTGCCACCAGCACTGCGGCGCTTTCGCCGACAGATCAAGGCACTGGACCGCCTAAATTTGTAATATTCTCTGTGATTTCTAAAAGCAATTTGTCTGTATATAGTTCTCCACCACCCCTGCTGGACTCATTTTTAACAGGGGGTGAATGTGGTAGTCACCACTAATGTATTATACCGTATGTATGGGTTTTACGGTAAGACCCCTGTACTACAGGTATAGGGGTAGATCCCTGCCTGCTGGCTCCACCCAGTAGGCGGAGTATAGATATGTGTGTTCTCCGTACAACTGCCATTTCGTCAGCAGCTGTCGGAGGCCACACATCTCTGTGTAATAAAGCCTCAATTACATCCTACTCTCGTCTCGCCATCATTGATAGTGCAGCAATGACTACAGCAACCGAGGTAGGATCTTTGGTACAAGACTTTGAGTGCAATCCAATGGCCACGCTGCATCTGAAAAACAGCTTGCCACGGCACAGAGTGGCTGATAAAAGCCGGGAGACTCCACTTCCGGGATCTACCCAGCTTTCTGCGCCTCGCGAGATCCAGCCTGATCTCGCGAGATGTTGCGATATAAAACCCACCTTGTGGGCGGGTTCAGTTTTTGGCAAATCTGCATATTATAGCGAGACAGCTAGCCTCATTCTAGTGTGCAGATTCCCGAGGTACCTGAGGCGTTAGGATTCATCCCCTTTGCCTCAGAAATGGGGATCAGACGGAATGGCACTTGTGAGGGTCTCTGAGGTGACTGGAGGCCCCCAGTTGCATTTGGAAAAGGTGTTGCTGTAGCACTTCTGCTGCCATCTGGGCACCCTGGCAGTGCCAGCAAGCTACCTTGGTGTTGCCACCTGGATGCCAGCTTGGCACTGCCAAGGTGTCCAGGTGGCACTGTCAGCTGGCATGGGCACTGCTAAGGTGCCCAGGTTGGCACTTTTAAGGTGCCAAGCTGGCATTTCTTGCTTGCATGTGTGTGGTTTGGTTGTGGTGCCCTGTGTGGGTGTTGGGGGGGAATGGGGACCCTCCTGGGGACCCTCCCATAATACCTTTGTGCTTGGGGGGGAAATCAGGGACGCCATTTAAAAATGGCGTTCCAATCTCTCGCTACACTGGGGAGTTCCAGCGAGAGGGGATCCCCACTGTACAAAACAGGGCTACGTGTGGCCTCGCTACACATTCCCCATTCAGTCCCTTATACAACATGAGTCCCGTTGAATCACAGTGTGTTTCTCGGCACTGCGAGCACCGGGAAACGCGTGGCTAAACGCTCTCGCTATGGGACTGCGTTCCCTTTTGGGAGAATCGCTCCCTTTATTTCAATCCCAAACAGGGTGAGCTGTCAATTTTATTCTCTGCCCTGCTCTCATACTGATCTCTGTCCTCAGCCCACTGCACTGCTCCACTGAAACGCAGCATAAGTTTTAGGAAGAGCATCTGAATATTTGATTTGGCACTTATAATAATCTTTGTAATAATCTTTGTTAATGTCACAAGTAGGCTTACTGCAATGAAGTTACTGTGGAAATCCCTTAGTTGCCACATTCCGGCGCCTGTTCAGGTACACAGAGGAAGAATTCAGAATGTCCAATTCACCTAACAGCACGTCGTTCATGACTTGTGGAAGGAAACCGGAGCACCCGGAGGAAACCCACGCAGACACGGAGAGAACGTGCAGACTCCGTACAGACAGTGACCTAAGTGAGAATCAAACCTTCCGGATTCAACAGTGAATTCAACATTCAGTCCGCAACCTCTGCTCCATTTTGTTTCTTCTCCGAACAACACACTTGTTCTGGGCATATCTTTATTTCTTTTCTTGCCCCGTCACCATTCTTTTTGTCCCTGGATGACTGTCATTGAATCTCTCTTGACTCCCCCCCCCCCCCCCCCCCCAAACCTTTCAACGACCTTCCTTTTGCCCTTGTCCCACCCAACCACTCACCACTTGCACAAAAACGATCACACCTTCAACTTTTCCCAGTTCTGATCAAAGGTCAGGGACCTGAAATGTTCACTGTGTTTCTCCTTCCACAGATACTGCCATAACCTCCCGGCATTTTCTGATTTTTGCTTCACAATTTCCAGCATCCGCACTGGTCTGCTTTTCGATTTATGCACTCGGGCCCTGGAGTGGGAACAGCTACATCAACAATATTGACATCAGCAAGATAAATGCCCAAATTCAGTCCTCTGGTGTCCACAAATCCCTTTATCCTGCCAGTAATTTTGCAACGTGTGGCAATGACTGGTTAGATTACTGCTGTTTGACACATGAAGAGCACGGACACGTATTGCAATGTCAGCAGTAATCGACGGGCTTGTGACTTGTATTTGTACAAAGCATGTTTTATCTCCCCGGAACTGGATTGGGGAAACAAAATCACTCAAAATCGCTGTCATTTGCAATCACAATTTTCTCCTGAGAATTGTGTTTTGCTTTGTACAGTCAGACCACATGGGGTGCCACAACCTAAATGATCCCATTACACTTGATTCTGCTTTGTAACTCTTCAATGCTACATGGAAAAGGATTTCTGAAGAAGAATCGTTAATGTTGCTTGAACCCATAATTATAACCTTCCTCTCCTACCTGCTCAACAACTGAACATGTCTGTTGTTGCCACCATCTGTTGAAGGTGCATTTTGGTAGAATAATTTCATTTTTATTGCTTGAACAGCAACTCTGAGCAACCTGAGACACGCTACAAAAAAGTCGCTATTTGGCTATTTCATGTACTTATCAACGATAGCCACTTTATCATGGCTTTAGTGCTCAGCCCTCTGTCTCTCCTTCGAATAGCTGCTCACTTCAGGAGCAACCCAAGTTCATAAGAGGCTGTCATCAAGCCAAGCGAACCTGGACAGTTAAAGGCAGCCTGCAACTCTTAAATGGGATGTGCTGTGCGACTGGATCAGCTGCTCCAAGCCATTCTCCAACTGATCCTGTCTCAGAGAAGAGAAAGGAATATCACTAGAAGGGAGAGGGTGGGCTCCAGAATTTTCCAATGCTGCATGGAAGGTTCTGGCGAAGGAGGTACAGAGGGGGGTTGATGTGCTCTATCTGCATGAGTACCACCCCCCCCACCCCCGACAATTTCTCAGAAGGCAATGGGATCAGATATCCATGACAGCCAATACCAGGCGTCCAACCTTGAGGAGATCGATTGCAATGCGGCAAAAACGCTTCAATGCCCTTGTACAGGTGGTCAAGATCGGTGAATCGGGCAGCACGGTGGCGCAGTGGGTTCGCCCTGCTGCCTCACGGCGCTGAGGTCCCAGGTTCGATCCCGGCTCTGGGTCACTGTCCGTGTGGAGTTTGCACATTCTCCCCGTGTCTGCGTGGGTTTCGCCCCCACAACTCAAAGATGTGCAAGGTAGGTGGATTAGCCACGCTAAATTGCCCCTTAATTGGAAAAAAATTAATTGGATACTCTAAGTTTATAAAACAAAAGATCGGTGAATCCACCTTCGAGTGCCATGTCCCAAGAACAGCACCATCAATCTGATGCATTACTCAGTAAGCCACAGCCCCATTGTTCACCTGACAACAGCTTCTATTAATCCTAATTCACAACTAATATTCATAGCTAGACCTCACACTGCTGTGAACCTCACACCCCATCCCACAGCTCGTGCACACTCCCAGCTATTCTACCGTGACAGCCACATCGCCCAAACAGACTGCACCAAACTCACTGACAAACCTCGCTCCCCTGGCAGGACAAGGTTGGAGGCAGAGGCGGACCTTCAATGAAACACACAGCGCTGCAGTACGGGGCCCCGACCAAAAGGGGGCATCCCATACTGACAGGTGACTGTTGTGGAGGGAAGACCAATCAGAGACTTGGCAGCTCTAAATTTCGAATTTCTTGAGCCTACCAGCAGGCAATATAGAATAACATCGGGCTCTGATTGATGGACTCCCCTTTAGAGCGGGAAAACTGTTTGGCAGATGTTGAGAAGTGGTGGAGACGTGGAGCAGTTCAGATCTCCTGAATTGGTGTGAAGTTTCTGAACTTTCATTAAGTAACGGTGCAAAGCAGCAGCCAGGTTTCTGGCATTCAGTCTGGAGGGAAGCCTGGGGCAAAGGTGAGGTTGCTGATCAAACATCGGAGTGCGAGCCTGCGAAGCATTCAATGGGACAAGGCTGGCACTGGCCAATGACTGTCAAAGAGAGCAGTGGGACATCTTGTGACCTCTAGCCCAGGGCTGAGGAGGGAGGGTGGCCAACCAACCAACCAACTAACCAAAAAGAATAGAGACACCAGGCCAGCAGCAGAGGCCAGGCAGCCAGCCAAGAGCACACGCAGCCATCGATGCTTGAGGCCCGACCACCTGAGCAAGAGCCAAGAGGTAAGCAGGGCAGCAGTCAGGAGGTGTGAAGAAGGCCAGGCAAGCCTCAGTGTTGTGTCTCGGAGAATCTGGGTTCAGGGGCCAGCTGGAGAAGGGCAAATCGACCAGAGCCAGAGGCCAGCCAGGCAGGGCTGAGTGTGCAAGGGCTGGCCAGCATCCAACATCTCCTTTCTTCTTGTTCTTTATGTATGTTGAATTAACTGCCCTTTTTGGAGTCAGTCCTTTCTCTCTGATTGGTGTCGTTTAGATACCTGGCTTGCCTTGACCATCCATCGGTGTCATATCGGTGTCACAGCTGTCCCAAAGATTATTGCTAGCATCCAGTTACTCTGGTCGGATTTTGGCAGTGAACTCCGCCACATCCTCACACCAAATCATTTTCCAATTTCCGAAGACGACCCACCTACCAATTTATAAGCTTTGCTTAATTCGTCCCTGCTTTTGGGCAGCTTCGACAATCAGCTGCTTTTGCTTAAGGACGTAATTGGGGACGGGGCTTGATGTCATTGGATGTGGGCCACCACATCACCAGAGGACGGGGCATGATGTGAGGCCCCACAAAGAAGGAAAGCGTGGGGCCCCCAAAAGTGTAATTCTGCCTCTGGTTGGAGGTGTTCAATGGCGGTGAACAGGTGAGGCGACATGTTCTTATCTCTGGAGAGAAGATGATGTTTGACATTACTGGGGTCTTCATTGCTGAGGCTGTGGTCAGTGAGGGAGTTGAAAGGGTAGAAGATGACAGCTTCCTATATTCCACTTCCCCTCCTCATCCCACAAATCCTTCCCGTCTGGAAGCTGCAGATGGGGCAAATATGCACCTCTTACTTTCTCCCTCCGCTTACCACATCCTATTCTTGTGCCATTTTCCTCTCAGATGCCCAAGAACTGTAACCTGACCAGCCAGCGGTGGAAGAGCAACAGGCTGGAGAGAAAGAAGGCGGCAATTTGAAGAATCCCAACACCTGATCTCACAGGAGCAGCCACCAGCTCAGATACAGCACATTGGAGAAGAGATTATGGGTGGGATCTGCATGTGGTCAGTCACTGGGCACCAGTGCTCTGTAGCCATGGCGGGGGCAAAGGTTAAGTAGGTGACAGCTCCCATGAAGGCAAGGTCATACACGGGTTCTGCTGTCGAGGACTCAGATGAACACTCGATGCGGGAGGCTGCAGAAAAAGGCTGATGGATATGCAAAGTAATTGCTTGGCACATTGACAGACTTATCAGAATGTTGATGGTTAATGGCTGGGAGCATGGAGGAATCCAACAAAACTTGGCACAGGTCTTTGTCCAGAGCTTGGCGCCCATCCGTTTCAGTGTGGAAGCAGTTACCAATTCCACAAGAACACCAGTGCAACAGGTGATCAATGTCTCAGTCTCCACGGCAACACAAGCAGACGATGCACAACACCAGGACTGGAAGTTCAGACTGAAGTCATTTTGGCCTTGGATACCAATGTTGACAGGAACTTGCAGTGGACCCACAATTGATCCTATCACAGATTCCCAGGATTACTGAGACACTGCTCGTGGGAAGAGGTCCATTGAACGCAAACCTTCTGTTCTCCCTTAGGAGGACAGAATCTCTCTTCTCAACGCTGCTGCTCCACCCTCAGTACCTTTTCTGTTGCTCGCCAGCCAGCTAACCCTGACTCCTGCTACCCATGCAGAGATGGAGCAGTCTACAGTTGGTCCTTCTTAGGCCAGGATTGTCCAAGGCCATCTGCAATCTGCCCGACTGAAAGTCAACCAGCGCTGCTGGAGCCGCTGGGGTAGCACTGTTTAGCAGCAGTGCAGAGGACAAGCAGAGCAGGACAAGCTGCCAGAAGAGGATCAAAGGAGAAGGAGGGAAAAGGGAGCAGTTCTCCCACTTAAACCTCTGTGAGGAACTACGTGTGCATGCCAGAGCTAAATTAAAGACATCCCTACTGTAACCTGCCCTTCTGCAACCAGACTTGAAGCTTCCGAGCTGGGAAAGAACATCATTGTCAGTGGTTGTGAGGGCATCTGAACATTTAGGATCCATCCAGTTTGGAGTTGGGGGAATTTGCAATATCCCTCCCCTGTTACACTGGGGAGGTGGCTAACACTCTCCATTCAAACCAAGCAGACTGGCAGACACTAAGGGAGTGTCCAGGGGTGATTAGTTGACATTTGTATCCAATTTGCTTTTGTTCAATTTATAAATTTCATTTGGAATGTTTATTTGGTGATGATTTTATTTTTCAATTGGGGCCAAGAGGAGGCTGTGATAGTCAATATCAGAGGGAGGGTAGGGCGGGGAACTGTTTTAGTGATGTGGAATTGGGGCTGTGTTCACTGATATTGCAGCCGGTATGTTGCTCATGGACAGCCTGGCCAGAAGAAGGGCTGTCTGGACTTCTCCCCTCTATCCCTTCCTCTCCTTCTCCTTATTCCATAGCTGCTCGCCACTCAGCTGATGGAAAGAGCTGGTCAACAGGCCACACATCTTCAAACCCGCTCAGCACAGTCCCTCCAGAGTAGTCCAGCGGCAGATGTGTAGGCTGCAATTTCCCAGCCCTTCCCGCTGATGGACCGTCCAGTCCTGCCAATGGTCACCCCCCCCCCCCCCCCCCCCCTCCGCGGCCTGAAAATACGTCGTGGGGGAGGGGGTCCAGAAAATTCAAAGCGGTGTTCCAGCATGCCACTGGTCTGCTCTATCACCTTTGCTACAGCAGCATGGCTTTAGTTGAATGAACGCCACCCTCCATGCATCAAATTGTCAACTGATAGTCCTTGTCACCCAGTAACTGCTCGCTGGTTTGTCCTGATGGTTCAAATGCAGGTGATACAGCAGACTACACAGAGAATGGAAGCATCATGCCAACTATCCGGTGCATTTGGTTGCCACCATTCGCACATTGAAGGATTGATACACCTTTTGGTCTCAGACTTATCGTGTGGTGCCCACAAAGAATGTGTTTGCAACCAGTGGAATACTATGGCATTGAGGAACCTCTGGCAGCACTTCCGCCACTGCAGAATGTAATTTAGTCAGGCTCTGTTTGAATGGAGAGTGTCAGTGGCCTCCCTCACACAACAGTAGAGGGGAAACTGCAAGATGTTGTAAATAGCCAGATCCAGCTTGGAAGAATCCTGACACATCGGGGTTCCTTGCCACAACCATCTTCACAGCCATGGGCTACACCCTCCTGTCCTTTTCTGTAGTTTCACTTGCGGCTGCAGAAGAGTTCAATGGGGACATCTTTAGTGAAGCATAGATGTCTCTCACATGCCGCTCCTCACGGAGGCTCAGGCAGAAGGGGTTCTCCTTGAGTACCCTGGGCAGATTAGTCTTTTGATAGGGAACCACCCCTCCCTTCCTCCTCCCTCTTCTAGCAGCTTGACCTGCTCTATGTGGTTGTTGCTCATTCTCTCAGTCATGTTGTTTTCCAAGATTAATACCTGCTACAGCACTGATGGCTGGGAACAATGGGTTTGTGCTGCGGCCTGGCCTTGAAGTCAGGACCAAATCCTTCCGCACCTGTCAACACTGCTCCCTATAGGGGCGCAAACCTTGTTTTTGCCGCAAGGGAGGGACCGTAGCATGGCGCCTGGATAGGTGCCGGGCGCGAACCTCGATTTTTGACGGATGCCCGATTCTCTATCCAATCGCAATTTGCTTTTCCACGCTGCGAGCCGGAGAATCCAGGCAAGTATCAGCTGGAGCATTGAAGTCCAAAATGATATTGGTGATGTCAACTCAATGTTGTGTGCTGATGCACAGCATGATCTGTCAACTCTGTTAACTGCTGGCAGAAGCTGACTGTTTGCCTGCTAATAAGATCACTCACAATGCCAAGAAATATGGCGTATGCATCCAAATTTAGTATTGTGGGTTTTTGGCACCTTTTGAAAAATTACTAAAGTTCACCGTTTTCTGATTGCTAATATTGTAACATCAGATAAAATACAAAACTTAATGCCAAAAGCCTTAATTTTACAGGAGACTTTCTGTGAATAAGCCGTGGATAATTATTAAAGTTTTTCTGGGGGGGGGTGATCTCACGTGATGCGAGCGCGGGAGCATCTGCGTTTTCGTGGGATCTCATCTTTTAATCCTTTATTTTATTCTAGTGCACATTTCATAGTTGTCTTTTTTTTGGATCTATGTCTTGCACTATGTCCTTGGATGACCCTGATTGGAGTTTTGCCAGTTAACTGGTAGAGAATCCTTGTTTGAGCATGGCTGCAGTGGGGTCCAGCTTGCAGTGGCGCTGTTGCTGGTGAGCAGGCCTTTGTCTTGGGCCGTGATGTGTACATTGGCAAGATGGCCGCCATTGAGAACGTGGTTCTGGATGAGGGTCTTGGCTCAGTGGTGCAGGTCTTCGAAGCTCACTTTGAGGAATTGCCACGCAACTTTGGAAGAATGGTGGAGGTGTAGGAGAGAATCTTTGTATTCAATGGAGAACGTTCCCTGATCAGGGCCCACCTTTGATTCGTTGAGATCCTGCTGGATGGTGTGTCGTCTCTCCCGAGGGGTTCAGGAGGTAATGTCCATGGGCCCGGTCACTGTTGAGAAGTGAGTATCCGATTGAGCTTCACAATTGGCTGCCATGCTTTATTAATCTTGATCTAGTGGCTGGGCATCTCAGGTTCAACAGAACACAGTGTATCTGGTCTTCAAGGCCAGCGGTCGGTTGTGCCTAACCATTGGCTCTATATTATTCAGTTCTCGATGCTCGTTACGCGGGGTTGAAGGTAGCCGATTGAGTTGAGTCATTCGCCCTGTCCGGGCCTAGGCTGTAAATCACTTGGGCATTGGGGCGGTGACATGGTGAACGTGAAGGTGCTTCATTCATTGGCATCCGTGAGAGATCCTGAGGAATGTTCGATGCTCCTGTCATGGCTTTGGTCTTTTCGAGCAACAGAGATGGTGTTATTATCCTGCAATTCTTGAATAATCCTGGGCGTTATCTCCTTGTGATTATGCTGCCGATTATTTAGAAGAATCATAAAATTCCAACAGTGCAGAAAGAGGTCATTCGGCCCATCGAGTCTGCACCGGCTTTCTCAAAGAGCACCCTATCTAAGCCTGTTCCTCCGTAACCACACCTAACCGGCACATTCCAGGACACTAAGGGGCAATTTAGCGTGGTCAATCCACCTAACCTGTACTTCCTTCGACTGTGGGAGGAAACCGGAGCACCCGGAGGAAACTCACGCAGACACAGGGAGAACGTGCAAACTCCACACGGACAGTGATCTGGGGTCGGGATCGAACCCAGGTCCTCAGCGCCGTGATGCAACAGTGCTAACCACTGTGCCGCCATGCCGGCTCTCCTGGGGTTGAGCCGAGCATTTATTGCACTTTGGTTAATATCCTGTTGCCTACCCTAATTGTCAGGACGCTTGTTTGAATGGGTGGCCTGCTCTCTTCTTCATTAATGAGTGATGGGCGTGTGCTGGGGGAATATGGACCCACGGTGGGGTCCTGACCCTTTATTATCCTGTGATTCACTCCTGGTAGTGCTAGTTTTCTTTTTGATTTTCTTTGGAGCAATTGACGGCAACGATCATAATCCAAACATGTTGCTGCTGGTCCTCTCTGTATAAATAGATAGAATGATGTTGGTTCTATGCTGGGCCTTGTCATAATATACATCCAGGTATATGATGGAGTGCAGACAGGCAGAGATTGACACACAGGATGACCAGTGAGCACACAGAACACAGCAGCCAATCACCAGACAGGACACGACCACTAAAAAGCCAGAGGGCACCAGTTTTCCCGCTCTCTCAGGATCCAGCCTCTGAGACAGTCAGAGCCTGTGAGCAGCAGCTAGTACAAACACCATGTGGTAGTCAGTTAGTCTGGTCAGGTTAGCCTCAGGTCTCCAGTCACGTCAGCATAGTGTCAACCCACAGTTAAGCATGTAATATAGTTAGATGATCAATAAAATCGTGTTGCATTTCTTCAAGTGTTGGAAGCCTGTCTCTCTCTACACTGCATCAAACGCAGTCCACGTAGACCCAGCTTACCCAACACATCAGGCCTGACACTGGGGTCATGTTGCGTTGTCTGATATAAATATGTAACACCCTTTGAGAACTGGGGTTCTCGTGTATTATTGTTGTATGTTTCCCTTTTTTTAAGGGTGGGCATGAAGAATCTGTGATTAGTCCTTGCATGGATGCCGGTAGGTCTGGTGTCCGAGGGCCGAAGGCTGCGGTGTGTCATTGGTGCCTCTGGCACTGCTGGCGTTGAGGGAGATAAATTTTAGTGAGAGCCCAAACATGGTCTGAAAAATGTATCCTGAACTTTTGTGGCAATTGTGAACAATCGCTGCGTGGGAAGGTGTGCATCATTTTACCATGTTTTCGTGGCTTATCCTGTTTCTCTCCTGCTTTCTTGCTAGGCTTCTAGAGGCACCACATTATGTCTAATTACTGTATCGAGCTGGGTTATACTGCTGTTCTCCTGTCCCCTTCTGTATTTATGTTTACTGAGCCTTTCCTTTCCTCGCTGTGCTATATCGTTCTTGTGGTTTTGTTGTGCTGTTTGTCAAAATGTAAAACCTGAACAGACATATCTTTTAAATGGTTTCAGTGGGCTTTCGATGACTTTTCGACAGGTAAGCTGAAGCTAAGGTTCCACACCTTGCACCTCCCCAGTTTTATTTCGCTGCCTGTCTGGTTTTGGACTTGGCAGACAATATTACTTATCTCAGTGTGTGATACAACTAACTGGATGTAATGCTGTAGCCTCTCATGCCCTTCAATTCCCTGCAATTGTAAAAGTGACGTGGGTTCTACACTGTCCTCTTGATGATATTCAGGTCACTCTGGCACAAGACACACATGATGTGTTGGATATGCTGGGTCTGTGATGACTGCGTTTACCAGAGCAGTGAGAGAGACAGGCTACCAACACTTGTAGAAGTGCAACTCTATTTTATTTAACTATGAGCTGTTAAACATACTTGCACTGTGGGTCGACACTATGTTAGGTTGACTGAAGACCTATGGTTAACCTGACCAGACTATACTGCTAGCACATGGTAGATGTTCGTGCTACTGATTACGGGCTCTGGCTGTCTCGGGGCTGCATCCCGAATGAGCGGGAAAACTAGTGCCCTCTGGCTTTATAGTGGCCGTGTCCTGTCTGGTGATTGGCTGCTGTGTTCTGTGTGTTGATTGGTCTTTCAGTGTGTCAGTCAGTGTGTGTCTATGCACCATCATATACTTGTGTGTATATTATGACAACACAGAGGTCATTGGTTGCTAAATGCCACAACGTTTTGATCTTCAGTTTTCTTTCAACATTTAAACTGACAAATACATCTTTCACCCACACCACAGGACTTCCTGTGTTCAAGGCTTTCATTCGATATGATTTGATTGGTGATTCCAAAATACGCACAATGTGATTTCTCTCCCAACAGAATTCGACTGACATTCTCCACCCATAGCTCTGATCGTGTTTGAAAGTGGTAAAAGAGCTCTCAAAAGGATCACTTTATTCATGTCTGTATTCGCAGATAGTGCTCGTGCCAGCAATGGCGAGGTTTTTCTGGCACTTTCCATTTTTGTTCGGCATGACAAGAGCTTGTCATCCACAGAAAAACTTTCATTTGAAATGGAAGGATTTCTGCAGACTTGCACGCCCTGCTTCATGTCTCATTGCCTGGGACATGTGTACCCGTCAGTGTAGCTGAAACATCAATTGTTTCTTGACACTCAAAAGAAAGGCCCTCCCAGCAGGGTTTGATGCAAAGTGAAAATATATTGGGTTAGTTGCAAATTTCAATGGGGCATTGAGCTAACTCAGGGAAGAGGCACTCAAGGGGATTTTCCGTTCCTGAGCCTAAGTGTCAATTTGTGGAGTTCCACGACAGGAAAACTGGCGCCGCACCTGGACCGATTCAGCTACTGTTAAGGGGCTAGCACCGGCATCACGTGGAACAGCACGGTAGCATAGTGGTTAGCACGATTGCTTCACAGCTCCAGGGTCCCAGGTTCGATTCCCGGCTTGGGTCACTGTCTGTGCGGAGTCTGCACGTTCTCTCCGTATCTGCGTGGGTTTCCTCAGGGTGCTCCGGTTTTCTCCCACAGTCCAAAGATGTGCAGGTTAGGTGGATTGGCCATGGTAAATTGCCCTTAGTGTCCAAAATTGCCCTTAGTGTTGGGTGGGTTTACTGGGTTATGGGGATAGGGTGGAGGTGTGGGCTTGGGTAGGGTGCTCTTTCAAAGAGCTGGTGTAGACTCGATGGGCCGAATGGCCTCCTTCTGCACTGTAAATTCTATGATCAAAATTTCTATGAACACCATCGATTCCAATAAGAAACGGTGCCAGATTCGCCGGTTTCGCGATTGACACTCAGGAGGCTGACAAGCTGCAGCCGCATATACACACTTTACTCCCCACACATACCATCCCAGCCAACAAGGCGGCTTCGAGGAGAGCAGCACCCCGTTTCATAGACGCCAAGCTGGAAACCCTCCTGGACCCGGTGAAGGAGAGGCGGACCGCCCTGTACCCTGGCCCAGGAAGGAGGCTGCCAGCTGCCGCCGTTCGTTGCGTCTGGGCGCCGGTGGCAAATGCAGTCAGCGCCACGCGAAACACCGTCTGGACAGGCCAGCAGTGCAGGAAGAAACTGCATGACCTCCTCAGGGTGGCCAGAGTGAGTAGGCAGCACTGTGCCCCTACACGCCACCATCCTCGCCACACCACCATCGCCCTCACCACCACACCACCCTCACCCTCAACCCCACCCTCAGCCCCACACCACCCTCATCCGCATCCCCCCACCACCCTCACCCCCACAGCACCATCACCCACACACCACACGTACTCCCACCACCCCCACAGCAACCGCCCCCCCCCCCGGTCTAATCATGCATCTTGTCTTGTGTCTTGAAGACCTGCTGGTGATGCAGCGGGTCCATCTTGTGCCCCCGTTCCCAGCCAGTGCCACAGACAGAGCCCTCCCCGCGATGACGCGAGTTTCTGCAACAGTTTTTATTCACAGTGCTTCAAAATGTCCACTCCAAGCCACAGCTTGACTTCCAGCTTTTTGTACAATTTGTTTATTTCTCCCTGAGTCGACACGCAGGCTTAACCAGTCAAGCATAATGAAAATCAACGGCAAACGGACTCACACAATGAAATACAGAACAATTCAAAGCTTCACCCTTACCCAACAGAAACCTTATCGATTTCAGTCTTGAAAATGTCTATTCTCACAGTGCCTACGGGCTTTCTGTGGAGAGAGTGCCAGATTCTGATCACCCTCCAGGTGAAAGATTGCTTTCTAGTTTCACTCAGAAATGGCCAGCTCTAATTTTAAGTTTGCGTCCTCGCTAAAATGCTTGCACACCAAAGATCATAGAATCATAGAATCCCTGCAGTGCAGAAGGAGGCCATTTGGCCCCTCGAGTCTGCACCAAGCCCTCTGAAAGAGCACTCTAGCCAAGCCCACTTCCCCACCCTATCCCAACAACTCATTAACCTAACGGACACATCCCTGGGCCCTAAGGAGCAATTTAGCATGGTCAATCCACCTAACCTGCACATCTCTGGACTATCGGAAGAAACCGTAGCACCCGGAGGAAACCCACACAGACATGGGGAGAACATGCAAGCTTCACACAGACAGTCACTCTTGGCTGGAATTGAACCCGGGTCCCTGGCGCTGTGAGGCAGCAGTGCTAACCACTGTGTCACTGTGCCGCCCCAATTGGATTGGTCTGTATAACTGTTGAACCTGAATGGCTTTGAACTCCTGTTTCATGCCAACGTGCTGTACAATTGCCGTATGTCTCTGATATTTGGGTGATCCAGAAGTTGTTTCTAGTTCCTACTGTGCTTTCGGTTTGGCTTTGTTTTCTTGTGGTTAAAGCTGTTTTAATGTGAGCTCAGTGTGGTTGCTTTTTTTCCCGGCTTTATGTGCAATATTCTAATCAGTCAGTAAAGATCGCATTTCAATTTCCACACCTTGCCACAAAAGTGAATTAAGAAGAATGTCCAGGACAGAAACAGCATACAAAGTCTCTGCTGTTTTTTTTAACACATTTTTGGGATGTTGGCATCGCTGGCACGGCCACGTTTGTAGCCCATCCCTATTAGCCCCTGAGAAGGCAGTGGTGAGCCACCTTCTTGAATGGCTGCGTCCATGTGGTGTAGGTGCACCCACTGTGTTGTTAGGAAGGCAGTTCCAAGTTTTTGACTCAGAGATGATGAAGTAACAATGATATAGTTCCAAGTGAGGATTGTGTGCAACTTGGACGGAAACATGCAGGTGGTGATGTTTACATGCCCCTGTCCTTCTAGATGGGAGAAGTCACGGGTTTAGAAGGCACTATTGAAAGAGGCTTGACGAGTTCCTGCAGTGTATCTTGTAGATCAGGGTTTTTCAAAGCACGGGTCATGATCCGCGGATGGGTTGTGACCCACGAGTGGGATGTGGGCAGGTGTCAGGTGGGTCATGGTGTCCCACGGTGTTCCCAGTCATGGGAGAAGCACCAAACGGCTGCTACCAGCATTTAAATTGAGTATGGCAGCTGCTACTGGCTTTTAAGTGAGAACGGAATGAGGCTGTGTGCAGTCTTCCGCCCATTTGGGGCAGCATTGAGCTGGTGACGCGGCCTGCATGTACACTTAACCTCAAGTGCCCTGTATGTATGTGCTTTTGCTGCCGAATCACAAGGGAGAGCTTCTTTCGTTTCCTAGCTGCTAGCAAGCAAGGCAAGAGAACTGTGAAGGTGGATCGTTTTGTAACAAGGAAGAGATAGCCAGAGACACAAATGGGTAGTTTACCTACTGGCCAGGATCTCATATCTGAATCTGCTGGAGAGAGCTGCTCAGGAGAATCCATGGCAGGGCAGAACAGTGCTAGTGTTAGCTCTGTACAGATCTCCAGGGCCGCTTTTTAACAGCCTGCAAAGAACAAAATTAACTTGAGAACAAAGCAGTATTAAGATGATTTCTTGAGATATGGTTTTGTCAGCCGTGCCATTGCAAATAAGGATGCAAAGTCTGTGTGTGTTGTATGCAGGCAAGTACTGGCAAATTAGAGAAGTTTCTGATTTTGAAAGAGAAGTGGTGGGTGAAAAATTCCTTTTGTGGTTGAGACCCCAGAGTCAGTTATTAACTGAGAGTTGACTCCAAATTAAAAGACTACACTGCTTTATCTGACCTGTGACAGCACATTAAAAACGGTTGAAGTCTACACCTGGTATGCGCATTGCTCTCTCCTCCCGTGAACCCGATTGGGTTGAGATCGTGAGGACCAAGCAGGCTTTTCTTTCCCATTAAAGGTATGCATACGTGGCATGTGTCGTGAAGGTCGGCCGGTATGGGTCCCGGAGGTTGGTCGTTTGGCAAAAGTGGGTCCCTGGAAAAAAAAGCTTGAGAAACACTGTTGTAGATAGTGCACATTACAGCCACTGAGCCCTGGGGACCTTCTCCAATCTTTATTTAACTGTGTAGACTCTCCTAATCCTGCTCTTCTTTTATCCTCTTTTGTGTTTTTTGAGCTTCCCCTTAAATGCATCAGTACAATTTACTGCAATTATTCTTTCTGGTGATGGGTTCCACAGACTGATCCTCTTAGGGTAAAGGATTCATCCTGAATTCCCTATTGGATTTATTGGTGACAAGTGAAAAGCAAGAACAAATCTCTGGCCATAATATATGTATGCGAGGCACATAGTGTGGGTGCTATGGCAACAAGCTGTCTGGCTCGCTGGTGTATTTGATAGAAGTGACTGCAAGAATAGTGGATCTGGTGACAGTTTGAAATGTGTTAACGAGCACTAAATGCTGCACGTGCCTTGGAGGCTGACTGAGATTCGGAAGATATTGAGGTGATTAAACTGCACATAATCATGAAGATGACTCTGATTTTATCTGGAGGGCGAGTGGTGTAGCCACCTGGGTTGGCCACTTCCTCACACAAAATGGAAGAACGCAAAGGTTACAGGGAAAAATGGACATTGGCAAAGAAACAAACAGTTTGCAGAATCCCCTGTATTCTAGCTGCTAAAGAAACCAGACAGAATTGTACCTAACGAGCTGCGCATATTAAGTGAGCGATTCACGGTGATTCCCAGGCACAATGGACACAACAGTTAACTGCAATCGCTACATTCTATAGAAGGTCAGACATCCCGGCGCCAGTGGAGTCTGAGACAAAGGACACCAATAAGGTGTAAGGAACCGCCTGGTGATCGAGGAACAGCCCCGTTATTGGGGAACTTCAAATCAATCGATCGTGAAGAGACCCAATCGATTGTAAGTTTATAGAGGGTCCGCCCAAAAGGACGCGAAGCCCCTGGGACCTATAAAAGTCAGGTCCCAGGACTGATTCGTTCTTCTTGACCAGCCGGCCCTCCCAGCAGAACACCTTTGCAGCAGAAGAACCTTGAGAAGGAGAGGCCTGGTCAGCAGCCGCCATCAAGTAAGTGTCATACAACGCACGCTACGAGAGTAGACACTCCTGACCCCTTTAGTCCACACCAACTGGAAGCTTGCGGATCCAGGACAAAGCAAGAGGCCATTGTTCCCTGATCCGGCAGTTCCCTTATTCCAGATAAGTATTGGCCTGTTAGTGGTAGGAATAGCCTAGTCTTTTAGTTTTATATGCATAATTAGTAGATAACTGTATTATAATAAACGTGTCTTGTTTGAACTTACTAACTGGTGTATTAAGTTATTGGTCTGAACTTGAATCTTGTGGCGGTATCATAACGATACCTGGCGACTCTAGAGCTAAGGAATAAAACAGAGCCAAATTGAGTGTAAAGCATACTTACCCAGAACGCGCAATAGTGGCTAATGCTGGAAAACCTACCACCATTAGGTGTAAACAAGAAAAGACCCTGCAGAGGTACAAACGAGCCCAGGAAACGGGAAACTAGAGCACTTTTTATAAATGAAGGTTGGCTGCAGGAACAGGTAGAACTGGGCCAAAGTCAAATTATGATATCAGGCAACAATTCTCCAATTCAAAGAATGCCTGCGACCAGAAATAATAATGAAGGCAACAGCTTGAAAATCGTTTGTTGGACAGACAATGCCAGATCGGGAGTGCTGTAAATTAATTACAAGGATAGAGGAGATGGATTGAATAGCCTCTGTCATCTGGAATTCTCTGTGGGATTTTGATGAAAAGTGGAACTTGACGAGGCTCCGGATGAAAGGTCTGATCGGATAACTGTTTCTGTAGGGCTCTGGTGGGTATACGGGTGACTGACAAGGACAATCTACTGCAAAGGATGAGTTGTTGGCTCAGCATTTCCTCTCCTTTGCGTTTTTTCTCTGCCTCTGAGATGTGCTTCTTTTCGAAGGAGGCCACACCATTTATTATTTGATTGCGTCAGGTACAAAGATCCTGGGCAAGCTTCTCCCAGGACTCAAAAGTCAATATGAAAACTCCTAAATGAATGCTTCAGAACATTCTTCTAGTGCTTCCTTTGACTGCCTGGAAGTGCATCCCAGATTCAAAGTCTCCATGGAAGATTTGGTTTGGTAAGGGAGTGCCAGGCCTTCTGGTCGCATGACCAGCCCAACTCAGTTGTGACCGTCTCAAGATGATGTGGATGCTTAGCATACCTGCTCGGGTCGAACACCACTGTGGCTGGTTTTTTTCCCTGCCATCTGTTCTTCAACAGCTTCCAAAGGCAGCTGAAGTAAAAGTGATTGGGTATCTTGGCATGACGCTGATGTCCAGTTCACGTTTCGCATGTGTAGGGCAGAGTGCAAGGACTGTTGCTCTGTAGCTGCTTGATTTGGTAGGCAGATGTACGCCTCTTCATTCTAAGAATGATGATCGAAGTCTGCTGAAGGCTACCCTTGCTTTGGAAAACGTTGAATGTGTCGCATTGTCAATATAGATGCTACGTCAGACTGCGCTGCCGAGGCAAGTCAACATATCCGCTCGTAGCAGGTTTTGTTTATCGACTGAAAACTTGATCCTGAGACAGTTTTTCTGAGTTTAATAAAAATGAAAATCGCTTATTGTCACAAGTAGGGTTCAAATGAAGTTACTGTGAAAAGCTCCTAGTCGCCACATTCTGTCCCCTGTTCAGGGAGGCTGGTACGGGAATTGAACCGTGTGCTGGCCTGCCTTGGTCTGCTATCAAAGCCAGCGATTTAGCTCCTATCTAAACCAGCCCTTTAAACAAAGAACAAGATGACACCACTTTGTAAATTTTAAAAAACTGTTGCAAACACTATTCATATGTCATGCACATTCCCTGGGTTCACACACACACACTAATACAGATGGTAGAATAAGGGGATAAGCTTAGAGATGTTTTAGAATTTCTGAAGAAGATAGACAATCAAAGAAATATATGGTTAACTGTCCTTTGGCTAGTCTCGATGTGGTAATTCCACATTGCAGGTGTTTTGTTCAGTTTTCTTCCTGGGTGTCGTTATGTGGAAGGTTTCCATGTTCTAGTCCCAGAATATCTCCATTTGCAGTAGATTCCTCTTCTAGGATGGTTACTTTACAAATCTGGGTGCAAAACCTTCGAGAAAGAGAATGAAGCAGCTTCCTTACAACTTTTCAGTACAGTGTTCTGATCTCTCGGGCGGAATTCTCCGACCCCCCGCCGAGTCGGAGTATTGTCGGGGATCGGCGTGAATCATGCCCCCGTCATCCTCCGAATTCTCCGGCCCTCCAAAAGTCGGCGAGGCGTGAATTGCACCGCCCGCCTCAGAGAATGGCGGGGACCGGCGCAACTCAATGGGCCCCGGAGCTGCCCGAATTCTCCAGCCCGCGATGGGCTGAAGTCCCGCTGGTTTTTTGCCAGTCCCACCGGCGTGGATCAGACTAGGTCCCTTACTGGCGGGACCTGGTGGCGTGGGCGGGGTCCGGGGTCTGGGGGGGGGGGGTCTGACCAAGGGACGTGCCCGCGATCGGGGCCCACTGATCCGTGGGCGGGCCTGTGCCGTGGGGACACTGATTTCCTATGCGTCGGCCGTGTCAACCTCCGCGATGGCCGACACGAAGGTGAACCGCCCCCTGTGCATGCGCGGGGATGACGTCAGCAGCCGTTGACTCTCCCGCGCATGCGTGGACTCTCGCAGGCCTTCCACGCCAGCCTTTGGGCGGGCCGACAGCGGAGTGGTTCATGCCACTCCGTCCC
Source organism: Scyliorhinus canicula (assembly GCF_902713615.1). Lineage (NCBI taxonomy): Eukaryota > Metazoa > Chordata > Chondrichthyes > Carcharhiniformes > Scyliorhinidae > Scyliorhinus > Scyliorhinus canicula. The sequence goes on along the minus strand of NC_052150.1, from coordinate 35,114,649 downwards.
GCCGGGACCCCCCGCCCCGCCGGGTACGGGAGAATCCCGCCCGAGTGGTCTGTCTGGCATGGTAAGACAGTTCTTAAAAGCCAGGCTGGTTGTGTATTCCAGAGGAATTTGTTTGATGTGTCTGCTGTAGTCATTGCTCTATAGAACTGGTAATTGGATTCTGATGTTTGACCTTTGAAACTTTTGACAAATTTCAAGGTGGTGTAAAAGGCAACAGGAGATGGACCTTTCACAATCCACTTGTGGGGGGGGAGGGGGGGTGGGCGGGGAGTTGTTATCTGTTCCCTTTTAATCTTATTTTTGTGGAAAGTAAGTCGTATGTTTTGGCTGGCTAGAAATCCTCCAGTGTCTCAATAGAATTGCAGTTTAATGTTTTTTTTAAACCTGCAAAAAAAAGTGAATTAAAAAATGCATCATTTAAATAATACTCTTGTAACAGTGCCATGCGATATTTTGCATCCACCTGTTTCACCTGAAATACAACACCTCTGACAGTGCAGCACTCCTTCTGTAACCAATAGCTGTAAATACAATGCTGAAAGAAGGCCGATGCAAACCAGCAATGTATAAATCATACCGACCAGGCCTGCACAGGTTGATTGAGCGCTCCGCCTTACCCACTAGCAAAACAAAACTAGTCCACCTTGGCCACTTGCATTTGCTTCCACCTGGTGCTTTGCCCTGCAGCCAGGGAGCAGGTGTAGCTCCCGTTTCACTTGAGAAAAACAGGCTCTACAATTCTGCAGGGCATTCTCGTCAAAACCTTACTGTTCCATTGGCTGGTAATCTGCAAGATATAGAAAGACCAGAGAACTTCCAAGGTGTTCCGACCATCAAAAGTTTCCGACTATCAAAAGATAGCTTTAAGTTCCTAGGGGACACCATCACCAACAGTCTGTCCTGGTCCACTTACGTTGATGCAAGAGTCAAGAAAGCCTAACTATGGCCGGGATTCTCTGATCCCGCGGCCAAATTCTGACTCCGACGTCAAAAGCGGTGCAAGCCACTCCGGCGTCAATGGGCCGCTAGACCCGGGTATTTAACCCCTTCCGAGGGGGCTAGTACGGCGCCGGAGTGGTGTCCGCTGATCCAGCGCTCAGAAGCTGGCGTGCCATGGCCAGTGCGGGTCCGTGCATGCGCGCCACGGCCGGCCCAGGTCCGCGCATGCACGCCACAGCCGCTGGGAGTCCGCGCATGCACGTGGGCTCCCATCTCCGCGCCGGCCCCTGGGCAATATGGCAGAGCCCTACAGGGGCCCAGTGGGGAGGAACATAGGCCCCCCACGGAACTAGACCGTCCACCGATCGTTAAGCCCCAATCGCAGGACAGGCCACCGTGGAGGCCCCCTCCCCGGAGTCGGATTCCCCTGCCACCCACCAGGATGGGCCCCGCAGCCAGAACTCCGAGGTTCCGCCGGGTGGGACAATACGTAACCCACACCGGCGGGACTCGGCCGAACTCGGCCCGTCAAGGCATGGAGAATCGCCGGGGTGGCCGCTTTTAACAGCCCCCGACTGGCGTGGCAGTGATCCCGCAGGCGCCTGAGAATTGGCGGGCCGGCGTCGGAACGATGTCGGAGAATCCTGGCCAATGTCTCTACTTGCTACGGAAGCTAAAGAAATTTGGCATGTCTGCATCGACTCTCACAACCTTCTACAGGTGTGCCATATGGAGCATCCTATCCAGCTGCATCACAGCTTGGTATGGCAACTGCTCGGCCCAAGATCGCAAGGAACTGCAGAGTGTGGTAAATTCAGCCCAACACATCACACAAGCTTGCCACCCTCACATTGATTCTGTCTACACCTCCCGCTGCCTCAGGAAGGCAAACAGCATTGTCAGAGACCCCTCCCACCCAGGCGTTTCCCTCTTCCAGATCCTTCCATCAGGAAGAAGATACAGACGTCTGAAGACTTGCACATCCAGACACAGGAACAGCTTCTTCCCCAAAGCTACTAGACTCAATGACTCTCCCTCAGACTTATCTGTTCCCTGAAAGACACTGTTCACGACACCCTATGCTGCTCTTGCTTATGTCATATTTACTTTGTTTGTCCCTTGTTCCGCTCTGTAAGCAATTACTTATTTGTCGATGTACTTTGTTGATTATTCTTTTTGTCTACTGTGTACATTCCCTTGGCCGCAGAAAAATACTTTTAATTGTCCTTCGGTAAATGTGACAATAAATCAATCAATCAATTAATAAATCAATCAAGGTTGGAGCAATATTTAGTGAGCGGTTAAATTACAAATACTAATTGCAGATAGGATTGCTCCCGAGGAGGAAGATGAGGATTTTGACCCTTACCCAGTCAATGATTAATGAGGGGGGAAGGATGTCCTTAAACTGGGAATCCACTGCCTTTGCACTGACCCCCCACCTCCCTAAATAACCATTGCCTGACAGGTTGACACGTTTTTGGAGGTTCAGTATCCAGAGGAAAGAGGTGTACCACCTTCCTCAGTGACTACTGTGAGGCCCATCTTGAGATTTGTGTCAGTTTTCTGACGTCAAGCCTCAAAGATCTAAGGTATAAACAGCTTTCTTAAAGTGGTTAGGGGTCATAAGAGGTCATTGCTGACCTTTTCTGGAGGGCAGGGAGGGAGATTGAATAATTATACTTCCCCTCTCCCCCCTGGCCACCCAGAGCATGTATCTCATCACCCCATGGCAGTCAGAGACCTGGGACGGGATTCTGCGGGAATCGGCGGGTCGAGCAACTCCAGCTGGAAGGAGTGGCGTTTACCACTCCGGCATCGGGCTGCCCCAAAGACGCGGAATCCTCCGCACCTTCAGGGGCTAGGCCGGCGTCAGAGTGGTTTGCACTGCGCCGGACGGCGGGGAAGGGGCTTGGCGCCATGCCAACCAGCGCTGAAGGGCTTCCGCCGCCCAGCGCGAGTTGGCGCATGCGCGGGAGCGCCAGCGTGTGCTGACGTCATCCCAGCGCATGTGCGGGGGGGATCTTCGGGAATGGCGGAGGACTACAGCGGCCGATGCGGAAGAATAGAGTGCCCCCACGGCACAGGGCCTCCCGCCGATCTGTGGGCCCCGATCGCGGGCCACGCCACCGTGGCGGCACCTCCCGGGGCCAGAACCCCCCCGCGAGGACCCCAGAGGCCGCCCACACCGCCAGGTCCCACCGGTAAGGACCTACTCTAATTTATGCCGGCAGGACTGGCAAATAACGGGCGGCCACTCGGCCCATCGTGGGCCGGAGATTCACTGGGGGGGACCACTGCTGGCGGCCGCCGACCGACGCGGCGCAATCCCTGCCCCCGCCAAATCCCCGGCGCCGGAGAATTCGGCAGCCGGCGGGGGCGGGATTCATACTGCCCCCCCAGCGATTCTCCCACCCGGTGGGGGGGTCGGAGAATCCCGCCCCAGAAACCTGCCTTCAATGTTGCAACGACCCCACAGGCAATGCCAGACACCATGCCGACATTCAAAGTTATGCTGGACATTGGACACGTCCAACATTACAGGCAGCACTAAAACAAAACAGACAACCCAGTCAATTTAAACATTCATCAAGGCCGTCATAATTTTAAAGACACTTATTAGGTCCTGTCCATTCTTGGGAGAATTTACTGGAGCGCCAGTGACCAACAGAGATTGGTTAAAGATAATAGTTGCAAAAGTCAGAGAAGTGGTGGTGTTATGAAGCAAAATATTATGATCTTGATGCACTTTATGAAAGAGTGGTAAAAACCCATTCATCAGTGAATGTCAATGAAAATCTCCGAAATGTTTGCAAAGAAAATACTTGCTCATGGGTCATGTAAAGCTTTGTGCAAATTGGTGGGCACTGTGCAATCTTGTGTCAATGTCACCAGTTGTGAACCAGTGCTTGAATAATCAGCAAGGAATCGGAGTCTGTGCCTCTGATCCCCATCATTCCACTGAGCATGTCAATAGCAATGATCACCCTCGGGGCCAAGCCACTAGGGGTCTTCTGATCTGTTTGCAAAGTATCGGCAAAATGCATTTCTCGGGGACAGAATCGAAAAGCAGATATGTCAGCCTGAGTTTTTGTGGGGTCATGGATTTTCCAAAATGGTGGGCAAGAAGTCCCACCGCCATTTACGACAGATCCAATTTTTGCCAGTAGGGGAAAGTGGGTGGGGTGGGGTTCACACATAAGGGAAATGTGACCTCAGCAGGGCCAATTGCACTCAGTTCTGAAATTAGACAGACCCCATCTTGGTTGTTGCAAGGACTTTAAGCCACAATGTAGGAGTCATACCTTCATGGAACAGACGTAAATACCCTTGAAGGGTTAATAAGGTCTGTATGACTATAACGATGTGAAGGATTTTAAATGTCGCTCGCCTTAGAACTTTAAAAAAACAGGCCGCAGGTGTCAATGAGAGGTGGAAATAAATTCTGCTCTAGTACTTACAATCACTGTTAGTTGACATTTCCTGAACGTTCTTTATGAAATTCATTCTTACAGCGGAGCAGGCAGAGAGGGGAGTGATTTTTTGGTAAGGAGAGCGAAGGGTAAGCTGAATTTTTGTTTTTTAACTAACTTTTTTTTCGGATTTGGTTTTTTGGTTCAGAGCAGCAGGAAACCGGAAGTCGGCCATGGGGATTTCTGAGAAGGTGTGTAGTACCTGTATATAAGTTGGGGGGTTACTAAACCCGAGACACTACACTTGTAGTGTCCCCCACCCTTCCACCTCCTCTAACCTAAGGGGTTGAGTGAATATCAGGTAAGATCTTCCTTTCTTTTTCTTGTTTTATCTAGAGGGGATGTCAGGGAAGGCAGTGCAATGTTCCTCTTGCAGAATGTTTGAGGTGAGGGACGCCGTCAGTGTCCCTGCTGATTTCACCTGTGGGAAGTGCACCCATCTCCAGCTCTTCAGAAACCGCGTTAGGGAACTGGAGCTGGAGTTAGATGAACTTCGGATCATTCGGGAGGCAGAGGTGGTCATAGATATAAGCTTCAGGGATGTAGTTATTCCGAAGAATGAAGACAGATGGGTGACGGTGAGAGGGGCTGGGAGGAAGCAGTCAGTACAGGGATCCCCTGTGGTCGTTCCCCTTAGTAACAAGTATACCGCTTTGGATACTGGTTGGGGGGGGGGGGACTTACCAGGGGTAAGCCATGGGGTACAGGTCTCTGGCAAAGAGTTTGTCCCTGTTGCTCAGAAGGGAAGGGGGTAGAGGAATAGAGCATTAGTCATTGGAGACTCCATAGTTAGGGGGATGGATAGGAGATTCTGTGGGAATGAGACACTCGCGGTTGGTGTGTTGCCTCCCAGGTGCCAGGGGCTGTGAAGTCTTGGATCGTGTTTTCGGGATCCTTAAGGGGGAGGGGAAGCAGCCCCAAGTCGTGGTCCACATAGGCACCAATGACATAGGTAGTAAAAGGGATAGGGATGTAAGGCAGGAATTCAGGGAGCGAGGGTGGAAACTTAGAGCTAGAACAAACAAAGTTATTATCTCTGGGTTGTTACCCGTGCCACGTGCTAGCGAGATGAGGAATAGGGAGAGAGAGCAGTTGAACACGTGGCTACAGGGATGGTGCAGGAGGGAGGGTCTCAGATACCTGGATAATTGGGGCTCATTCTGGGGTAGGTGAGACTTCTACAAACGGGATGATCTACACCATGGGGGGAAATCTGCTAATGCTCTTCGGGAGGGTTTAAACTAATTCAGCTGGGGGTTGAGAACCTGAATTGTAGCTCCAGTATACAGGAGGTTGAGAGTAGTGAGGTCATGAGTAATGTTTCAAGGTTGCAGGAGTGTACCGGCAGGCAGGAAGGTGGTTTATAGTGTGTCTACTTCAAAGCCAGGAGCATCCAGAATACGGTGGGTGAATATGCAGCATGGGTTGGTACCTGGGACTTCGATGTTGTGGCCATTTCGGAGACATGGATAGAGCAGGGACAGGAATGGTTGTTGCAGATTCCAGGGTTTAGATATTTCAGTAAGCTCAGGGAAGGTGGCTAAAGAGGGGGAGGGGTGGTATTGTTAGTTAAGGACAGTATTACAGTGGCAGAAAGGATGTTTGATGAGGACTCGTCTACTGAGGTAGTATGGGCTGAGGTTAGAAACAGGAAAGGAGAGGTCACCCTGTTGGGAGCTTTCTATAGGCCTCCGAAAAGTTCCAGAGATGTAGAGGAAAGGATTGCAAAGTTGATTCTGGATAGGAACGAAAGTAACAGGGTAGCTGTTATGGGGGACTTTAACATTCCAAATATTGACTGGAAATGCGATAGTTCGAGTACTTTAGATGGGTCCGTTTTTGTCCAATGTGTGCAGGAGGGTTTCCTGACACAGTATGTAGATAGGCCAACAAGAGGCGAGGCCACATTGGATTTGGCACTGGGTAATGAACCAGGACAGGTGTTAGATTTGGAGGTAGGTGAGCACTTTGGTGATAGTGACCACAATTCAGTTATGTTTACTTTAGCGATGGAAAGGGATAGGTATATACCGCAGGGCAAGAGTTATAGCTGGGGGAATGGCAATTATGATGCGATGAGGCAAGACTTAGGATGCATAGGATGGGGAAGGAAACTGCAGAGGGTGGGTACAATTGAAATGTGGAGCTTGTTAAGGAACAGCTACTGCTTGACCTTGATAAGTTTTACCTGTCAGGCAGGGAGGAAGTGGTCGAGAGAGAGAACCGTGGTTTACTAAAGTAGTTCAATCACTTGTCAAGAGGAAGAAGGAGGCTTATGTAAAGATGAGATGTGAAGGTTCAGTTAGGGCGCTCGAGAGTTACAAGTTAGCTAGGAAGGACCTAAAGAGAGAGCTAAGAAGAGCCAGGAGGGGACATGAGAAGTCTTTGGCAGGTAGGATCAAGGATAACCCTAAAGCTTTCTATAGGTATGTCAGGAATAAAAGAATGACTAGGGTAAGAGTAGGGCCAGTCAAGGACAGTAGTGGGAAGTTGTGCGTGGAGTCCGAGGAGATAGGAGAGGTGCTAAATGAATATTTTTCGTCAGTATTCACACAGGAAAAATGTTGTCGAGGAGAATACTGAGATACAGGCTACCAGACTACAAGAGCTTGAGGTTCATAAGGAGGAGGTGTTAGTAATTCTGGAAAGTGTGAAAATAGATAAGTCCCCTGGCCAGGATGGGATTTATCCAAGGATTCTCTGGGAAGCTAGGGAGGGGATTGCTAAGCCATTGGCTTTGATCTTTATGTCGTCATTATCTACAGGGATAGTGCAAGAAGACTGGAGGATAGCAAATGTTGTCCCTTGTTCAAGAAGGGGAATAGAGACACCCCCGGTAATTATAGACCAGTGAGCCTTACTTCTGTTGTGGGCAAAGTATTGGAAAGGTTTATAAGAGATAGGATTTATAATCATCTAGAAAGGAATAATTTGATTAGAGATAGTCAACACGGTTTTGTGAAGGGTTGGTCGTGCCTCACAAACCTTATTGAGTTCTTTGAGAAGGTGACCAAACAGATGGACAAGGGTAAAGCAGTTGATGTGGTGTATATGGATTTCAGTAAAGCGTTTGATAAGTTCCCCATGGTAGGTTATTGCAGAAAATACGGAGGCATGGGATTCAGGGTGATTTAGCAGTTTGGATCAGAAATTGGCTCGCTGTAAGAAGACAGAGGGTGGTGATTGATGGGAAATGTTCAGTCTTGAGTTCAGTTGCTAGTGGTGTACCACAAGGATCTGTTTTGGGGCCACAGCTGTTTGTCATTTTTATAAATGACCTGGAGGAGGGAGTAGAAAGATGGGTGAGTAAATTTGCAGATGACACTAAAGTCAGTGGAGTTGTGAACAGTGCGGAAGGATGTTGCAGGTTACAGAGGGACATAGATACGCTTCAGAGCAGGGCTGACAGGTGGCAAATGGAGATTAATGCAGAAAAGTGTGAGGTGATTCATTTTGGAAGGAGTAACAGGAATACAGAGTACTGGGCTAATGGTAAAATTCTTGGTAGTGTGGATGAGCAGAGAGATCTCGGTCTCCATGTACATAGATGCCTGAAAGTTGCCACCCAAATTGATAGGGTTGTTAAGAAGGTGTACGGTGTGTTAGCTTTTATTGGTAGAGGGATTGCGTTTCGGAGCCATGGGATCATGTTGCAGCTGTACAAAACTCTGGTGCGGCCGCATTTAGAGTATTGCTTGCAGTTCTGGTCGCCGCATTATAGGAAGGCTGTGGAAGTATTGGAAAGGGTGCAGAGGAGATTTACCAGAATGTTGCCTGGTATGGAGGGAAGCTCTTATGAGGAAAGGCTGAGGGACTTAAGGCTCTTTTCATTAGAGAGAAGAAGGTTAAGAGGTGACTTAATTGAGACATACAAGATGATCAGAGGATTAGATAGGGTGGACAGTGAGAGCCTTTTTCCTTGGATGGTGATGTCTAGCACGAGGGGACATAGCTTTAAATTGAGGGGAGATAGAAAAAGGACAGATGTCAGAGGTAGGTTCTTTACTCAGAGAGTAATAGGGGCGTGGAATGCCCTGCCTGCAACAGTAGTGGACTCGCCAACATTAAGGACATTTAAATGGTCATTGGATAAACATAGGGATGATAAGGGAATAGTGTAGATGGGCTTTAGAGTGGTTTCACAGGTCGGCACAACATCGAGGGCCAAAGGGCCTGTACTGCGCTGTAATGTTCTATGTTCTATGAATGCTTGGCTGATTTCCAAAACCCAAATGATCTCAGCAGGGAGTTCACAGTTTGATTCACAGCCCAAAGAAGCTATCCAAGGATTATGAATAGAAATATATTTTGATAAGAGATTAACCACTTGATATTTAAAAGGTTTGATTGAGCTTTCAAGAATAGTTGTTTTAAGATAGTGAAGGCTGCATGAGACATTTCAAACTTTATTTATTTAATATCAACATGGCTCCTGAGGCTGCCAGTGGTAGATAATGGGCTTATTGGCATGGAGGGTACAAGGACAAAGGGGGTGGATGGATTAGTGAGAGGGGTGACTATTTGTGGAGAATGATGTCTCATAATCTCACTTGCAATTGGAGAAATAAGATATAAGGAGTAATTATGTTGGACTGTTGCCCAAGGTGGACAATTATTCAAAGTATTCATTTTTTATTTATTTTTAAAAGATTTTTTTAGTCTATAGGGCCTCTGGAAAATATACTTTTCATACCTTTTGGTGAAAGCTAGAACATACAGTGCAGATGGAGGCCATTCGGCCCATCGAGTAAGCACCGACCCACTTAAGCCCTCACTTCCACCCTATCCCCGTAACCAAATAACCCTTCCTACCCTTTTTGGAGACTAAGGGCAATTTAGCATGGCCAATCCACCTAACCTGCACATCTAAACCAGGGGCTGGTTTAGCACCTTGGGCTAAATCGCTGGCTTTTAAAGCAGACCAAGGCAGGCCGGCAGCGCGGTTCAATTCCCGTACCAGCCCCCCCCCCCTCCTCCCGAACAGGCGCTGAAATGTGGCAATAGGGGCTTTCACAGTAACTTCATTGAAGCCTACTCGTGACAATAAGCAATTTTCATTTCATTTCATTTTCATTTAATTTCATTCATCTTTGGACTGTGGGAGGAAACCAGAGCACCAGGAGGAAACCCATGCAGACACAGGGAGAGCGTGCAGACGCCTCACAGACAGTGACCCAGCGGGGAATCGAACCTGGGACCCTGGCCCTATGAAGCCACAGTAGCTACTTGTGCTACCATATAACTGTGATGAAGTCGAGGAGAACTGAAATGGGCATTTCAACCATCTGCCCCAGCACCCAGCTGCCTCTTTGACCCACCAATACTCTTTTTTAAAGGGTGGCGGGCTCAAATTCGTCTCCCACTCCCCCCCTATTGGAGCAAAATGCCGATATTCAAGGCACTTTAAACAAAGTCAGGTCTGCCAAGCTGGGGAACTTTCCGAATTGAGCTGCCCATTGCCTCGGTGAAAATCCAATCCATCATATTAAACATATACAGATCTTGGTTAGACCATGGTTGTGTAGAGTACTGTGTTCATTTTTGGTCTCTGTCTGATAAAGGGATAGGGAGGCAGATGTGAACGTGCAAAAAAAGATGATATAAGAACAGATATTATAATCGTCAGGATTAGCTGAAACAGCTGGGCCCTTTTCTCTGGTAAACAGAAGGCGGAAACGTGAACTTAGACAATTTCAGCAGAATACAATTCAGAAGAAAATATATCTCCTCAGAGTGTGGCTAAAGTTTGGAACATGCTACCACATGGAGTGGGAGCAGCTGAGGCAAATAATAGTTGGGTTTAAGGGGAATTTAGTTAAATGTGTGCAGGGAAGAAGCTATAATTGATGGGGGTGAAATGAAGAAAAGTGGTGCAGGGCTTATGAAAGCATAAGCACCAGAATAGAACTGTTGGGCCGAATGGCCTATTTATGAACTGTAGATCCTCTGTAATGGTGTAACATCACGGAGCAGCTTCTTCGCCGACCTATTTTCTCTACTCAACAAGCAACAATAGCTGCTGTGACCAACTCTTACAGGATTACATTTGCATTACCTTACCAGTGATTTTGACACAGTCAGCTGGGGTCTGTCGCTATATAAATGCTACATAAATTGTACAAGACGTTGGTAAAACCACAAATGGAACATTGTGTTCAGTTCTGGTCACCCTATTATAGGAAGGATATTGTTAAACTAGAAAGAGTGCAGAAGAGATTTACAAGAATGCTACCAGGACTTGATGGTCTGAGTTATAAGGAGAGGCTGGATGGGCTGGGACTTTTTTCCCCGGAGCGTGGAAGGCTTAGGGGTGATCTTATAGAGGTCTATAAAATATTGAGGAGCATAGATAAGGTGGATAGTCGACATCTGTTCCCAAAGGTAGAGGAGTCTAGAACGAGAGGGCATAGGTTTAAGGTGAGAGAGGAGAGATACAAAAGAGACCAGAGGGGAAATTTCTTCACACAGAGGGTGGTGAGCATCTGGAATGGGCTGCCAGAGGCAGTGGTAGAGGCGGGTACGATTTTGTCTTTTAAAAAGCAGTTAGACAGTTACATGGGCAGGGTGGGTACAGAGGGATATGGGCCAAATGCGGGCACTTGGGACTAGCTTAGTGATAGAAACTGGGTGGCATGGACAAGCTGGGCCAAAGGACCGGTTTCCATGCTGTAAACATCTATGACTCTCTGACTAAATGCATTGAAACGGTATCATTTCTTCACAATACAATAACGCTTAGATTGCATTGCAAACATTGAAAACCCTTTGGCAGGAGGCAGAGGTAAACATTTTCATTGATGAAAGTGTTCGTGGAAGTAAAATGCAGGATTAATTAGTATATCACACAGAGAGCCCATCTGTTTCGACAGAAAAACTACAAATTTCAGTTGCATAAAAATTATTTTATAACTGCACAAATGCCTCAGCATAAAACATTTGACAAACAGAAGGTCAGAAAATGCAAAATAAACGCAAATCAATGTTTTCACCGCTGTAACCAATTAATCAGATTCCAGCAAATTGGCTTGATGCATTTAGGGGGTCTGTGCCTGCTGGAGTCAGAATCTGCAAGATACAAACCCTCCCCCCCCCCCCCCCCCCCCCCCCGCCACTCACAGCACCAATAAATCATGTCGGTGAAGACAACATTCAAGTACCACTTTGCAGAGACTGCTGGGCAGGCAACAGACGAGGCACTCTGTCTTACACAGTATGAAAATACACGTCTACCTTAACGAGAGATAGATAAATAGAGATAGAAAGATAGACAAGAACATCAATAAATAGTGATATAGAGAGCGGTGGCTAAGGTAGTAATAGATAAAAAGAGAACAGTAGTAACTGGAGACATTAAAAGATGGACATAGCGTGAGAGCGATAGATAGAGAATCAGAGAAGAATAGATATGTAGAGAAATGGATAGAGAATAGTGTGAGAGAACTATATACATAACAAGGGGGAAGTAGAAGTGGATAGAAACAGATTAAAAAAGCATTGTGAAGGAAAATAAATTTAGAAAGAAATTGATTTAACTCATAATTGGGAAGCATTTCAGAGGTGAATTATGGTAATAACTGACACAACTAACAGAGTAACCTTCGTCGTCCAGTACTTTACTGGAGCGGAGAAACTACAACATCTTCTTCGCAGCCTTCAACACATCATCGATGAAGATGAACATCTTGCCAAGGTCATCCCCACACCCCCACTACTTGCCTTCAAACAACCGCACAACTTCAAACAAACCAATGTTTGCAGCAAACTACCCAGCCTTCAGAACAGCGACCACGACACCACACAACCCTGCCAGGGCAAACTCTGCAAGACGTGCCAGATCATCGATATGGATACCACCCACCAGGTACGTGGTACATATTCGTGCGACTCGGCCAATGTTGTCTACCTCATATGCTGCAGGAAAGGATGTCCCGAAGCGTGGCACATTGGCGAGACCATGCAGACGCTGCAACAACGAATGAATGGGCATCGCGCGACAATCACCCGGCGGGAATGTTTCCTTCCAGTCGGGGAACACTTCAGCAGTCAGGGCATTCAGCCTCTGATCTCCGGGTAAGTGTTCTCCAAGGCGGCCTTCAGGACACGCGACAACGCAGAATTGCCGAGCAGAAACTTATACCAAGTTCCGCACACATGAGTGCGGCCTCAACCGGGATCTCGGATTCATGTCGCATTACATTCACCCCCCCACCATCTGGCCTGGACTTGCAAAATCCTACCAACTGTCCTGGCTTGAGAAAATTCGCACCTCTTTAACCTGGAATTATCCCTCTCTCTGGATCTGTAAAGATTTGATTACCCGCAAATGCTCACATTACAAGCATTGTCTGGCATCTTTGACTTTGTCTATATATATGTTTCTGGAACAGACCTCTTCATTCACCTGAAGAAGGAGTTGCGCTCCGAAAGCTCGTGTTTGAAACAAACCTGTTGGGCTTTAACCTGGTGTTGTAAGACTTCTTACTATGGTAATAAAGCTCACCAAAAAGTCTCTTGTCTCCCATGTTTTGGACACTGACCCTGGAGCAAACGGGAACTGACATGCTGTGACTGATGGGAAAGAGGCCCACTCGAAACCAGTTAGTTCCCTTGTGTCATCTGGATGTAGCTGCTAACTGTAGACATTGGTCACTCCCCCCGGGTAGTGCACCCTTTCGAAGAGAACGAAACCCTCACTGACACAACCGTGAAATCGGGAAGTGTGAAGACGAGTTGGCCAGGTGAGGATATTGGGAGAAGGAGACTGTGGGAGGATATTGGGAAAGAGACCAGGAGCGAATTTGGAGGGCCGAGGTTGTAGGGGAAAGAGGTTGTGGACAAGATCCAACGTGAGAAAACCAGGTGATGAGATCAGGAAGAAAGAATTTGAAGGTGGGGAATGGTGAGGAGATTGTGGCGGATTGGGAAAGGAATTCTGGGTGGGTGGAGCTAATGGGGGGGGGGGGGTGTGTGAAGAGATTAGGACAGAATGCGGTGGCGGCTTGCATTTGAATATGGTATCAGAAGGTATATCTTGTTCCAGCTATCTCCTCTGTAGGTAAATCAAAGACTTGCCACCCATCCCTTCTGGTGCCTGCCTCTAATGATTGTTTTGAAGGCAACCATTTTGTCTGCTTGATAAAACTCATCAGAGGTGCAGAGGGGCAATGCTCAAACTGTACACATCTTCCCTCATTCCTGGCTGTAGATTTGGTAAAAGGTTGGAGTGTAAACGGTACAAAAAAATGATCCACATAAAATCCTGTGGCATGCACGGTAAAGATACCTGAACCTTAAAATAAAGCTGTTGAATGATTTTTCTATTGAACAGATGTCCTAGCATTTTGTAAATAAATATTCCGCACGAGTACAACTCCGTGACAAATAGGCCGTGGAGGTAACAACACTCAGATGTCGAAGTGGTAGATGAGGTATAAGCAGTGACACAAACATCCCGGTTTGTCCATCTGTTCGTTTGCTGTATCAGCTTTGCTGGTTTCCTATCACTCCCACAGGACAGCCTCCTCTGCGAGTCTAGGCTTTGCAAACAAATGTTCCTCTGCGAGAATCACTTCTCAAATGATCTGCAACGATTTTTGTTTATTGCCAGTCGGCAATTATCTCTGATCAGTGAGTGTTTGCATGAGTTATGAGCGTGCAATCCTCACAGTCGTCGGCGGTGACTCAGGAGAGTGTCACCCCCCCCCCCCCCCCCCCCCCCCCCGCCCAATAACCAATTAAAAATAACAGGCACGCAACTTCATGGCGACCGGCACTTGCTGCTGTTGGGCCATTAACAAGATGAAGGATGTGGGCTGGCGGTAGAAAATATTTGATGCAGCGTTGCTATGCAGGAATAAACACCATAATCACCAACTTTTGTTAATGCACCTTGTGTGTGGCTATTATTGACCATTTTAATGAAGAACCCTCCAGGCTTGTGGCTGCAATGCAATTAAACACAGTAAATGAATAATGAATGGGACAACGATTAAACAAGGAGTACAGGGACAATTTTACAGGAGCTTGGCTATTTTGTGCAGTGCCACCCCACTGCTGCATGTTATGCAATGGTGTGTCTTAATACAGCCCCCCTTCCCCCATCACTTATAGAGGGCCTGCTGGTATTAATACAATTTTCCTGTTAAATGTGATGACTTCAAAAACTGATAAATGTAGCGACCAACATTTTAAAAAGGTATCTTCTCTGAGCGACTGTCTCTTCAAAATAAACAGACGCTTTTACATTGCCAAGTACAGGGGTAAGCAATGACTGGATTTCCTGAAATAGATAGCAGGATTACTGTATTATAATTGTAACTTTTGTATATTGACTCCTATAGTGACATCCGACAGGTGAATGTGTTGCCTTTAATGTGTCGTTGACGAGCGTCATTGTGCTTTCTGACTTTCTGCCCTGCTTTGTTTCTCATTTTCAGCACTCAGTGCTGGCAAGCAGCAATGTGAGAAAGAGAGCCATATGTGTAAATCTCACTGTCAGTACACCAACCCTTTGTTGGTAGTCCTCAGTTGTGCCTCCTGGTGGCGATACACAGTAACTGGGTCCCTTGTGGCTCCAGACTGAAGGTTCAGAGGAACTCGGAGACGGGTTGGCTTCCAGACATGCATTGTGCAGGGCCCATTGGTATGTGGTCATGCCCTGCCAGCTATGAACCAAACTCCCAGCACTAGGTGCTTGGCTCTACTGCCTTGTGGACAGCTCAAGAGAGTCGAAGGCTAAGAGAGTAAATCCTTACAAAAAATCTGGAGGGCAACCCAAAGGTGGACTGATGTTTGAATACAAAGGGCGCAATTCAACCAAAATATTGCTACTTTGGGCGGTTTGGCGAGGTATGGCTCGCCGGCTTTTTGGGTGAGAGCCACACCGCTATTCAACCCTTAGTCATTTGCAGGTCAAGCCAGACTTTAAAATTTTTACATCACGGGAGTTGAACTTACTGGCCAGACTAACTCCTCTGAGATCAGGGCACCCTTTTGAATCACGCAGGAATCACGCCAGCAGTTCTGGGAACAAGCAGGCACTCCTGCGCATGCGCCAGCTCACGCCAGCCGGCGGAGGTCCTTCGGCACCGGTTGGCGCAGCGCCAATCACTCCAGCGCTGGCCTAGCCCTCGAAGGTGCGGATGATTCCACATCTTCCGGGTGGCCCGACACCGGAGTGGTTCATGCCACTCTTTGGTGCCACTACAGCCCACCCGCCGGATACCGGAGAATCCCGCCCCATATTTCCTTTGTGTTTCCTAATCTTTCTCCCACATCACACCCACCCCATCTCCGGATTCCTCTACCCAAGTAATTTCCTCTATCATCTTCAATATCTCAGCTCGGCCATCCTTCAAGCTCCATTTTGAAAGCTCCAAGCCTTGAAGAAGAGAGTCATGGATCTTAGAAGTGGAGATAAATAAAGTGGGAGTACTCAAATATTAGAGTAACTTATTAATTATAATTTCATGAGTGACATCTCGAGGGGAAGAGGTAATAACAATTGCTCGGGAACAGGCATGTCGCCTTTATAATCAAGCCAGTGTTCCTTCGCAAACAGATGATCTCATTTGCCTTCTTGGCATTCTGCCACTGTCCTTATTTTGGCACATGATGCGAGCAGCTGCTCCCAGAGATATGTTGAAGCAAGGAGCTGAGCAGGTAGCTGTTTGGGAATTTATACTGAATTCTAATTGAATTTAACTGCACATTAATTTGTACTTTAAACAGATCAGAAGCTTATCTTAACTCATTCACTGCCGCACTCCAGCCTCGATCAGCTCACTACTGCCATGCCTTTTCATGGCATTATCATAGAATCCCTACAGTGCAGAAGAAAGCCATTCGGCCCATCGAGTCGGCACCAAGCCTCCAAAACGGCACCCTACCCAGGCCCACTGCCCCGCCCCATCCCTGCAACCCCACACAGTGATCATTGCCCTTTTAAAAAAAATTTTTAGAGTCCCTAATCCTTTTTTTCCCCAATTCAGCGGCAGTTTAGCGTGGCCAATCCACCTTTCCTGCACATCCTTGAGTTGTGGGAGCGAGACCCACGCAGAATGTGCAAACTCCACATGGACAGTTCTCTGGGGCTGGGATCGAACCCGAGCCTTCGGCACCGTGAGGCAGCAGTGCTAACCACTGCCACTGTGCCACCCTGTAATCATGGTCAACTCACCTAACCCGCACATCATTGGACACTAAAGGACAATTGAGCATGCTCAACCCACCTAACTTGCACATTTTGGACTGTGGGAGGAAACTGGAGCACCCGGAGGAAGCCCACGCAGACACGGGGTGAACATGCAAACTCCACACAGCGAGGCACCCAAGGACGGAACCGAGCCCGGGTCCCAGGCACTGTGAGGCAGCAGTGCCAACCACTGTGCCTTCCCTAAATTATCACCAAAACATTTATATAGTGCCTTCACCGAGTGAAACATTCCATGATGCTTCACACTCCAGCCTCGATCAGCTCACTACGGCCTGATCATGGCATTATCACAGAATCCCTACCGTGCAGAAGGATGCCATTCGGCCCATCGAGTCTGTACCAAGCCTCCAAAACAGGCTTGTTCTAAGATGCCTGTCAGGATACATTTGCTCAGGAAACAGTCAAAGGGGTGGGTTTGAAGGAGCATCTTAAAAGACAGGAAAGAAGTAGAGAGTAGGCAATGATTGAGGTGTGTAATCCAGAACTTAAGTAATATGCAGCTTTATGTGGCTCCTGACCCCATTCATCCTCACTGGAGGGAATATCTTCAAGAGAATACACGAGTCCCACTTGGGACTCAGCACCAATGCTGTAGTGATGCTAGATTTTCCAGACACTGCACTGAATAATACTGATAACGATCAAATATCTTCGGACACCAAAGGTCTGCCCCTGAAATGCCTGTCAGCAGAAGTCAGGAATAGGCCCCCTCTCCAGCCTTTATACCTGACCTTTCCAGTTTTCCAATGGAAACAATCAAGTGTGTTTCACATGGAAGCAAGGTATGGTTTCGGTGATACATTATTACAGTCAATTGGACTGCTAACAAGCTTTAATAGGCATTAGAACATTCAAGATGGAGGACAGGCAGAGCCCGCCCTGCCACAATATCATTATCCAGCAACACAATGACACTGGGGTTGAAATCTGACATCATCACGCCAGATATTATGCTTCCACGGGACTGCAACAGTCCTGTTTTCGGAGCCGAAAATTCAAACCACTGAACCATGTGTGGTGAACCACTTGCACCTGTATTAGGGGATGTACGGTAGGATCTGCACTACAGGTTCGCCGGTAGCCCCTGTCGGCTAGCTCCGCCCACAAGGAGCCGTATAAATATGCGTGTCCTTCTCCCGATCAGCCATTTCGCCAGCTGCAGTAGGAGGCCACGCATCTGACTGTAATAAAGCCACAGTTGCACCAATCGTGCATCAATTTATTACAGTCAGATTTTTCTACATTATCGACATCAGGATCAAACCAGATCGCCTGCAGCTGGATCCGCACTCGCCCGACGCCAGAAAGGACTTTAATCACTGGCGAGCTTGTTTTGAGGCCTGCATCAACCCTGCGACCCCCGCGCCGACGGAAGCTCAGAAGATCCAAGTTCTATACTCCAGGTTGAGCTCCAACGAGTTCTCGTTGATCCAGGATGCCCCAAGTTACGCGGAAGCAATGACACTCCTAAAAGAGAACTATGCTCAGAAGACAAACACACTCTTTGCAAGGCATGTACTCGCCACTCACGTACAACTACCTGGTGAGTCGATCGAAGACTTCTGGCGGGCTCTTATCTACTCGTACGGGATTGTGACTGTCAGGCCGTCACGGCCACTGAACATTCTAATCTCCTGATACGTGACACGTTCATAACAGGGATTGCGTCGGACCCCATCCGACAATGACTGCTGGAAGGGGCCACGCTCGACCTAACGGAGACAAAAACTTTAGCGCTCTCCATTACGGTCACATCTCGCAACGTCCAAGCCTACCCCGCTCACCACGCGGCCCACCCCTCCTGCCCCCCCTGGACCTCGCAAACGACACCCCCGGCTGGGGCCCCTCCTAATCAATACGCCTGCGTTGCCTGCCACACCACGCACCCTGGGGGTCCCTGCTGCTACTTCTGCGGCCAGCAGAAGCACCCCTGCCAACGCTGCCCAGCCCGCACCGCCACTTGCAAATACTGCGGTAAAAAGGGCCACTTTGCAGCTGTGTGCCAGGCCCGCGCAGTCGCTGCTATCGCACCCGCAATCGCCCCCTCCCCCAGCCGAACGCATGATGGGCGCCGCCATCTTCTCCTCCCCCGGCCGAACGCACAATGGGTGCCGCCATCTTCTCCCTCCGGGGCCACGTGCGACCAGTGGGCGCCGCCATCTTGCCCCGCCCCCACAACGTGCGCTCCATGGACGCCGCCATCTTGTTCCCAACAGGTCCTCCGGATGCCGCCATTTTGTCTCCCCCACGGGACTGGAACGCTGGATCCGGGTCGCCGACGCTCCCCATCTGAATCCTCGGACGACCACCCGCAGCACGCCTCCATGACACTGGACCAGTCCCGTCCTCACAACCTGGCCACCGCTTCGACGACAGTGAAAATCAACGGCCACACGACCTCTTGCCTACTGGACACCGGGAGCACCGAAAGCTTCATTCACCCAGACACGGTAAGGCGCTGCTCCCTCGCGGTCCGCCCGCCAACCAACGGATCTCCCTGGCCTCCGGATCCCACTCTGTCTCGATCCGAGGTTTCTGTGTGGTCAATCTTACTGTCCGGGGCGTAGAATTCAGCGGTTTCCGCCTCTACGTCCTCCCCAACCTCTGTGCTGCACTTTTGCTGGGTCTGGATTTTCAGTGTAATCTCCAGAGCCTCACCCTCAAATTCGGCGGGCCCCTACCTCCACTCACCGTTTGCAGCCTCACGACTCTCAAGGTTGACCCCACCTCCCTCTTTGCAAATCTAACTACAGATTGCAAGCCCGTCGCCACCAGGAGCAGATGGCACAGGCAAGGCCTTCATCAGGTCCGAGGTCCAGCGGCTGCTTCGGGAGGGTGTTATCGAGGCCAGCAATAGCCCCTGAAGAGCCCAAGTGGTGGTCGTTAAGACTCGGGAGAAACACAGGATGGTCGTGGTCTACAGCCAGACCATCACCCGGTACACGCAGCTCGACGCATACCCCCTCCCACACATATCTGATATGGTCAATCAGATTGCACAGTACCGGGTCTTCTCAATAATTGACCTGAAATCCGCCTACCACCAGCTCCCCATCCGTAAATCGGACCGTCCATACACTGCCTTTGAGGCGGACGGTCGGCTCTATCAATTTCTTAGGGTTCCCTTCGGCATCACTAACGGGGTCTCGGTCTTCCAAAGGGAGATGGACTGAATGGTCGACCGGTACGGTCTGCGGGCCACGTTTCCGTACCTGGACAACGTCACCATCTGCGGCCATGACCAGCAGGACCACGACGCCAACCTCTCTAAATTTCTCCGCACCGCCACTCTCCTCAATCTTACATACAACAAGGAGAAGTGTGTGTTCCACACGAACCGTCTAGCCATCCTCGGCTATGTCGTCCAAAACGGACTCCTGGGGCCCGATCCCGACTGCATGTGCCCCCTCATGGAGCTCCCCCTCCGCCACTGCCCCAAGGCCCTCAAACGCTTCAGATGTCGCCCTCACCGCCACTCTAAACCAGGCAGGCAGACACGTGGCATTCTTTTCCCGCACCCTTCATGCCTCTGGAATTTGGCACTCATCCGTTGAAAAAGAGGCCCAGGCTATCGTTGAAGCTGTGCGGCATTGGAGGCATTACCTGGCCGGCAGGAGATTCACTCTCCTCACTGACCAACGGTCGGTAGCCTTCATGTTCAACAACACGCAGCGGGGCAAGATCAAAAATGATAAAATCTTGCGGTGGAGAATCGAGCTCTCCACCTATAATTACGAGATTTTGTATCGCCCCGGCAAGCTCAACGAGCCTCCAGACGCCCTCTCCTGAGGTACATGTGCCAGCGCACAAGTAGACAAACTCCGGGCCCTGCACGACTGCCTTTGTCACCCACGGGTCACTCGATTGTACCACCTAATCAAAGTCCTACTCCGCCGAGGACGTACGGATAGTCACCAGAGACTGCCAGGTCTGAGCTGAGTGCAAGCCGCACTTCTACCGGCCGGAACGTGCGTGCCTGGTGAAAGCGTCCCGCCCCTTTGAACACCTCAGCGTGGATTTCAAAGGGCCCCTCCCCTCCACCGACCACAACACATATATCCTCAGTGTGGTCGATGAATTCTCCAGGTTCCCCATCGCCATCCCATGCCCCGATATGACGTCTGCCACCGTCATCAAGGCCCTCAACACCACCTTCGCCCTGTTCGGTTTCCCCGACTACATCCATAGTGACAGGGGATCCTCATTCATGAGCGATGAGCTGCGTCAGTTCCTGGTAGGACCTGCACTACAGGTTCGCCGGTAGCCCCTGCCGGCTAGCTCCGCCCACAAGGAGCCGTATAAATATGCGTGTCCTTCTCCCGATCAGCCATTACGCCAGCTGCAGTAGGAGGCCACGCATCTGATTGTAATAAAGCCACAGTTGTACCAATCCGAGTCTTTTGTGCAATTGATCGTACATCACCATGGCTTCATCTGCCCTCTCGGGTGGATGTCGAAGATCCAACTCTACTATTTTTAAGTGGACTAGGGAATTCTGCGAGGGGCTCTTGGCCAATATTTACTTCTCTACCAGCTCAATAAACAGATGGGGCAGGATTTTCCTACCCCCCCGCCGGGTCGGAGAACAGCCAGGGGTCGTCGTGAATCCTGCTCCCGCTGTCCTCCGAATTCTCCGACCCCTCGAAAGTCACCGAGGCGTGAATCGTGCCGCCCGCCTCGGAGAATGGCGGGGGCCGACGCGACGCTATGCACCCTGGAGCTGCCCAAATTCTCCCAGCCGAATGGGCCGAAGTCCTGCCCACGTGACCACGGGCCACGCCGGCGTAAATTAAACCACCTTATATAACGGCGTCAACCAGTGCTGATGGTTGACGCCGGACAGCGTGGAGGTAGGTCACGGCGTGGAGTGGCCGCAGGAGAAGTGATGGCGTGGCCGCAGTCTGTGTCAGGGGTGGGGTGGGGGAGGGGGGGTAAGGGGGGAGTAGAGGAGGGGTGGAGGGGGAGGTGAGGGGTGGAGGGGGTGAGGGGGTGAGTACCGGGGGAGGGGGAGAGGGCGAGTG
Source organism: Scyliorhinus canicula (assembly GCF_902713615.1). NCBI lineage: Eukaryota > Metazoa > Chordata > Chondrichthyes > Carcharhiniformes > Scyliorhinidae > Scyliorhinus > Scyliorhinus canicula. The sequence continues at coordinate 35,093,002 of NC_052150.1, read as the reverse complement.
TCGGGGAGGGGGGGAGAGGGCGAGTGTCGGGGAGGGGGGAGAGGGCGAGTGCCGGGGAGGGGGGAGAGGGCCGGGGTGGGGGGAGAGGGTGAGTGCCGGGGAGGGGGGAGAGGGCGAGTGCCGGGGAGGGGGGAGAGGGCGAGTGCCGGGGAGGGGGGAGAGGGCCGGGGTGGGGGGAGTGGGCCGGGGTGGGAGGAGAGGGCGAGTGCCGGGGAGGGGGGAAGAGGGTGAGTGCCGGGGGGGGGGGGGGGGGGGGGGGGGGGAGGGCGAGTGCCGGGGAGGGGGGAGAGGGCGAGTGCCGGGGAGGGGGGGGAAGAGGGCGAGTGCCGGGGAGGGGGGAGAGGGCGAGTGTCAGGGAGGGGGGATTGGGTGAGTGCCGGGGAGGGGGGAGAGGGCCCAGGTGGGTGGGAGGGTGAGTGTCGGCGAGGGGGCGAGTGTCGGTGTGGAGGAGCGAGTGCTGGGGAGGGGGGAGAGGACGAGTGTCAGTGAGGAGGGAGACGGTGAGTGCCGGGGAGGTGGGGGCGTGTGCCGGGGAGGGTGGGGGGGACAGCGAGTACCGGGGAGGGGGGAGAGGGCGAGTGCTGGGGAGGGGGGAGAAGGCGAGTGCCGGGGAGGGGGGAGAGGGCCGGGGTGGGGGGAGAGGGCTGGGGAGGGGGGAGAGGGCGAGTGCCGGGGAGGGGGGTGGAGAGGGCGAGTGCCGGGGAGGGGGGAGAGGGCGAGTGTCAGGGAGGGGGGGATTAGGTGAGTGCCGGGGAGGGGGGAGAGGGCCCAGGTGGGCGGGAGGGTGAGTGTCGGGGAGGAGGGAGACGGTGAGTGCCGGGGAGAGAGGTGGAGTGCCGGGGAGGGGGGAGAGGGCGAGTGCTGGGGAGTGGGGGCTAGTGCCGGCGTGAGGGGAGAGGACGAGGGAGGTCATCCGCATGGCCTTGTGCCAGCCTCCAACAGTCGTGCCCATGCAGCCCATGGCACCTGGCTGTGGGGCGGGTTACGGGCAATGATAACATGTCGTTCCCCCTTCCCACCCCCAGAAGGCCGTTATGTTTGCTGATCAGCCAGCGATGTTGGCCGCCGTGGTGGCAGCCGCACTTGTACATATTTCCCCAGAGGAGGAGGTGGCGCAGGCTGCTGTAGAGGAGCGTGCCACAGAGGGGCAGGTGGCAGCCGCACAGGCTAGAGGGCCGCCCGGCCGACAGGACGAGGAGGAGGAGGAGGTGGTTGCTCCATGGCGACGGAGACGCCCGAGGAGGCCCCGTGTGTACCGGCCCTGCTCGTCGTACTAGGTCCTCATGGACCGGGCATGCAGGAGGAGACTCCGGATGAGCCGGTAAACCGTGGCACACACCTGCCACCTGATGGGACACCTGGCACCGCATGGCACTGGGGGAGGACACCCTCTCCCCGTTGACGTCAAGATTACAGTGGCCCTGAACGTTTATGCCACGGGGTCATTCCAGACACTGAGTGGGGACCTGCCCAGCATCTCACAGGCATCGCTTCACCGGTGCATCTGGGCAGTGACAGACGCCCTTTATGCCATTGCAGACCGCTACATCCAGTTCCCTATGTACCGGGCCAGCCAGGATGCCCGGGCCGTGGGCTTCGCTGCCGTGGCCGGGTTTCCCATGGTTCAGGGCGCGATCGATGGGATGCACATCGCCGTGCGGCCACCTGCAGATAACAGGCCGTGTTCACCAATAGGAAGGGGACCTATTCTATGAACATTCAGGTGGTCTGCGACCACCGCATTATGATCCTGTACGTCTGAAATGACATGAAAATCGCTTATTGTCACGAGTTGGCTTCAAATGAAGTTACTGTGAAAAGCCCCTAGTCGCCACATTCCGGCGCCTGTTCGGGGAGGCTGGTACGGGAATTGAACCGTGCTGCTGGCCTGCTTGGTCTGCTTTCAAAGCCAGCGATTTAGCTGAGTGAGCTAAACCAGCCCCTGCGCCCGGTACCCGGGAAGTGTACATGACTCATATGTATTAACGCAATCTTACATCCCCGGTACATTGCTGGGCGACAGGGGTTACCCGTTGCGGTCGTGGCTGATGACGCCTATATGGAGGCCACAGAGTGACACGGAGAACAGCTACAATGATGCCCATGCAGCGACCAGGGGTGTGATAGAGAGGTGCTTTGGCCTGCTAAAAATGCGTTCGGGTGCCTGGACCGCTCTGGAGGAACCCTCCAGTACCCGCCAGATAGGGTCGGCCGCATCATTGTGGTCTGCTGTGTCCTGCACAACATCGCCCAGCAGAGGGGCGATGTGCTGCAGGCAGAGGAGGGGGGAGTGGAGGAGCAGCAGGATGAGGCGCAGTCCTTCCCAGATGAGGAGGATGGGGGCAATGGTCAGGACAGATGGGCTTGACATGGGCGGGAGGCTGCCCACCATTACCGGCTGGGCCAGCGGGCACGGGACAGGCTGATAGCTGCCCGGTTCACTGACTAGGGGGCTTGAGAATCGCCGAGTATGGGCACAGACCACACACCATGGCAGCAGCCGACCCCCCTCACCCCCCCCCATCCACCCACAACCAACACCCTCACCCCCCACCCACCCACCACTAACACGCTCACACCCCACCACCCACCCACCACCAACAACTCCCACCCCACTCGCATCCACACCACCCCTCCATTGCAGATCCACCTGCGGCACAACGGGCCGGGCTCACACGGTCGTTGGTGGAAGCGTGTCTATTGCAGGCCATGGAGGATGATGACAACCCGCTCTGCGATGAGCTCCTGGCTCCACATTGTTGGACAATGTCTGACCAAAGCCATGGTACCACCCGGACCGTCCTTGCAGGCGGCTGTGACAGCGCGTGGTCCCGTCCTCTGCCCAGGGGAATGGCGAGGGTGCCCCGGGGGGAGGGGAGGGGCATACTCACCTGGGGCCGACGTATTACCACCCCTCACACACACACTGGCACTCAAGTCACACCACACCCCCCCCCCGCACGCTTCGGACAGAGCACAAAGGCAGATTAGTATTTGTGACAGTGATTTTAATGACAAACAGTCCATACACGTTCCCTAGCCCCTATAACGCGTCTGTGCCCCTGCACACGTGCCAGCTTGCTCAGTGTCTAATTGTTTGGCCTTACGGGCCCTTTGACTACGTCTAGGTGGTTCCCCAGACGGTACAGCAGAACTGGAGATGGACTCCTGTGATTCCTGCCCTGTGACTCGGGATCCCTTTGGCGGCCGTTTCCTGGGGCGGCCCGGCCTAGATGGGCCAGGCTGCGGCTCGAGCGACTAGGATGGCGAGCTGCCAGCCTGTCCTGTCCGTTTCCCACCAGATGCACCTGGGACGCAAGGGGGGGGGGGGAGTCTGAGGTGCTAGGGAGCTCCCCTACAGGGAGACCCGGGACGGGCCCCAGCACCTCCTCCTCCCTCGGGGTGCCCGATGGCCCCCGGGCCTCTACATGGGTCCTGGTTGCGAACGGACCAGCCATCCAATGCCCCCCTGACACCTTGCGCTGCCAGTCCTGGAGGCCCGCCCTGTTATCGACAAGGGTCAGCAGGTTTGCAGCCATGGAGCTCAGGGAGTTGGCCATTCCTGTCTGTGTCTGGGCGACGCCGGACAGTACATGGGCAATGGCGCCAATGCCCTCAGCGATGGCCTGCTGAGATAGGGCCATGGCATTGAGCGCCTCTGCCATCTGCCGCTGGCTCTGGCTCATGGCTTCCTGTGAGAGGGCAGCCATGTCCTGGGCCATAGATGCCACCTGCACGGAAAGCCCCCGGCCTTGCATACTGCTCCCCATGTCTGACACCGTTGCCCCCATTGCCTCCACCGCGGACGCCACCCGTGCAGTTTCGGCCTGGGTGGAATGTATGACCGGCACCACTCCCAGCTCCTGGACGCGGGTGGACTCCTCCACCTGTGTCTGCAGCTGCTGCAAGCCGGCCGTCACCCGCTTCGATCATCCCTGGTTTCGTGACTGCATCGGGTCTATGGGTGGGTGTGGTAACTCCAGGAACCCGGGACCCGTCTGGGCGGCAGATGTTCGCTTGCACCAGGATGCCCTCCGACCTCCCGCCCCCTCAGCTGCTCCTACCCCCACCTGGTACGGCTGTGTTGTGCGCACCAGTGAGTGTACCAGAAGCCTCATCACTAAAGTGCCCAACCGAGGTGAGTGTCTCTGCGATGGTGGAGGGTGTTGGAGAAAGCAGTGGCGTTGTGCTGTGCGCATCGTCAGACTCCGAGTCCATGGTCCCCTGGGGTGGCGTCTCGTCTCCACCCGTCCGCTGTGTGTCACTGTCCTGTCTTTTGGTGTCATGTGTGTCGGTGTCCTGGGTAGGGCTGTCCTGGGCAGGGCTGTCCTGGGTAGGAGTGTTCTGGGCAGGGCTGTCCTGGGTAGGGCCGTCCTGGGCAGGGCTGTCCTGGGTAGGGCTGTCCTGGGTAGGGCTGTCCTGGGTAGGGCCGTCCTGGGTAGGGCCGTCCTGGGCAGGGCTGTCCTGGGTTGGAGTGTCCTGGGCAGGGCTGTCCTGGGTAGGGGTGTCCTGGGTAGGGCTGTCCTGGGTAGGGCTATCCTGGGTAGGGCTGTCCTGGGTAGGGCTGTCCTGGGTAGGGCTGTCCTGGGGAGGAGTGTCCTGGGCAGGGCTGTCCTGGCTTGGCTGCAACGGGGGCCTGTGGCTGCTCCCCTCGTCACTGGGTGTCACAATCCTGCGTTGCCGCACACGCACGAGACGGGTGTGTGTCTCCGTGTTGCTTCGGGCCTGTCCCTGTCTCGTGGCTGCCCTGGTGGGGCCTGCAGGCGTCGCATGCCAGAGGGGCCGGGTCTCTCCCTCTCTCGTGGCCACCCTGGGGCATCCTGCGGGCGGTCGGCATCCGCGGGGACGGGTGCCTCGACGTTTGGTCCTGCAATACACAAAACAGCAGCATGGTTAGACACACGGGCGGTGATCGGGGGATATGGGGGATATGGGGGAGGGGGGATATGGGGGAGGGGGGGATATGGGGGATATGGGGGAGGGGGGATATGGGGTATATGGGGGAGGGGGTATGGGGTATATGGGGGGGGGTATGGGGTATATGGGGGAGGGGGAATATGGGGGATATGGCAGAGGGGGGATATGGGGGATATGGCAGAGGGGGGATATGGGGGAGGGGGTATGGGGTATATGGGGGAGGGGGGATATGGGGTATATGGGGAGGGGGATATTGGGTATATTGGGGAGGGGGATATGGTGGATATAGGGGAGGGGGATATGGGGGATATAGGGAGGGGGATATGGGGATATAGGGAGGGGAGATATGGGGGAGGGGGATATGGGGGATATGGGGAGGGGGATATGGGGGAGGGGGATATGGGGAGGGGGATATGGGGTATATGGGGGAGGGGGTATATGGGGAGGGGGATATGGGGTATATGGGGAGGGGGGATATGGGGGATATATGGATGGGGGATATGGGGCTGTAGGGAGGGGAGATATGGGGGATATGGGGGAGTGGGGACATGGGGGATATGGGGGAGGGGGATATGGGGAAGGGGATATGGGGAGGGGGGTATGGGGTATATGGGGAGGAGGGTATGGGGTATATGGGGGAAGGGGGATATGGGGAGGGGGATATGGGGATATGTGGAGGGGGGTATGGGGTATATTGGGAGGAGGGTATGGGGTATATGGGGGAAGGGGGATATGGGGAGGGTGGATATGGGGATATGGCAGAGGGGGGATCTGGGGGATATGTGGGAGGGGGATATGGGGTATATGGGGAGGGGGGATATGGGGGAGGGGGATCTGGGCAATCTGAGGGATGGGGATATGGGGTATATGGGGGAGGGGGGATATGGGGAGGGGGGATATGGGGGATATAGGGGAGGGGGATATGGGGGAGGAGCAATATAGGGAGGGGGGATCTGGGGGATATGGGGGAGCGGGGTATGGGGTATATGGGGAGGGGGGATATGGGGGGCGGAATATGGGGGAGGGGGATATTGGAATGGGGAGGGGTATATTGGGGGATATGGGGAGCGGAATATTAGAGATATGGGGAGGGGGATAATGGGGGATATGGGGGAGGGGGATATGGGGGAGGGGGATATAGGGGATATGGGGAGGGGGGATATTGGAGATATGGGGAGGGGGATATTGAGGGATGTAGGGGAGGGGGGATATTAGAGATATGGGGGGATATTGTAGAAATGGGGACGGGCCATGGGGGATATCACTTGGTGGTGTGTCCCCAACCTCTGCATCAGCAACCCCCCAGTCCTCAGGTCCACCTGCAGTTCCAGGATCCTCTCTTCATGAACGGTGAGTGGTCTCTCATCAGCTGGGCCCCCTCCGGTCCTCTCACACTCCCTGTAGTTGTGTGCGCGCTTCTCCTGTGCAGGGGGCGGGCGGGTGGGTGGCAGGGATAAAGGGCAACAGTGTTGGGCAGGGATATACATGCAGGCCAGCGGTTGTGTGTATATTGGCATTGGTACGCAGCACATTAGGGTTAGGGTTAGGGTTGGTTGCACCTGGGAATGTGCCGCACATCGGGGGGGGGGGGGGGGGTACTCACCCTGGCTGCCCTGACGAGGTTATTCACCTTCTTGTGGCACTGGGCGCCTGTCCTTGGTGTTACAGCCACAGCGCTAACGGCCTCTGCCACCTCCCTCCACAGGCACCGGCTGAGGCGTGGGGCAACTCTGCGGCCGTGTCTGGGGTACAGGGCCTCCCTCCTCTCCTGTACTGCGTCCAGGTCGGAAACACGGGGGGGGGGGGTCTTTTGTGCTGTGACACCGCCTAGCATCAATGACACCGCGCGTCCGTGATGGGTGATGCCGTCGCGAATGGCGTCACGCCGCTACTAGCCCATTCCGGGCAGGAGAATTTGCGCTGTTTGGGGGGGCCTGACGCCGGAGTGATCCACACCATTTTTGCCGCCGGATCACGGCCATCGCGCCGATTATCGGAGCATCCTGCCCCTTTATTTGCTGTTAATTGTGGGAACTTGCTGTGAATAGATTGGTTGCTATGTTTCCAATATTTTAACAATCACTGCACTTCAAAAAATAATTGATTGGCTGTAAAGTGCTTTGGGACGTCACAATATTGTGAAAGGCGCGATATAAATGTAAGCAGCGGGCAGCACTGTGGTGCAGTGGTTAGCACAGCTGAATCATGGCGCCAAAGTCCCAGGTTCGATCCTGGCTCTGAGTCACTGTCCGTGTGGAGTTTGCACATTCTCCCCGTGGTTGCGTGGGTTTCGCCCCCACAACCCAAAAATCTGCCGGTGAGGTGGATTGGCCACACTAAATTGCCCTTTGAAAAAAAATAATTCTTTCCTTCTGTGGTATTGTGTGAAGCAAATAATGGCATGATGGGAAAACTAGTTAAGTCTTCTTGGTACAATTGAATTTAAACTGAGTTCACATAACCTAAGGCACAGATAAAAACAGTCGAGGTCAACTTGACCTGAGAACTGGCTGACTCTAACACTCAGATAAGACGCGTTCGTCATGAGACCAGAGGAGTCTAAATATATACGATAAGCTAAAAAACTGTCTCTTCCTGTACTTAAACAAATTTGTCCATCGCTTAAAACAAAGACAAGATAATGACATGAGACCCGAGTCCTCTAAAGGTCAACAAGGAGACGCCATTGTAATGATTATTACTTATGTTTTACTTTCGATCAAATTCCTGACCAAGTTGTATTCATGTTATTTTGATCCTATAATGTATAAAAATCGCCTTATTCTTCTGTAATATAGCAGACTTGGGACGGACTCAGCAGTTTGTACTTGACTGCTTTCCGACTTCAAGTCTCAGCCATTACTGCTAGCAGTCAGTTCTAATTCGTAAATAAAGATCAGTTTTGCTTACCTAATGAATGCTGTTTGAATTTCTCTATCACAGTCAAGAAGCGGGGAAAATATTGAATACGACTTTTCCATTCAATAGACAGGTGAGAAAAGTTACGAATCTACAACCAACACCAAGTAAAATCACTCAATTCATTTTGAACGTTGCTGTTTGTAAGATGCCAACAATCACAACCTGACTTGTCAAATTTCCCAATTTTCTTTTAAATCCTTAGAGCGAACATATTATGTGCTCATGGACTTACGGGCAAAAGAAACTCCATGACAATAAAATTTCATGCACCAATGTGGTCGAGTCTTTGTTATTTACTGCAATGGCCCAGGGGTGTTACTCCATTGAGGTCAAGGCAACTAGGGATAGACAATAGATGTTGCCCTTGCCGATGGCGCCCAGATAAATAAAGAAAATAAATACAGGATGAGAATTACACAATTCTAAAAGCAACATGAAACTTATTGAGAAAGTTAGCTATTGTGCACTGGAACGATTCCAAGACGTTCTCCCAATACTGCACAGAGCTTTGCCAGTCGGTATTTCAACCGCAGTGACATTTTTAGTGTTAGCTATGTTTGTCCTGTCAGCTTTTTAAAAGCAAAGTCAGTGTGGTAATCTTACCCTGAGGCTTGTTTCATCAGTAATTTTAACGTCTCAAAAGTTTTTTGTGCAATGATTGCAACTGTACGGTAGCTGGTGCGATGCCAAGGAAGCGGGATCAAGCCAATCCACTATAAAGGGGCGTCTCCAATATTCCAGTCAATGTGAGTAATTTCTAGATATATGCCAACAGTAACAGCGAAAGGAAGATGGATGGAATTTTTCCTGTCTTTGGCAGAGTCTGATGGTGGGTGGGAAAAGCGGCGTTTAGCCTGCCAACAGCGATGGCGGGTTTTTGCGCCTTATCTTACGGGGACTCGGCAAAGTAAAATTTCTCCACGGGTTTTGATTCGCCAGCCCCACCGTCAGCTCATTAATCATGGGGGTGCGCCCGTTTCAAGATCGGCCCCAGCATTCACCAGCCACTTCCTCCTGGTCCACAGATACTCATGGCTGCAGAGAAGTCTTCCCCCTGGTTCTCAGAAGCCTCCCTCACCAGACTGCTGGGTGCAATGGAGGGGGGGGGGGGTGACGTCTCCGAACCCCCGCACAGGGAGGCCACCATCGAGCCGGGACACCAACCCAGCACGGGAGGCAGTGGCACCAGTGGTCAGCAGCAACTTCCTGCACATGAGGAAAGACACAAAAGGATGAATGATCTCCTCTGTTCTGCCAGGGTAAGTCACTCCTCCCATCACCCTCAACTCTCGCTCTCATACGCCCATCACAAATCCACAGGGATCTCGCTCGCTGCCAGCTCAAGGGGCACCACCACTCACTCTCCAGCACACATCTTCATCTCTCCTGTGGGCCATCTCCTCATTACCTCGCTATCCACACAAGCCTGGCATCGTTAGCACCTGCCTTAGCACGCCTTGCGGTCACAAACCAGTGAGTACCTCACTCTCTGATTCACGGCAGTCAGAGGCTGGGGCACCCCAGGGTACCAGCACTCGGAGGAATCTGTCGGTGGCCAGTCAGATGATGAACCTCTGAACTCGGTCATGCAACAGTTGCTGGAGCTTCAAAGGCAAATCTGGGGACATCAGGAAGGGACGTCAGCTACATTCCTCCAACTAAAAGGCCAAATGGAAGAGTCCCAATGCCTTCTGTCCAAGGAGATTGCGCTGAGACTCTGAGGCAAGTTAACACTGCGACGGTGATGGCCACAGTGAAGACTTCGGTCCTACATTTCTGTAGGCCATGAACTCCATGGGGCAGGACATGAACTCCAGGGTGCAAGCACTTGTGGGCATCCACGAAGCCAATGCCAGAGAGCGGCGGGTCATTTCAAGCTCACTTCAGCTGCCCCTCTATCCCAAGAAGGAACCCAGGGCACTTGGGAACGAATAGGGTGGAGGGAAAGCTGGTTCACAGCCTGGGGCCTTCCACCCTGGTGGCTCTGGGAGTATGCAGCCCATCTCTCTTCCAGCCCATTTCCGTCTTCCTAGACTACTTCAGCTCCAGCTTTACAGGCCAAGGAGAGTGGCACTGCCACACAACAGGACCCCAAAATTAGGGCTGTCACCACATGGAGTCAAAGTTACTGGTGCGATATTTAGATTTCACCTGAACCCACACACATTACTCACAGCAGAAGGTCCAGAGATGGCTCCGAGGAACACAAAATGACTGTGCCAAGGTTCAGCTACAGCTGCCTGGGAGGCTTTAATTCCAGCTGTCTGCCAGCACCGCGAGGTTATTCTTCCCAGGATGGATCCTGGAGGTCCGCCAACCTCACCTTGTATGCCTGGGAGGCAGTCGCGAGGGAAGTCCGCTCCGCGGGCAACCACCAGTGAAATGCCATCCAGTGCAAGAAGCAGATGAATGATCTCATCCGTATCATCAGGGCAAGTCAACCTTCAGCTCATTCGAAACTCATACTCTCATCGTGGAGTTTTGCACTCAAATCGTTACACAGCTCAGACGTCTTACATAATATTAGTAGAGGGAGGGGGATATCAGCATTGTAGATCTATTCACCAGCATCCCATCTGTCATCCTGCACAGGCGGTATCTTCAGAACTTACTGGGGAGGGCCGAGCACACACAGTAGGCACACATTCTTCCCAGCCTCTGCTACATCCCTTCTCATCACAATCCATCCACTCTTTATGCAGGCCAAGGTTCCCCACAACAAGTAGGAGAGATCCCAGACTGGAGGAGGGATGGCTAATGTCTAACAGCTCTCCAAATTCCAGGAGGATGCTGTTGAGCTGGCAGGGGAGATCAGCGATCACTCGTGTGCGCAAGGTGAGATCAACATCTCCCAGAAAACCAGGATGGAGGAATACTCCAAAAGTTGATCACATCTTGGCATGCACAGTGAGTGATTCTGTAATCAACTTGTTTAGGAACTAAATCTACATTTTATTTCTTACACCAGCGGCCAGTCCAGACAGACCAGCACATCCAACACAATCCTCAGGCCCCAGGCCACCTCAGAGGAGGAAGAGGTGGATCCATTTGAAGAAGGCCCATCACTGCGTTCACTTGCACCCTCCACCAACCCAGGGACACATACGCCACTGGCTCACACATCTGGATTAGGCTCAGGGTCACATTCTTTGGAACACCTCACTGACACGTCTCCACAGAGTCGGACTCAGTGACAGCCCAGATCTCTGCCACTCGGATGAATTCTGGAGATCATGGCCGGGATTCTCCAACCCCCCCCCCCACCCCCCACCCCACCCACTCTCCCCCCCCCCCCCCCCCAACCCGGCCGGGTCAGAGAATCCCGGGGGGGGTGGTGCGAATCCTGCCCCGCCGCCCCAACACCAGCTGCTGTATTCTCCAGTGCCGTATTTCGGGCGGCGGCGAGATTCCCGCCATGCTGGTCGGGGGCCGTTGACAGAGCCTCCCACCCACAGCGAATATCCGGGCCCCGATGGGCCGAGCGGCCGTCCATTTTTAGCCACTCCCGCCGACATGAATGACCTCACGCACGGTGGGACCTGGCAGGTGAGTATGTGGGGATGGTCCTTGGGGGGACGCTGGGGGATTCGACCCTGGGGGGGGGGGGCCTAAAGTGGCCTGGCCCATGATCGGGGCCCACCGACCTGCAGGCAGGCTTGTTGCCTGGGGGCACTTCTTCCTTCCATGCCGGGCCCTATAGGGCTCCGCCATATTGCCCGGGGGCCAGCATGGAGAAGAGAACCCCCTGCGCCTGCACGAAGACACGCCGGCCGTTCCGCGCATGCGCAAACTCACGCCGTCCCTTCGCCGCTGGCTGGAGCGGCACCAACCCCTCCAGCATCAACCTAGCCCCCTGGAAAGGTGTAAATTCCTCACCTTGGGGGGAGGGGGGGGGGGGGGGGGGCGGCCGTTGACACCGGAGTCGTTGGCGCCAGTTTTCCCGTCGGCATGGGGACTTAGTCCCTGGAAGGGAGAATCCCGGCCCATGAGTCTGAGTCAGATGATGAGTTTCTGGAAATGGCCATCGCCAACATCCTGAAGATGCAAATCCAAGAGGCGGAACATCAGGGAGAGTAGTGAGAGGCAGTCAACAGACTTGAGTGAAGGATGCCTGCATTCTTTCTGTCTGATGTTATAGCTTTGAAATTCAAGCACCTAAAGGTCTTCACAAGAAGGGGTACCGCTGCCTTGGAGATTTTGCTCCAGCAGGGTCTGTTGTATTTTCACTCACTCTCGGCATAGGTGGCATTCATTAGTGACTAGGTGAGACGGGGGCTGAGCACTTACAAGTCACTCCCAGTGCTCCTTCTCCTCAAGGCGTCCGACAGGGGCCCCTCTCGCACTCATGGAGAGGAGGACAATCTGCTTGACACTCTGGGGCCATTCACTCTGAGGGTATCCATCCTATCCCAATCCTCTCTGCCTGTGGTCCCAGTGACCCAATACAGGTCGAGGCTGTACAGGCCTCAGGCCTCCAGAGGATGCCTGCCAAGGTAATCACAGATAATAGAGCATTACAGACAGCAGGCTGCCTCCACCTCTGCTGTGGGATGTTGGGGATGCACCTGGACATAGAGGTAGTGTTTGAAAAATTCCAAAATGCTGATTTCACTATAGAGCCACAGATGTTCACTCACTGTGGATAGCTTTGTAAAATACATTTGCTGCTCATGAAAATGGTCTCATCATTTGAATGTATTTTGCAGATGCCTCTATCTGTCCTCTTGTTGTGAGGGTGACCCAAGCTTCCGCTCCATGAATGGTTATCTTTGTGTGCCATGGATTCATGTGATGTGTTAGTTACTCAACCTTTGTGTAATATCAGGGAGATGTGTCCAGCTCTTTACTATAAGGGTACACACCTTGAGTATGAAAAATTAATTCATCACTGCAATGTTCTTATCAGAAGTATTACAAGAACACTTTTAGCTAAAGCTATAAACAATGTATTAACCTTAACTGTGGGTCAAATACGTATAAAACAATAGATTAATAACAGTGTGATCATGCACAAGCAACCTCTCTCTTAAAGCTCTCCAGTCAACCTGAGGTCACCTGACTCTAACATTCACTTATATACTAACGAGACTCCTTGTGGTCAGTCGGTGAATTATAACGCAACTCTTTGCGTGCTCATGTGTCTTGGAGGGTTACCAGCAATGGTGGCTCATCAACAAATAGCTACAGTAATTGATTGTGCCAAATGTTATGGGCCAGGGTTTATAAAACTCCAAAGTATATCATGGAGTTCACCTGACCTACAACTGTTTATTGATTTTGGTTGTGATGAGCACAAGGGCCTGCCTTTCAACAGAGGCCTTAAGAACTTTTAATCAAATACAAAGTTTATTCTACGAATTTAGTTAACATTTTAATAAACGCACAGTAAGCATTTTTATCAACTACCAACATAAATAGCCCACACAGCTGCAGCACTCTATGTATAACGCTTAATAAATTCCCCCTTTAGCTGTTCCAATTTAATAACAAGATCTCATAAACCAGAAAACCCCTTTTCAAAGGTGTGGCCCAGCACACGGCACTCAAGACCTGGTTTGGATGCTCTTGTGTCCTTTCCAAAACAGCCGGTTTGAATTTCTTCCAGAAAACAATTATTTATTTTCAAGTTATCAAGCAGTCTGGAAACAGCTTTTAAAATGCAGAGAGAGAAAAAAAACCCTTCCTTTTCAACCTGTGCTGTACAAACCAGTTCAAACACAAAGCGAAAATAAAACCAACTCCAAAAACGAAAGTAAAAACCCAGCTCCACCCACACAATGACATCACTGAAGCCGTGTGATAAGACAAAAACATTTCTTGAAGGAACACTCCCGTGACACAAAGCAGAAGACTTGCAGTCATGATGGTCTCTCCAAACATATGCACTTCCCTATCGCCGTGAGAAGCGTCTTATTCAGATGGCCAGCACTGCATCATGCCCAGTAGATGCAGGGTTTGCACTGGAAAGCTGCCTTCTAATTGCCAGAGAGACGACATGCAGCTTTATCCGCTGGCCTTTCCAACGAGTAGGGCCTGGTGATACAAAAGTATTGTAGGTAAAATGTGGTACGCAGACATTGCTCTCAATGCCACTGCTTCAAAAGGCCTTTCTGAGGGGCATGTGGTTCACTTTGCCTTCATCTTACTCCTGCTGGTATCTTGTGGCATGCAACGCCTTCCATGTTGTGCCGTTTGGAGGACATAATCACATGGAAGGTGACCCTGATCGGTCTTTTCAGCTTCCTGCCCTTCCATATCCTCATCATCCAAGGACGTCTCATCGTCCTCCATGTTTCCCTCTGGCAAATGACCTCCCCTCTGATATGCCAGGTTGTGTATGGTGCAACAGACCACAATCATGTGTGAAATCCTCTCTGGAAAATACTGTGGAGCTCCACCTGAGCGGGTAAAACATCAGAAGCACGTCTTCAGGATGCCAAAGATCTGGGCCGGGATTCTCCCCTACCCAGCGGGGTGGGGGGTCCCGGCGGGGCGGGGGGGTGGGTCCCGGCGTATTGAAGTGGCGTCAACCACTCCGGCGTTGGGCCTCCCCAAAGGTGAGGAATTCTCTGCACCTTTAGGGGCCAAGCCCTCACATTGGAGAATCCCCGCGGGGGGGGGGGGGGGGGGGGCTCGCCGACCGGCGCGGCGCGATTCCTGCCCCCACCGAATCTCGGGGGCGGGGGAGGGATTGCGCCGGCCCCGGGCGATTCTCTGACCCCCCGGGGGATCGGAGAATTCCGCCCCAGCTTTATGATGGATCTTGTTGCAGTTTGCTGTGCTGTATCTCTCCTCTGATCCACGGGTGCTGCGGGTCATCTGATATTACACAAAAGATCAGTGGATACCAAGTCACCCAGCAGCCAACCCCGTCAGCACCCTGGCCTTTTGAATATTTGAGGCACCTGGGAGTAACTCAGGATATATGAGTGATGGGAACTCCCAGGGTACCTGGCACAAACATAATAATCTATAATCTTTAATAGTGTCACAAGTAGGCTTACATTAACACTGCAATGAAGTTACTGTGAAAATCCCCGAGTTGCCACATTCCAGCTCCTGCTCGGGAACACTGAGGGAGAATTCAGAATGCCAAATTACATAACAGACCGTCTCAGGACTTGTGGGAGGAAACCGGAGCACCCGGAGGAAACCCACGCAGACACAGGGAACATGCAGATTCCACACAGACAGTGACCCAAGCCGAGAATCGAACCTAGAGCCCTGAAACTGTGACGTGTTAACCACTGTACTATCGTGTCACCCAGATGTGCTTTGCTGATCGCACACCAGCTGAAATATTGAGGGAGTGGAACACTTTCCTGTTAATGACGATCGGGGGCTGCTGACAGGGAGCTCTTAAAGCTACATGTCTGCCATTGCTTGTACCCTGTGAGGTCCCCAGAGGCCCAGGACTGCCTTTATTCTCCCAAACCAACCTTAAGGCCTAAGTCTTGGGACTATGACTGTCATTCAGCTCCACAGTTCCTGCAGGACTGATCACAACACTGTTTCCCGCTTCCACTCCATTAGTCCCTATGCAATTTGTCTAACATTTGCCAGTACCGCAGTCCCCCTTACCATCCCACTCTTGGGTCTCGGTGCAACCCCTGCCTCTTATGTGACTTTCCTACTCCAGAGTTCATCCCCTTGCATTCCTGGCATTGAATCAAACCCACTGCCCCTCTGCGTCTGCATTATCGTCTTCCATGTCAGGCTCAGGTTTTACCACCCACAATGTTCTCTTTGCCTGTCATTATTCCCCAACACAACGCCCTCCCACCCCTACCCAAACAAGACTACCGCACCCTGCGCGCAAGTCTATGTCAGTTCTAAAACTGCAACACCCACCGACCCACCCACCATGCTGGTATCTCATTTACAGTGCGGACCAATCTGAGACCCGGAGCACACCATGAATACTGTCAAAGAGGGGAGCAGCCTCCTCCACACTCAACACACCCGCTGTGAGCTGCCCTAACCACACTCGACACACCCACTGTGAGCTGCCCTACTCCACACTCGACACACCCACTGTGAGCTGCCCTAACCACACTCGACACACCCACTGTGAGCTGCCCTACTCCACACTCGACACACCCACTATGAGCTGCCCTACTTCACACTCGACACACCCACTATGAGCTGCCCTACTCCACACTCGACACACCCACTGTGAGCTGCCCTACTCCACACTCGACACACCCACTATGAGCTGCCCTACTTCACACTCGACACACCCACTATGAGCTGCCCTACTCCACACTCGACACACCCACTGTGAGCTGCTCTATTCCACACTCGACACACCCACTGTGAGCTGCTCCAATCCACACTCGACACACCCACTGTGAGCTGCCCCTACTCCACACTCGACACACTCACTGTGAGCTGCTCCATCCACACTCGACACACCCACTGTGAGCTGTCCTACTCCACACTCGACACACCCACTGTGAGCTGCTCTATTCCACACTCGACACACCCACTGTGAGCTGCTCCACTCCATACTCGACACGCCCATTGTGAGCTGCTCCACTCCACACTCGACACACCCACTGTGAGCTGCTCTACTCCACACTCGACACAACCCACTGTGAGCTGCCCTATTCCACACTTGAGACACTCGCTGTGAGCTGCCCTACTCCACACTCGACACACCCACTGTGAGCTGCTCCACTCCACACTCGACACACCCACTGTGAGCTGCTCCACTCCACACTCGACACACCCACTGTGAGCTGCCCTACTCCACACTCGACACACCCACTGTGAGCTGCTCTACTCCACACTCGACACACCCACTGTGAGCTGCTCCACTCCACACTCGACACACCGACTGTGAGCTGCTCAACTCCACACTCGACACACCCACTGTGAGCTGCCCTAACCACACTCGACACACCCACTGTGAGCTGCCCTACTCCACACTCGACACACCCACTGTGAGCTGCCCTAACCACACTCGACACACCCACTATGAGCTGCCCTACTCCACACTCGACACACCCACTATGAGCTGCCCTACTCCACACTCGACACACCCACTGTGAGCTGTCGTACTCCACACTCGACACACCCACTGTGAGCTGTCCTACTCCACACTCGACACACCCACTGTGAGCTGCTCTACTCCACACTCGACACACCCACTGTGAGCTGCTCTACTCCACACTCGACACACCCACTATGAGCTGTCCTACTCCACACTCGACACACCCACTATGAGCTGCCCTACTCCACACTCGACACACCCACTGTGAGCTGCTCCAATCCACACTCGACACACCCACTGTGAGCTGCTCCAATCCACACTCGACACACCCACTGTGAGCTGTCCTACTCCACACTCGACACACCCACTGTGAGCTGCTCCAATCCACACTCGACACACCCACTGTGAGCTGCCCTACTCCACACTCGACACACTCACTGTGAGCTGCTCCAATCCACACTCGACACACCCACTGTGAGCTGTCCTACTCCACACTCGACACACTCACTGTGAGCTGCTCCAATCCACACTCGACACACCCACTGTGAGCTGTCCTACTCCACACTCGACACACCCACTATGAGCTGCCCTACTCCACACTCGACACACCCACTATGAGCTGCCCTACTCCACACTCGACACACCCACTGTGAGCTGTCCTACTCCACACTCGACACACGCACTGTGAGCTGCCCTAACCACACTCGACACACCCACTGTGAGCTGCCCTACTCCACACTCGACACACCCACTATGAGCTGCCCTACTTCACACTCGACACACCCACTATGAGCTGCCCTACTCCACACTCGACACACCCACTGTGAGCTGTCCTACTCCACACTCGACACACCCACTATGAGCTGCCCTACTCCACACTCGACACACCCACTGTGAGCTGTCCAACTCCACACTCGACACACTCAGTGTGAGCTGTCCTACTCCACACTCGACACACCCACTGTGAGCTGCTCTATTCCACACTCGACACACCAACTGTGAGCTGCTCCAATCCACACTCGACACACCCACTGTGAGCTGCCCTACTCCACACTCGACACACTCACTGTGAGCTGCTCCAATCCACACTCAACACACCCCACTGTGAGCTGTCCTACTCCACACTCGACACACCCACTGTGAGCTGCTCTATTCCACACTCGACACACCCACTGTGAGCTGCTCCACTCCATACTCGACACGCCCATTGTGAGCTGCTCCACTCCACACTCGACACACCCACTGTGAGCTGCTCTACTCCACACTCGACACACCCCACTGTGAGCTGCCCTACTCCACACTTGAGACACTCGCTGTGAGCTGCCCTACTCCACACTCGACACACCCACTGTGAGCTGCTCCACTCCACACTCGACACACCCACTGTGAGCTGCTCCACTCCACACTCGACACACCCACTGTGAGCTGCCCTACTCCACACTCGACACACCCACTGTGAGCTGCTCTACTCCACACTCGACACACCCACTGTGAGCTGCTCCACTCCACACTCGACACACCCACTGTGAGCTGTCCTACTCCACACTCGACACACCCACTGTGAGCTGCTCTATTCCACACTCGACACACCCACTGTGAGCTGCTCCACTCCATACTCGACACGCCCATTGTGAGCTGCTCCACTCCACACTCGACACACCCACTGTGAGCTGCTCTACTCCACACTCGACACACCCACTGTGAGCTGCCCTATTCCACACTTGAGACACTCGCTGTGAGCTGCCCTACTCCACACTCGACACACCCACTGTGAGCTGCTCCACTCCACACTCGACACACCCACTGTGAGCTGCTCCACTCCACACTCGACACACCCACTGTGAGCTGCCCTACTCCACACTCGACAACCCACTGTGAGCTGCTCTACTCCACACTCGACACACCCACTGTGAGCTGCTCCACTCCACACTCGACACACCGACTGTGAGCTGCTCAACTCCACACTCGACACACCCACTGTGAGCTGCCCTAACCACACTCGACACACCCACTGTGAGCTGCCCTACTCCACACTCGACACACCCACTGTGAGCTGCCCTAACCACACTCGACACACCCACTATGAGCTGCCCTACTCCACACTCGACACACCCACTATGAGCTGCCCTACTCCACACTCGACACACCCACTGTGAGCTGTCGTACTCCACACTCGACACACCCACTGTGAGCTGTCCTACTCCACACTCGACACACCCACTGTGAGCTGCTCTACTCCACACTCGACACACCCACTGTGAGCTGCTCTACTCCACACTCGACACACCCACTATGAGCTGTCCTACTCCACACTCGACACACCCACTATGAGCTGCCCTACTCCACACTCGACACACCCACTGTGAGCTGCTCCAATCCACACTCGACACACCCACTGTGAGCTGCTCCAATCCACACTCGACACACCCACTGTGAGCTGTCCTACTCCACACTCGACACACCCACTGTGAGCTGCTCCAATCCACACTCGACACACCCACTGTGAGCTGCCCTACTCCACACTCGACACACTCACTGTGAGCTGCTCCAATCCACACTCGACACACCCACTGTGAGCTGTCCTACTCCACACTCGACACACTCACTGTGAGCTGCTCCAATCCACACTCGACACACCCACTGTGAGCTGTCCTACTCCACACTCGACACACCCACTATGAGCTGCCCTACTTCACACTCGACACACCCACTATGAGCTGCCCTACTCCACACTCGACACACCCACTGTGAGCTGTCCTACTCCACACTCGACACACGCACTGTGAGCTGCCCTAACCACACTCGACACACCCACTGTGAGCTGCCCTACTCCACACTCGACACACCCACTATGAGCTGCCCTACTTCACACTCGACACACCCACTATGAGCTGCCCTACTCCACACTCGACACACCCACTGTGAGCTGTCCTACTCCACACTCGACACACCCACTATGAGCTGCCCTACTCCACACTCGACACACCCACTGTGAGCTGTCCAACTCCACACTCGACACACTCAGTGTGAGCTGTCCTACTCCACACTCGACACACCCACTGTGAGCTGCTCTATTCCACACTCGACACACCCACTGTGAGCTGCTCCAATCCACACTCGACACACCCACTGTGAGCTGCCCTACTCCACACTCGACACACTCACTGTGAGCTGCTCCAATCCACACTCAACACACCCACTGTGAGCTGTCCTACTCCACACTCGACACACCCACTGTGAGCTGCTCTATTCCACACTCGACACACCCACTGTGAGCTGCTCCACTCCATACTCGACACGCCCATTGTGAGCTGCTCCACTCCACACTCGACACACCCACTGTGAGCTGCTCTACTCCACACTCGACACACCCACTGTGAGCTGCCCTACTCCACACTTGAGACACTCGCTGTGAGCTGCCCTACTCCACACTCGACACACCCACTGTGAGCTGCTCCACTCCACACTCGACACACCCACTGTGAGCTGCTCCACTCCACACTCGACACACCCACTGTGAGCTGCCCTACTCCACACTCGACACACCCACTGTGAGCTGCTCTACTCCACACTCGACACACCCACTGTGAGCTGCTCCACTCCACACTCGACACACCGACTGTGAGCTGCTCAACTCCACACTCGACACACCCACTGTGAGCTGCCCTAACCACACTCGACACACCCACTGTGAGCTGCCCTACTCCACACTCGACACACCCACTGTGAGCTGCCCTAACCACACTCGACACACCCACTATGAGCTGCCCTACTCCACACTCGACACACCCACTATGAGCTGCCCTACTCAACACTCGACACACCCACTGTGAGCTGTCGTACTCCACACTCGACACACCCACTGTGAGCTGTCCTACTCCACACTCGACACACCCACTGTGAGCTGCTCTACTCCACACTCGACACACCCACTGTGAGCTGCTCTACTCCACACTCAACACACCCACTATGAGCTGTCCTACTCCACACTCGACACACCCACTATGAGCTGCCCTACTCCACACTCGACACACCCACTGTGAGCTGCTCCAATCCACACTCGACACACCCACTGTGAGCTGCTCCAATCCACACTCGACACACCCACTGTGAGCTGTCCTACTCCACAATCGACACACCCACTGTGAGCTGCTCCAATCCACACTCGACACACCCACTGTGAGCTGCCCTACTCCACACTCGACACACTCACTGTGAGCTGCTCCAATCCACACTCGACACACCCACTGTGAGCTGTCCTACTCCACACTCGACACACTCACTGTGAGCTGCTCCAATCCACACTCGACACACCCACTGTGAGCTGTCCTACTCCACACTCGACACACTCACTGTGAGCTGTTCCACTCCATTCTCGACACACCCATTGTGAGCTGCTCTATTCCACACTCGACACACCCACTGTGAGCTGCCCTACTCCGCACTCGACACACCCACTGTGAGCTGCTCTACTCCATACTTAACACACCCACTCTGAGCTGCCCTACTCCACACTTGAGACACTCGCTGTGAGCTGCCCTACTCCACACTCGACACACCCACTGTGAGCTGCTCTACTCCACACTCGACACACCCACTGTGAGCTGCTCTACTCCACACTCGACACACCCACTGTGAGCTGCCTGACTCCACACTCGACACACCCACTGTGAGCTGCCCTATTCCACCCTCGACACACCCACTGTGAGCTGCGCTACTCCACACTCGACACACCCACTGTGAGCTGCTCTACTCCACACTCGACACACCCACTGTGAGCTGCCTGACTCCACACTCGACACACCCACTATGAGCTGCCCTATTCCACCCTCGACACACCCACTGTGAGCTGCGCTACTCCACACTCGACACACCCACTGTGAGCTGCCCTACTCCACCCTCGACACACCCACTGTGAGCTGCTCCACTCCATACTCGACACACCCACTGTGAGCTGCCCCGACCACACTCGACACACCCACTGTGGGCTGCCCTACTCCACACTCGACACACCCACTGTGAAACCGCATTTGGATTATTGCGTACAATTTTGATCTTATTATTTGGGGAAGGGTGTTGCAGCATTGAAGGCAGTTCAGAGGAGATTCACCAGATTGATTCCGTAATTAAGCAGTTGATGTATGATGTACAACCCATTTGAGTTTATACTCGCAGGAGTTTAGAAGGATGAGAGGGGATCTGATTGAAGTATATAAAATAGGAAATGATATTGATAAGGTAAATGTGGACCAAACGTTCCCCCTGGTGGAACAATCTGGAATGAGAGGCCACAGATGCAGTTTGAGAGACAGTCCAGTTAAAACTGAGATGAGGAGGAACTACTTCTTGCAGAGGGTGGTAAATTTGTGGAACTCGGTGCCCAATAGTGGAGTGGAATCGGAGTCCTTAAATGATTTCAAGAAGGAAATAGATATATTTTTGGTAAAAAATGGGTAAAAGGGATTGGGCAACAGGTGGGGAGGTGGATTTGAGATCAGGACGAGATCAGCCATGATCTGATTGAATTACGGAGCAGGCTCGAGGGCTGAATTGCCAACTTCTGCTCCTAATTTCTATGTTCCTATTTTCACTTGAGAGTCACACTGTGAGCTGCACAACTTCACACTCGACACACCCACTGTGAGCTGCACCACTTCACACTCGACACCCCCGCTGTGAGCTGCTCTACTCCACACTTGACACACCCGCTGTGAGCTGCTCCAATCCACACTCGACACACCCACTGTGAGCTGCTCTACTCCACACTCGACACACCCACTGTGAGCTGCCTGACTCCACACTCGACACACCCACTGTGAGCTGCCTGACTCCACACTCGACACACCCACTGTGAGCTGCTCCAATCCACACTCGACACACCCACTGTGAGCTGCCTGACTCCACACTCGACACACCCACTGTGAGCTGCTCCAATCCACACTCGACACACCCACTGTGAGCTGCCTGACTCCACACTCGACACACCCACTGTGAGCTGCTCTACTCCACACTCGACACACCCACTGTGAGCTGCTCCACTCCACACTCGACACACCCACTGTGAGCTGCTCTACTCCACACTCGACACACCCACTGTGAGCTGCCTGACTCCACACTCGAGAAACCCACTGTGAGCTGCCTGACTCCACACTCGACACACCCACTGTGAGCTGCTCCACTCCACACTCGACACACCCACTGTGAGCTGCTCTACTCCACACTCGATACACCCACTGTGAGCTGCTCCAATCCACACTCGACACACCCACTGTGAGCGGCTCTACTCCACACTCGACACACCCACTGTGAGCTGCCTGACTCCACACTCGACACACCCACTGTGAGCTGCCTGACTCCAAAGCAAATGGAATGTTAGTGTTTATTGGAAAATGACTGGAGTATAAAAATAGAGAAGTGTTACAATTGTACAGGGAGTCGGTGAGACTGTGTCTGGAATATTGCGTGCAGTTTTGGTCTGATTATTTGAGGAAGGTTCTGTTGGCATTGGAGGCAGTTCAGAGGAGTTCACCAAATTAATTCCGGGAATTATAGAGTTGGCGTCTGAGGAGAGTTTAAACAATTTGTGCTTATACTCGCTGGAGTTTAGAAGGATGAGAGGGTATCTGATGGAAGTATATAAAATAGGAATTGGGAGTGATAAAGTAAACATGGACCAAATGTTCCCCCTGGTGGAGAAATTTAGAACGCGAGGTCACAGAAAAAGGCTGAGAGAAGGTGGATTTGGAACTGAGATGAGGAGGAAGTACTTCACACAGAGGATCATGCTGCCCCATAGTGGGGTGGAATCAGAGTCATTAAAAGGTTTAAAGAAATAAATTGATATATTTCTGACAATAAAAACAGATTAAAAGGATTTGGAAACTGGTGGGGTGGTGGATTTGAGATCAAGAAGAGCTCAGCCATGATTTCATTGAATGGCAGAGAAGGCTCAAAAGGCTGAATTGTCTATTTAGGTTCCTAATTCCTAATTGTGACACACCTGCTGTGAGCTGCTCTCCTCCACACTCGACACACCCACTGTGAGCTGCCCTACTCCACACTCGACACACCCACTGTGAACTGCTCTACTCCACACTCGACACACCCACTGTGAACTGCTCTACTCCACACTCGACACACCCACTGTGAGCTGCCCTACTCCACACTCGACACACCCACTGTGAGCTGCCTGACTCCACACTCGACACACCCACTGTGAGCTGCCCTACTCCACACTCGACACACCCACTGTGAGCTGCTGTACTCCACACTCAACACACCCACTGTGAGCTGCCTGACTCCACACTCGAAACACCCACTGTGAGCTGCTCTACTCCCCACTCGACACACCCACTGTGAGCTGCTCTACTCCCCACTTGACACACCCACTGTGAGCTGCCCTAACCACACTCGACACACTCACTGTGAGCTGCCTGACTCCACACTCGGGACACCCACTGTGAGCTGCCTGACTACACACTCGACACACCCACTGTGAGCTGCTCTACTCCACACTTGACACACCCACTGTGAGCTGCACCAATCCACACTCGACACACCCACTGTGAGCTGCCCTACTCCACACTCGACACACTCAGTGTGAGCTGCTCTACTCCACACTCGACACACCCACTGTGTGCTGCTCTACTCCACACTCGACACACTCAGTGTGAGCTGCTCTACTCCACACTCGACACACCCACTGTGAGCTGCTCTACTCCACACTCGACACACCCACTGTGAGCTGCCCTACTCCACACTCGAGACACCCACTGTGAGCTGCTCCACTCCACACTCGACACACCCACTGTGAGCTGCCCTAGTCCACACTCGACACACCCACTGTGAGCTTCTCTACTCCACACTCGACACACCCACTGCGAGCTGCCCTACTCCACACTCGACACACCCACTGTGAGCTGCCCTACTCCACACTCGACACACCCACTGTGAGCTGCTCTATTCCACACTCGACACACCCACTGTGAGCTGCTCTACCCCACACTCGACACACTCACTGTGAGCTGCTCTACCCC
The DNA here is from genome assembly GCF_902713615.1 of Scyliorhinus canicula. Classification (NCBI taxonomy): domain Eukaryota; kingdom Metazoa; phylum Chordata; class Chondrichthyes; order Carcharhiniformes; family Scyliorhinidae; genus Scyliorhinus; species Scyliorhinus canicula. The sequence goes on along the minus strand of NC_052150.1, from coordinate 35,068,132 downwards.
ACACTCGACACACTCACTGTGAGCTGCTCTAATCCACACTTGACACACCCACTGTGAACTGCCTGACTCCACACTTGACACACCCACTGTGAGCTGCCTGACTCCACACTCGACACACCCACTGTAAGCTGCCTGACTCCAAAGCAAATGGAATGTTAGTGTTATTGGAAAATGACTGGAGTATAAAAATAGAGAAGTGTTACAATTGTACAGGGAGTCGGTGAGACTGTGTCTGGAATATTGCGTGCAGTTTTGGTCTGATTATTTGAGGAAGGTTCTGTTGGCATTGGAGGCAGTTCAGAGGAGTTCACCAAATTAATTCCGGGAATTATAGAGTTGGCGTCTGAGGAGAGTTTAAACAATTTGTGCTTATACTCGCTGGAGTTTAGAAGGATGAGAGGGTATCTGATGGAAGTATATAAAATAGGAATTGGGAGTGATAAAGTAAACATGGACCTAATGTTCCCCCTGGTGGAGAAATTTAGAACGCAAGGTCACAGAAAAAGGCTGAGAGAAGGTGGATTTGGAACTGAGATGAGGAGGAACTACTTCACACAGAGGATCATGCTACCCTGTAGTGGGGTGGAAACAGAGTCATTAAAAGGTTTAAAGAAATAAATGGATATATTTCTGACAATAAAAACAGATTAAAAGGATTTGGAAACTGGTGGGTGGTGGATTTGAGATCAAGAAGAGCTCAGCCATGATTTCATTGAATGGCAGAGAAGGCTCAAAAGGCTGAATTTCCTATTTAGGTTCCTAATTCCTATCTTCCTACGTTCACTTGACACACCTGCTGTGAGCTGCCTGACTCCACACTCAACACACCCACTGTGAGCTGCTCTCCTCCACACTCGACACACCCACTGTGAGCTGCTCTACTCCACACTCGACACACCCACTGTGAGCTGCCCTAACCACACTCGACACACCCACTGTGAGCTGCCCTACTCCACACTCGACACACCCACTGTGAGCTGCCCTACTCCACACTCGACACACCCACTGTGAGCTGCCCTACTCCACACTCGACACACCCACTGTGAGCTGCCTGACTCCACACTCGACACACCCACTGTGAGCTGCCTGACTCCACACTCGACACACCCACTGTGAGCTGCCCTACTCCACACTCGACACACCCACTGTGAGCTGCCCTACTCCACACTCGACACACCCACTGTGAGCTGCCCTACTCCACACTCGACACACCCACTGTGAGCTGCCTGACTCCACACTCGACACACCCACTGTGAGCTGCTCTACTCCACACTCGACACACCCACTGTGAGCTGCTCCACTCCACACTCAACACACCCACTGTGAGCTGCTCTACTCCACACTCGACACACCCACTGTGAGCTGCCCTACTCCACACTCGACACACCCACTGTGAACTGCTCTACTCCACACTCGACACACCCACTGTGAACTGCTCTACTCCACACTCGACACACCCACTGTGAGCTGCCCTACTCCACACTCGACACACCCACTGTGAGCTGCCTGACTCCACACTCGACACACCCACTGTGAGCTGCCCTACTCCACACTCGACACACCCACTGTGAGCTGCTCTACTCCCCACTTGACACACCCACTGTGAGCTGCCCTAACCACACTCGACACACCCACTGTAAGCTGCCTGACTCCAAAGCAAATGGAATGTTAGTGTTTATTGGAAAATGACTGGAGTATAAAAATAGAGAAGTGTTACAATTGTACAGGGAGTCGGTGAGACTGTGTCTGGAATATTGCGTGCAGTTTTGGTCTGATTATTTGAGGAAGGTTCTGTTGGCATTGGAGGCAGTTCAGAGGAGTTCACCAAATTAATTCCGGGAATTATAGAGTTGGCGTCTGAGGAGAGTTTAAACAATTTGTGCTTATACTCGCTGGAGTTTTGAAGGATGAGAGGGTATCTGATGGAAGTATATAAAATAGGAATTGGGAGTGATAAAGTAAACATGGACCTAATGTTCCCCTGGTGGAGAAATTTAGAACGCAAGGTCACAGAAAAAGGCTGAGAGAAGGTGGATTTGGAACTGAGATGAGGAGGAACTACTTCACACAGAGGATCATGCTACCCTGTAGTGGGGTGGAAACAGAGTCATTAAAAGGTTTAAAGAAATAAATGGATATATTTCTGACAATAAAAACAGATTAAAAGGATTTGGAAACTGGTGGGGTGGTGGATTTGAGATCAAGAAGAGCTCAGCCATGATTTCATTGAATGGCAGAGAAGGCTCAAAAGGCTGAATTTCCTATTTAGGTTCCTAATTCCTATCTTCCTACGTTCACTTGACACACCTGCTGTGAGCTGCCTGACTCCACACTCAACACACCCACTGTGAGCTGCTCTCCTCCACACTCGACACACCCACTGTGAGCTGCTCTACTCCTCACTCGACACACCCACTGTGAGCTGCCCTAACCACACTCGACACACCCACTGTGAGCTGCCCTACTCCACACTCGACACACCCACTGTGAGCTGCCCTACTCCACACTCGAGACACCCACTGTGAGCTGCTCCACTCCACACTCGACACACCCACTGTGAGCTGCCCTAGTCCACACTCGACACACCCACTGTGAGCTTCTCTACTCCACACTCGACACACCCACTGCGAGCTGCCCTACTCCACACTCGACACACCCACTGTGAGCTGCCCTACTCCACACTCGACACACCCACTGTGAGCTGCTCTATTCCACACTCGACACACCCACTGTGAGCTGCTCTACCCCACACTCGACACACTCACTGTGAGCTGCTCTACCCCACACTCGACACACTCACTGTGAGCTGCTCTAATCCACACTTGACACACCCACTGTGAACTGCCTGACTCCACACTTGACACACCCACTGTGAGCTGCCTGACTCCACACTCGACACACCCACTGTAAGCTGCCTGACTCCAAAGCAAATGGAATGTTAGTGTTTATTGGAAAATGACTGGAGTATAAAAATAGAGAAGTGTTACAATTGTACAGGGAGTCGGTGAGACTGTGTCTGGAATATTGCGTGCAGTTTTGGTCTGATTATTTGAGGAAGGTTCTGTTGGCATTGGAGGCAGTTCAGAGGAGTTCACCAAATTAATTCCGGGAATTATAGAGTTGGCGTCTGAGGAGAGTTTAAACAATTTGTGCTTATACTCGCTGGAGTTTAGAAGGATGAGAGGGTATCTGATGGAAGTATATAAAATAGGAATTGGGAGTGATAAAGTAAACATGGACCTAATGTTCCCCCTGGTGGAGAAATTTAGAACGCAAGGTCACAGAAAAAGGCTGAGAGAAGGTGGATTTGGAACTGAGATGAGGAGGAACTACTTCACACAGAGGATCATGCTACCCTGTAGTGGGGTGGAAACAGAGTCATTAAAAGGTTTAAAGAAATAAATGGATATATTTCTGACAATAAAAACAGATTAAAAGGATTTGGAAACTGGTGGGGTGGTGGATTTGAGATCAAGAAGAGCTCAGCCATGATTTCATTGAATGGCAGAGAAGGCTCAAAAGGCTGAATTTCCTATTTAGGTTCCTAATTCCTATCTTCCTACGTTCACTTGACACACCTGCTGTGAGCTGCCTGACTCCACACTCAACACACCCACTGTGAGCTGCTCTCCTCCACACTCGACACACCCACTGTGAGCTGCTCTACTCCTCACTCGACACACCCACTGTGAGCTGCCCTAACCACACTCGACACACCCACTGTGAGCTGCCCTACTCCACACTCGACACACCCACTGTGAGCTGCCCTACTCCACACTCGACACACCCACTGTGAGCTGCCCTACTCCACACTCGACACACCCACTGTGAGCTGCCTGACTCCACACTCGACACACCCACTGTGAGCTGCTCTACTCCACACTCGACACACCCACTGTGAGCTGCTCCACTCCACACTCAACACACCCACTGTGAGCTGCTCTACTCCACACTCGACACACCCACTGTGAGCTGCCCTACTCCACACTCGACACACCCACTGTGAACTGCTCTACTCCACACTCGACACACCCACTGTGAACTGCTCTACTCCACACTCGACACACCCACTGTGAGCTGCCCTACTCCACACTCGACACACCCACTGTGAGCTGCCTGACTCCACACTCGACACACCCACTGTGAGCTGCCCTACTGCACACTCGACACACCCACTGTGAGCTGCTCTACTCCCCACTTGACACACCCACTGTGAGCTGCCCTAACCACACTCGACACACTCACTGTGAGCTGCCTGACTCCAAACTCGGGACACCCACTGTGAGCTGCCTGACTACACACTCGACACACCCACTGTGAGCTGCTCTACTCCACACTTGACACACCCACTGTGAGCTGCACCAATCCACACTCGACACACCCACTGTGAGCTGCCCTACTCCACACTCGACACACTCAGTGTGAGCTGCTCTACTCCACACTCGAGACACCCACTGTGAGCTGCTCCACTCCACACTCGACACACCCACTGTGAGCTGCCCTAGTCCACACTCGACACACCCACTGTGAACTGCTCTACTCCACACTCAACACACCCACTGTGAGCTGCCTGACTCCACACTCGATACACCCACTGTGAGCTGCTCCACTCCACACTCGACACACCCACTGTGAGCTGCTCTACTTCAGACTCGACACACCCACTGTGAGCTGCCCTACTCCACACCCGAGACACCCACTGTGAGCTGCTCTACTCCACACTCGACACACCCACTGTGAGCTGCCCTACTCCACACTCGACACACCCACTGTGAGCTGCCCTACTCCACACTCGATACACCCACTGTGAGCTGCTCCACTCCACACTCGACACACCCACTGTGAGCTGCTCTACTTCAGACTCGACACACCCACTGTGAGCTGCCCTACTCCACACCCGAGACACCCACTGTGAGCTGCTCTACTCCACACTCGACACACCCACTGTGAGCTGCTCTACTCCACACTCGACACACCCACTGTGAGCTGCCCTACTCCACACCCGAGACACCCACTGTGAGCTGCTCTACTCCACACTCGACACACCCACTGTGAGCTGCCCTACTCCACACCCGAGACACCCACTGTGAGCTGCTCTATTCCACACTCGACACAGCCACTGTGAGCTGCTCTACTCAACACTCGACACACTCACTGTGAGCTGCCCTACTCCACACTCGACACACCCACTGTGAGCTGCTCTACTCCACACTCGACACACCCACTGTGAGCTGCTCCACTCCACACTCGACACACCCACTGTGAGCTGCCTGACTCCAAAACAAATGGAATGTTAGTGTTTATTATAAAAGGACTGGATTATAAAAATAGAGTAATGCCGTTGCAATCGTATAGTGAGTTGGTGTGACTGCATCTGGTGTATTGCGTGCAGTTTTGGTTTTTTTATTTGCGGAGAATTTTGGTGGCATTGGAGGCAGTTCAGAGGAGTTCACCAGATTGATTCCGGGAATTATAGAGTTGACGTATGAGGAGAGATTAAATAATTTGTGCTTATACTCACTGGAGTTTAGAAGGATGAGAGGAGATCTGATCGAAGTACATGAAATACCAAATGGGATTGATAAAGTAAATATGGACCATATATTCCCCCTTGTGGGAAATGTGGAACGAGAGTTCACAGAAAAAGGTTGAGAGAGGCAGTTAAACGTTTAAAGAAGAAGATGGATATATTTCTGATAAAACAAAAGGTGAAAAGCATTGGCAAACTGGTGTGGAGGTGGATTTGAGATCAAGAAGAGATCACCCATGTTCTGATCGACGGGCAGAGCAGGCTTGAAAGACTGAACTGCCTATTTCTGCTCCTACTTCCTTTGTTCCTATTTTCAGTCGACACACCCACTGTGAGCTGCTCCACTCCACACTCGAGACACCCACTGTGAGCTGCTCTACACCACACTCGACACACCCACTGTGAACTGTTCCACTCCACACTCGACACACCCACTGTGAGCTGCTCCACTCCACACTCGAGACACCCACTGTGAACTGTTCCACTCCACACTCGACACACCCACTGTGAGCTGCCTGACTCCACACTCGACACACCCACTGTGAGCTGCTCCACTCCACACTCGAGAGAATCACTATGAGCTGCTCTGGTGGACACTCAATGCACTGCCTTGACATTTCTAATTGATCATACACGCTAGTCTTGCCTAACACAGTAGCTGTGGCATCGCTGATGGCGTGAGCTGCATTTTTCCAGGTAGTCTTTGAGAGATGCACTCGGTTCGAATTGGTAACTGTGATGACTGAAGTGACAGCTCCAATCCACATGTATTCGGCTCGGATTTATAAGCTCTAATTTCCCGCTTGAGTGGCACTTAATGGGGAGTGGGAATGTGATTCTGGTGACTTGTGTCCATTGTGAGTATTCATGACTTGCTAATGTATGTTGGTAAGGTTCATCACATTGATGAGTGGTAAACCCACCCTGCAAGCCATGAATGTGGTGAGGGCAAAATCCTTCCTTACCACCATCAAAAATCTTACTTTTAGCCTCTCTCTGAGTTTCCCACTGCTGTGAAATCGCTGTTGGTGGATCTGAAAATTGTACCCTGAGTCTTCGAGATCTGACTTTCACCAGAAAAATTCACCTCAGCAACTCACTATTCCTTAAAACTCCAAATGCCCCAAATGTTATCCCCTTGCTTTCAAAGAGAAAGCCGACTCTCACAATTATCCTGCTTGGTTTTGAACCTTATAAACTGTCCTTATGTTACTCCGCAGCAATAGCTGCTTTGTTTCTTCCCTTAATGGTATCTACCTTATCTCTCACCATGTCTCAGAAACCAACTTTCTTTTTCTGTGAGCTACCGGCTCAAGGTCTGAAACTGTCACTTGATATAAATAGGTTTGCGTTTGAGTTTCTCCCCCCATGGAAACACAATCACAGAAGCATATCTCCGAGCTGGGGTGCTTCCAGAATTCAGTGTCTTGGAGAGAGAAAGGGGAGACAGGATTTTTAGGATGGAGGGGTTTGCCTTCCTTCCATCTGAGGCGTTATTGGGGAATGCATTCCCGCCAATACAACCTGTGCCGCAGCTATTTAACATTCCATCAAAAGTTAATTGGCAGGAGGCGGGACTCCGCTCCTCACTCAGGAGGACGTCCTACCTCAGAGAGCTGCTGGCCAATCAGATTAGTCGGCAACTCTCTCATCCCTACAGTGGCCAAAGCCCCTCCAAGAGCTGAGCATTGTGACTTTGTGGGCTTCCCTCAGTCCACGAACACCTCCTGCCAGCCTGAAAATTGAGGCTGGGAAGGAAACAGCCCAATAATTGGCCACTTAAAGGCCTCGACTCGGGCCCGGCCGAGGCTTCGGCCCTTCCGTTGTAAAATTGCGGAGAGATCATGGCGGGCATAAGCCCAGCTGGAAACCCCCTCTACTACCCCACCACCGCCTACAAACCTGCTGGCGGGGGAACATGAAATTCTGTCCAGAGTTAATGTTTTGCATCCAATATGACTCCACTTTGAAAGGAGAGTCATGCTGGACTTGAAACATTGTTTATTTTTCTCTCTCCAGAGATTCTGCCAAACCTGCACAGTTCAGTAAGGCTGGAGGAGTTAATAGAGGGAGGATGGGGCAAAACTAACGAGAATCCACTGGCATTGTCAGGCAGAAAATCCATGTTAATTAAAGAAATTACCCCCAGCTTAGCTCAGTGCAATGTGAAATGGGAAGGAAATATTGATAAGGACGTAATGCAATATGCTCAATATCGTAGCATAATCCAGAAATGAATGTACTTCAAAATCTGCTCATCCTCAACAAAGGGTTTTGCTCCATGGGATCATGCAATGGATTTAAAGCATGAATGTACAGTGGATAAATGATAAAATAAGGAATGGGTAAATTGAGTAATCTTTCTGGTTGCATACAGATAACTTGCATCTGATGCTTGCTGCAGATCTCCCTCGAGTTCCAGAAGCTCCATTCTGAAACGCACGACCCTCAAGCAATAAGTATTATTCAATTATTGTCGGGTGAAAATCTGCCACTTCAGCTCCAGAGGCTGAGCAGCATTTCTGGAGTGAAACCTATTTATTTAAAATAAGCAGATTTTGAAGGACCGGTATTTTTATTCCTGGAATATGCTGCGAGATGCTGCATATGACATTTTGCCGTTAGCAATATTTTTCTTTGCTTTTCACATTGCACTGAGCTGGACTCATGCATTATGCTGGGCACACAACAGAATACGGTAATAAAAACAACCTTTCGCATGTAGGAAATAGCAAGTATAATGTAATTTTGCTTCTTATAATTTTTTTAAAAGTGAGAAAATTATCCATATTTTCTTATTTCATTATTTTGAGACACCAGCAAAACACGTTTGATCATGATTAATCTTGTACTGTGAGCATTTGTTAATCTATTTGTCACATGCTGGCTCTGCATGTGAATTGGATGGGGATATTGCTTCTGGCACTTACTGGGGCCAAAGCATCTATTTAGTTTTGGTTCATTGCCATGAGAAGGAAGAAGCAGATATGTATTTTTCTTCAGCTTCTCACTCTCACCCATTCGCCGCCCCTGCCAAGGTATAGCAGGGTGGGGGATCTTGAAGGTGGCGATGTTCACATACATCTGCTGCCCTTGTCCTCATCTAGGTGATAGAGGCCACGGGTTTGGAAGACGCTGTCGAAGGAGGCCTTGGTGAGTTACTACAATGCACTGCTGCCACTGTGTGTCGGTGGGTGGAGTCGATGGATTGGGGGTGCCAAACACGCAGGCTGCTTTATCCTGAATGGTGTCGGGCTCCTTGAGTGTTCATGGAGCTGGATTCATCCAGGTAAGTGGGGAGCATTCCATCACCCTCCTGTAAATCGATGTCACCATCCGTTGCCTCAAAATATTGAAGAATATGGTCCATCTCCACCTGATTACATAGAATCTAGAACATAGAATTTACAGTGCAGAAAGAGGCCATTTGGCCCATTGAGTCTGCACCGACCCTTGGAAAGGCCACTCCACTTAAGCCCACACTTCCACCCTATCTCCGTAACCCATCCCAGCCTTTTTGGACACTAAGGGCAATTTATCATGGCCAATCAGCCTAACCTGCACATCATTGGACTGTGGGAGGAAACCGGAGCACCCGGAGGAAACCCACGCACACACGGGGAGAACGTGCAGACTCCCGATAGGCAGTGACGCAAGCCGGGAATTGAACCTGGGACCCTGGAGTTGTGGAGCCACAGTGCTAACCACTGTGCTACCGTGGGAATGGGAAACCATCAGTTCCTTTGAGCATGAAAATAATTGTACGGCCTTAACAAGCAATAAAATATAATTGTAAACTAATTCCAGATAGTTTAAACCTGAACAGCCTGCTTATCTTCACATTTTGAAGGATTCCGCCCTGCGTATCATTAATTACTTCTGATACGATAATTCAACTGAATATTGAAAACTGAACAGAGTGTCAACAATGCCACTTTCTAAATTCAGGGAATTTTATTTTTCCAAGTCAATGAATTTGTCTCACAGCAAACTATTTCCCAAAGGGGTGCTGCTTGCAATATATCACTTTGGATGGAGGCAGGCCTGATATTATTTTAGATAGAGGCTACAAGATAGAAGTCACAGGGCATTACCTTGACTGGTGACAACGCAATGTAACATTAAATGGAGATTTATACTGAACCTAACTGAACAACCTAATTAAACATTCTGCTCGATCTGTTTTTCCCGGCCCTAGAATAATTTGACAGCCGCAAAGAAATAGAATCGGAGGTGGCACACGGCGAGTCCACACAACATCGTGCAAGGGATTTATTTACAAGATTCTACTCAAACCGGGCATAATGGTGAACTCCACAAAGTCCCGCAAATTGCTCCGATTATGTCATTGGGTGACATGTGACATTGCATGAGCCAATGGTGTTACTCTGATACATAACACTCTTTACTCCTTTAGTGTCCCCAGTATTTTTACTTAATTAAACACTTTAACACAAATCCAACACATTGTCCCATAACTAACATTGTTATGCTACATTATGTTACTAATGTTACTGTGCCACCGTACCACTACTTCTGGTGGAACCTCGTTGGATGGCCAAATAGTGTAAAAGGCGGGGTTAGTAAGAGTCTCTTGGGTGGATGTCTGTCTTGTTTTGGCAGAACACAATGTGCAGGAACTTGGCTCTGAGGGGTGCTAGGTGTTTTTTCCTGTACACTGGTCAGTGTTACATCTGGCAAAACCAACTCAAGAAATGTCTCTGGTTGTGTGGATGATTCTGGCGGAACAGATTCCGTAACATCGGCGGTTGTAGCCCTCAAGTCCGGCATGCCATTGTCCATACTCTCGGAGGTGAAAACATCTGGTACAGGTTCTGTACTCTCACTATGCGCAGACAATAATTTGTCAGTGTGTCGACACCAACATCATCAGATGTTGCTGCCTGGCTATCTCTGAAGTTGAAGCGGGAGTCAAATGGTTTACCTGTGTGTGTAGTTTCCTTTTGAACATCAGTATAGCCGGTGAGCTTTGTGTTGTTGAATGTGCAGTGTTTCTGCATGCTATGAGAAAGCTACTGTCGAGCTACTGAGGTGGAGAGCGTGTATTGCTTGAAACCGTTACTGCATACTACAGCGATTGTATGCAATGTTCAGCTAAGCCGTTGTTGGCTGGATGGTCGGGGGCAGATCTAATATGGAGGATGCAACACCCCTTCAGGTAAGCGTCAAATTGGGCGAATATGAACTGAGTACCATTATCGCTCACGAGTAGTTCAGGTCACCAGAATCTTGCAAATACCTCAGCAAACCTTTCTATGGTCTGTTCCGTAATTGTTGATTTCATGATGGCAACCTCCGGCCACTTTCAATGTCCGTTAAACATGACCAAAAACATATGTCCTTCGACTGGCTCCCCTATAATCGACATGGATTCTTTGCCATGGCTTTGGAGGCCATTCCCATGAGTGCAAAGGTTGTAGTGGAGATACATTCCTCAACGCAGCACAGGATTGACATAACCCCACCTACTCCTCTATTTGGGCATCCAACCAGGGCCACCAGAAGTAGTGGCACAGTGACACAGTGGTTCCTCACAGCGCCAGGGACCCGGGTTCAAATCCGGCCTGTGTGGAGTTTGTACGTTCTCCCCATGTCTGCGTGGGTTTCCTCCGGATGCTCTAGCTTCCTCCCACAGTCCAAAGATGTGCAGGTTAGGTGGATTGGCCATGTTAAATTGCCCCTCAGTGCTATGGATGTGCAAATTAGGTTATGGGGGTAAGACGGGGTAGACAGGGGAGTCGACATGTGCACAGTGCTCATTTGAAGGGTTGGGGCAGACTCAATGGGTCAAATGGCCTCCTTCTGCACTGTAGGGAGTCTATGATTCTTCTCGCCAACACCTTCATTCTAACTACACTAGGATGGCCCTTGTGCAGCTGATCCAGGATTCTACTTTATAGACACGGCAGAATGATTATTACCCCACAACAATTCAACTCAAGATGCCTGGTAAGATGGGGTTTATGGTCAGAATTCCTGCTGTGCTCTTGTGTTAGAGAGCCCTTTTGAATCATGTCCAGTACCTTCCCCATCACCAGATCTGTTTGGGTAAAGTTGCACCTGAGAAGACATTACCGGATCATTTTCCCACATGAGACAGGTAGAATATGTTGTTGAAGTGTTCATCAGATTGATGCTTATCTTTTTTAGTCTTTTTAATCTTCCAGCGGAAGTCTAGATAAAGCATCCACGTCACGGACTATTCAGACCTGCGATATCCAATTACATAAACATGTGCCGCCATGAAGGAATCCCTTATGTGGCCCGGAAATTGTTGTTAAGGGACGATGGTTGGTCAATACAGTAAATTGATGGCTAAATAAATAATGTTGGAACTTTCGAAATTCAGAAATAATGCTGAGAGCTTCTTTCTCAAGTTGAGCATAGTTGGACTCAGCGTTAGCCAACGTCCTGGAAGCAAATGTTATTGGTCACTCTTTGCCTGAAGACTGTATGCGAGACAACTTTCCAAACCCATTGGGTGATGAGTCGCAAGCAAGCTGCAACTTCAGTTTGTGTTATAATGGACCAATAACTCTGATTCCTGTGATTTATTTTTGACATTTTGGTAAGCATCCTCACAATCGTTCATCCAGAGCTAAGCTTGTTTGTCACAAAGCAGCATGTGCAAAGCCTTCAGCCTTGTTGCTAAATGTGGTACAAACTTTCCATCGTATTTTAATAATCCTAGAAATGACCTTTACTGGGTCACACAGAACGTAGAACATACAGTGCAGAAGGAGGCCATTCGGCCCATCGAGTCTGCACCAACCCACTTAAGCCCTCACTTCCACCCTATCCCCGTATCCCAATAATGCCTCCTAATCTTTTGTGGTCACTAAGGGCAATTTATCATGGCCAATCCACCTAACCTGCACGTCTTTGGACTGTGGGAGGAAACCGGAGCACCCGGAGGAAAACCACGCAGACACGGGGAGAACGTGCAGAGTCCGCACAGACAGTGACCCAGTGGGGAATCGAACCTGGGACCCTGGTGCTGTGAAGCCACAGTGCTATTCACTTGTGCTACCATGCTGCGACTGTCACATTCTGTGACAGTGGAGCCATCCATTACATCTAATTCGGGAGTATCAATGATATCTTCTTTTTCTTCAGTTCAGGTCTGACCCACAGCACCATAACCTCCACTATGGGTAGGGCAAGGAGGAAGCTTCAGAATCTACCCCAGCTGGAACAGGGATCACATTCCGTGCCATTGGCACCAAGCTGATCCATGTCCAGTCCAGTCAACTGAGCCAACTGCACACAATCCCTCGCAACACAGAGGCTCCAATTTACCCTGTCAACATGTACTTCTACAGGCGTGTTTTAGCCTGGAGCTATGGATAGTGAAGGTAGAGACTTTCTTTCCATCACATGGCTGACCAGAAAACTTTCCCAGTCTTTAAGACGGAGATAGATAGATTCTTGATTAATAAGAGGATCAGGGGTTATGGGGAGAAGGCAGGAGAATGGGGATGAGAAACATATCAGCAATGATTGAATGGCGGAGCAGACTCGATGGGCTAAATGGCCTAATTCTGCTCCTATGTCCTGCGCTAGGATTTGAATGACTTAGAGACAAGAGTGCAAGATACTATATTCATTCCAAAATAAATCATTCAGCTTGAAGCAGCTTGAAGCTGGCAAGCATGTTACACATGACTGAATTTGTGTGTATGGCAGTGTATGATGCATTACTGTGATAGAATCTGTTTGTAAACACAGACTTGATGTCAATCGCAGTGACATCTTTAAGTGCACGAGTGTAACTTTCAGCACACTAAGTGCTTTGGAGTCTCTTATGGTCAGATGCCAGCGTTGATTGAGAAGGGAAAGGGGAATAGACAGTATGAGTAACTTGCAGATTGTGTTCGATACAAAATATCATAAGATGAGGCATTAAAATGCACAGTGATTAAAATCATTCAGATTGCATTTTAAAACACTGACTTTATGGAGATATATGTAAAGCCTTTCAGTTTGGTGACTTTCCTTCGATTTCTATTTACATATTGTTCCTCTGGAGAACCGCTGCCTTTCACTTGTCAATGAGAATTTGTATTTATCATCCTGCTGGAGTGAGTGAAGAGCTTTTGGATAGGATGTCACTGGCAGAGCTGTGAATGGCACATGGTGGAAGGGTCACCAGCACCCAGTTAATAGAAATGTCAAGATGATGAATGCGTGCCTTGTCTTTTCAATGCAGCTCTCTATTTCCTATGTCAATATTTTTTTTAGCTTTTGCACTGTTTCTGTTTCAGTTTTTAATTGAGGGTGTGTGACATTCATAAATCTTCCCTAGTCTACTCCTGGGTCAATATCATTGTTATGGAGAGGACAGGAGCTCACAGGGATCTAACTGCAGTGCTCATCTGAATCTGTCCTCTTCATGCAAGTGTATTAACTCATTCAGCCCTTGTTTACTCACGGGGGAATTGCTTGCTGCAACACCCAACAACACCAGGAACCCATGAATGATTGTCAATCTGCTCTAACCATTTACACTCCCTCCAGACCCATTTTCTGTTTCTTCACTCACCCCATTACCAACCAGCTCCTGCCACGCACCATCATCTCTATTTGTCATTTAATCACTCACACTCTGAATCTTCTCACTGACTTTTTTTTGCCCAACAGAGATAACCGCAGGAGGCAGGGGCTGTTCATGTGTGAAGACACCCACCTTCGTAACCACGAATCTCGGTCACTCCCACACCAGGGCCTCCCCGACTGGCACCAGCAAGTTCGGCCTCACTTAACTGCACTCCAAGCTCCAGCGATGATCTTCATCCCAGTGCCTACTGTAGTACCAGCAGTGACCATCACACCTGGCGGCACTGCTGATACAGGACAACTGCTGGCCCCTGATTGGCCGGTGGCTCTCCGAGGCAAGAAATTTCCTCTGAGGGTGTTGAGGACCTGACCAGGTGATGTTGGCACCAGCTCTCCAGCCAGTGGACAGGCCCACTGCTGCAAACATTACACTCCACCAGTTTCTTTCTCCGCAGATGCTCCCCGACCTGCTGAGTATTTCGAGTATTTGCAATTATGAAAGCATATAACAAAGGATGTCTTTGGCAGAAAGTGAGTTAATTCTCTGAAAATGGCAGTAGGAGTTTTTGTATCAATGTTAAGCAGAAGCATTTATTGTAATATTTCTTCCCCGCCCATGCCCCCTCACCTATGGAATGAATTAAGAAATTTGGGCCTCGAAATTGACACCAGTTTCAGACGTGGGATCTCAATGTTCTTTTTTGGATTTTACCAATATGGCGGCAGCATATCTTTGGCACCATGAGTGTACCTGTGTGCCATATTGGATACTTAGCCACCATTCTTGCATCTGACAAAATGCTGTGACACAATGGGATTCCTTGGCCATGATTTTACTCGGAGTATAAAATGTAGTCGATTGCTTTCACATATTCACAAGCTGACCAAGTTGTTCAGCACTCGTCTTTTTAAAGGTGAATTGGAACATGGTAGAAGAGTAACAGATTAAGGAAATAAGGCCAAATAAGCCTCTTCTTTCTGGATGAATGTCAATTCTGCCAAAGAGCCTTTTCGCCATATGCTTCCTGTTTCCAGAAGCTTATTGGTCCAACCTGGTGTGGACGGATAGCCTGGTGTTCACTTTCCATTTGGTTACAGCAGAGGTTTTGAAATTTTAAAGGTTGCTGTATTGACAATTCAGGATGTTCCTGTCATAATATACATCCATGTATATGATGGAGTGCAGACAGGCAGTGATTGACACACAGGATGCCCAGTGAGCACACAGAACACAGCAGCCAATCACCAGACAGGACACGGCCACTATAAAGCCAGAGGGCACCAGTTTTCCCGCTCCCCTGGGATCCAGCCTCTGAGACAGTCAGAGCTCGTGAGCAGCAGCTAGAACATACACCATGTGGTAGTCAGTTAGTCTGATCAGGCTAGCCTCAGGTCTCCAGTCAAGTCAGCATAGTGTCAACCCATAGTTAAGCATGTAATATAGTTAGATGTTAAATAAAATCGTGTTGCATCTCATCAAGTGTTGGAAGCCTGCCTCTCTCTATACTGCATCAAACGCAGTCCACATATACCCAGCTTATCCAACACATCAGTTCCTGACCGTTTGTGGTTTGTAAGAATAAAACCAGGCAGGCATTCTTGAGTTGAACACATAAGGGGCTTAGCTTTCTTGTGCTAAAACCCACCCAGGTAAAACTATTAAAATGTTTAAAAAGAACAAGTACATCCTACTTTCAATTAACATACACAAAGGCCCTCAAATCCCAAGCATGTGGGGAATAGATGCAACTTTGCAGAGTATTAAATGTTAAACATGGTCTGTTGCCTTGGAAAAGCGGGCAGCATTATCAAAGACCCCTCTAACCCAGGTTATTCTCTCTTCCAACCAATTCCATTCAGCTGGAAATCATGAAAACAGATGATCACGTCGGCGGCGGCTCATTCATCCTCGACTTCAGCCTGAGAGACTGGTGGGCCCTATCCAACTCATACTGGTTAGGTTCCTCTCCCTAACCCCTTTAGCTACCAACAGTCAAACACCCAAGAGCTGGAGGTTTGGGGTCCGGGGTCTGGGGTTCAGTGCCCAGGGGCCCCTGCTGTGGCCGGAGGTGTGTGTGCAGGGTGGGGGTCCCCCAGCACAACTGGATCATTGGATTGCACCCTGAGAGATGGCAGGGAATGTAAGGGGGGGGGGGGGAGAGGCTTGGGTGACTCGAGAGTTCTGGGGTGGAAGCCATAACTGAATGCTGGTCTATCACCCTCTCCAATCCTATACAATGCCCTCATGGTGGCATTCGGAGTGCAGGCAGCCAGACGCCAGAGAAGTTGGTGGTGGCAGCATTGATAGAGGCTCGAGGCAACAGCTAGCACAGTGGGCTAAACAGCTGGCTTGTAATGCAGAACAAGGCCAGCAGCGCGGGTTCAATTCCCATACCGGCCTCCCCAAACAGGCGCCGGAATGTGGCGGCTAGGGGCTTTTCACAGTAACTTCATTGAAGCCTACTTGTGACACTAAGTGATTATTATTATTATTATATGCAGAGGCCTGCCCCACACCCTGACAATTAGGCCTCCCATCAGGCCAGGAAGGGACCCAGAGGGGGAGGCCGGTGATGTCCCAAGGTGTACAGGTATCGCTGGTCTTTTTCAGGAGATATCAGGCAGTATGTGCCACTGGAGGCTCCACATCAACAAAGGGATGGTGCGGCATTTGTGCTATGTCCTTGCGGACTTGGCTCCACGTGGAGGAGGAGGATACCCACTCTAGTGGCCATCAAGGTCGCCACAGCCCTGAACATTTACATCTTGAGTTCACTCCAGGACTCGAGTGGGGACTTGTGCAGCACATTTCAACTAACAGCCCACGAGTGCATTCGTGAAGTCACGGATTCCCTGTTCCCCGGGCGTGTGCACAACAGTCGAAGAACCCTGGCATCTTTGAGGGACACCCCAGGGTGACCGATGGCTCTTGGGGGATAAGGGGTACCCGATTAGGACCTTGCTAATGACACCAGGGCAGAGGCTGGTGACTGATGTGGAGACTCGAGAGAATAAGGGCCATGTGACCATCCAGGCTGTCTTTGAGCGATGCATCGGACTGCTTAAAATGCAGTTTTGATGCATCGACCGCTCTGGTCGATGGGGGCTGGTTTAGCTCAATGGGCTAAATCGCTGGCTTTGAAAGCAGACCAAGGCAGGCCAGCAGCACGGTTCGATTCCTGTACCAGTCTCCCCGGACAGGCGCCGGAATGTGGCAACTAGGGGCTTTTCACAGTAACTTCATCGAAGCCTACTCGTGACAATAAGCCATTTTCATTCATTTTTGATTTTCTGGTGGTGCATTGTAGTAGAGCCCCCGGAAGGCTGCCCACTTTGTGGTGGTCTGCTGTGCCCTCCACAACCTTGGCACAGTAAGTGGGGTGACGTGCTGGAGGTGAAGGAGGAAGAACTTGCAGCCTCATCAGAGAAGGGGCCTGACTAGGAGGTGCTGAGGACGTGTCTGGGGAAAACCCATGAGAACAGCTGGAGGATGGAGGACAGATGGCGGCGAGGGTCCGGTGTGTCCGGAGAGCCAGGGACGGCCTCATCCTCCCCCGCTTCACATAGGACGTGGCTAAGTCCGTCATTTTACCCCCTCTCCCCATTCGACCCACTGTCCCCCACCCCACCCATCCAATCTGCCTATCCCTCCCACCTCCCTCCTCACCCACCCATTCGTCTCCACCCCCAATCTCCCTAACCTATCCTCGCAAGGTCTGTGTTACATCACTCCAGGGATTTCTCCTCAATCTATGCTTTGGTCTGACTCCTTTCTGTCTGGTGACAGCACGCTCACACCCATCACCTGCACGGTGGTGTATCTCAGGGAAGGGAGGCTCAAATCAAGGATCACCATGCCTGGTGGTTCTGGGGCTGGTGGAGGGTGGAGGGCACATGGGGAGGGGGGGGGGGGGCTGCAGGCTGGCCCACAGTCCAGAATAATGTGACAAGAGACTTCACATGTCTCAGGTGTAATATGTTTGAATGGTGTCCAATCATGACCCTAATGTCCCCAGCTATCGATGGTGCTGCTCCCTCCCAGTGCCTTCTCAGTGATCCACAACCTTCTGAGCCTTCCGTGCTCTGCCACTACGTCTAGGTGTGTCCCTGGGTTGCACGTCGGAGATGGAACCAGCCTGCTGCTTACCCGCATCCTGTGACCTTTGATGCCCCTGGCGAATGGATAATGAAGGACTTTTTTTACTTCGCAAAGGCCAATAATCTTTGAGTCATAGGATGGGATTTTCCATCCCCCCCCCCCCCCCCCCCCCCCCAACGGTGTGTTTTGCAGTGGTGGAGGCGGCCCGCCATAGGCAGGAGGCGGGATCTTCTGGTCCGTGGCCGGCGTTCGCCATCGGCTGGACTGGAATACCCCACCAGTGCGAACAGCCAGAGAATTTTAGCCATAGAAGGTTACAGCACCGAATTGACGCAGGGAGCATGGATTTAAAGTAACTTGGAAGGATAAGAGTGGCACTGAGGGGGAAATGTTTTCAGCCAGAGGGTGGTGCGGGTCTGGAACTCACTGCCTGGAAGGTTGGCAGAAGCAGAGACCTGCATCGCATTTGAAAAATACTCAAACACATTTGAAGGGCTGTGGTCTACAAGGCCAGAGGCCAAGATCTGGATGATGGGATTAAGTGGGACAGCTCTTTTTTGGCCTGCATAGACATGGTGGGCTGAATGGCCTCCTTCTGCGCTGTAAATGTTCTATTCTTCAATGCGCATTTCTGATAGTATGGCAGGATTTGCAGAGTGTCTAATCTCTGTTTACATTCTGCCCTTGATAAGGTGACCGCTCTTTAATTTTCTTTTCCCCTGTGAACGGTATATGGGAATCAGTTCCCGAAAAAAAGATGGTGCGATACCAGGATGATTATTAAAGTTCATAAATGACTTAAAACGAACTGTGCCTTGTCAATCAATAAAAATGTCTCTTATGTACTCAACTTGCCATGTTGTGCTTTTTTAAAAGTATGACATTTAAAATGAAATCCACAAATATAAAGGTACAATCAAAGGGAACAAGGATATCTCACTGACTTATCACGATCGTTCTTATTATTAATTCTTATGACAACAGAATCAAATCAATTTTTCAACAGCTATTATCGACAATAGAATAAAAGGAATATCCATGCCCAGAGGACTTTTCTATTTTCTAGTCAACAACCGAATCATGTTCCTTTATGAAATCATGAAATGGATTGTTGTACTTCCCTGGGGGGGGGGGGGGGGGGGGGGGGGGGGGGGGGCGGAGAGAATGCGAGGCACCTGAGATTTACAGCAGTGTTCCAATCTTCTTCCAAAGTAATAAGAACATAAGAAATAGGCCACTCGGCCCTTCGGGTCTGCTGTGCCATTCAATAAGTTTATGGCTAATCTTCTACCTCAGCTACATCTTACTGATTGCCTGAGTCTCTGAACATCGATCCATCTCTGATTAGAAATAATCATTGACTGAACATCTTCACCTCTCTAGGTTGAGAATTTTAAAGATTCACAACTCATTGTACAAAGCGTTTTCTCCTCCCTATCACAGACTAGATAGCTGACCTCATATTCTGGGACAGTGACACCCTAGTTCTAGGCTATCCAGCCAAGGGAAATATCGTCCCTTTGTCTACCCTGTGAAAATGAAATGAATGAAAATTGTTTATTGTCACTAGTGGGCTTCCAATGAAGTTACTGTGAAAAGCCCCCGTCAATCTCCTGATGAACTTTATATGCTTGAAGGAGTTTCAATTACTACTGCGTGGACACTGCCCTTATCCTGGGAATCTTGTGGACCTTTTTTGCACTCTCTCTAAGACAAGTATATTATTTTTAGGGAATTAGGCCAATGCTGTACTGCACATGGGGTCTGAGAAAGGGCCTATAAAATAAAAGCAAATTACTGCGGATGCTGGAATCTGAAACCAAAGAGAAAATGCTGGAAAATCTCAGCAGGTCTGGCAGCCTCTGTAGGGAGAGAAAAGAGCTAACGTTTCGACAAAGGGTCATCTGGACTCGAAACGTTAGCTCTTTTCTCTCCCTACAGATGCTACCAGACCTGCTGAGATTTTCCAGCAGTTTCTCTTTAGTTCAAGGCCCTATAAGACTTCTTTATTATTATATGGATTCCATTGTAATCAAAGTTACTGTAGCATTTCTGTTTCTAATTTTTTTTCTGTACCTACACATTAACATTGATTTGCAAAAATATTGGTTTAAAAAATATTCTGCATTTCTATTTTACTGACTAAAGTGGATAACTTAATGTTTCTCCACATTAAATTCTGTCTATCCTCTTATTGTATACTCATTTAATCTGTCATTTTGCAGCCATTTAAGGCCGTGGATACAGCGTACGGTGTTTTTTCAGGAGGTGGAGTATCGCAAAAGCGGCGCCGCCCCCAATTTTGGCGTCATCGGGGATTCTCCGCCCCCTCGCCGAACACGATTTCAGCGTTGGGGATTGGAGAATCCAGCCCAATAATCTTGATTCAGAATCCTTTTGAAAGGTATGTTTAAAAGCTCTTACCCATGCACCTCATATTCCCCATGCTCCCATCATGTCTCCATCCCCCCTGAATTCCCACTCTCCTAGTATACACTAAATACAGAACCAATGGCCTATTTAGTAACAACACCAAACCTTGAAGGCTCATAAAACACACTCATTCAGGACTCTGCCTTGAAAAGTATATGTTGTTTTTTACAATGTTAGAAAACGTTCAATCTGACAATGAATAATAGAAACTTTACCCCACTTCAAATTTCTTAATCCTGACCAAATAAACATATTGATTCATTTTATGCATTGAAAACACAGACGAAAGAAAGAATAATCGTTCCATAATGATATCAACTCTTTAAAGCTAACATTACATTTCAACAGGCCCCTACTCAGCAGATTAATTAGTGAATATTGGAGCTCAGCCAAGTATTCATAATTAGGCCACTGGGAGAAAAAGATATTTAGCCATTTCTTTCTGTTGATACAGTTCATATTTAGCCTCATTATGAATGATTGGCTACTATGTTAATGAATAAGGCCATCAGATCCAGAAAACTTTCAGCTTTTGTCTCCAGTATGTTTTTTTTAACTATTACTAATATCCTTAAGTTCCTCAGTTCCACTATGCTTCATACAGAAGTGTAAACAAATTATTTTATCTTCAACACAGCTCTTTGATTCTGTGTCTATGTGATTGATTTATATTGCTAGTAGAATTTAGGACATTTTCTCCAGACCACCTTGGTCCATGAAGCAGCTCCATGGGTGGAATTTCCTGACCCCCCCTCCCTCTGCCCACTGTGATATGTTTTACAGTGGTGCAGGTGACCTGTCATTGGCTGGAGATAGAATCTTCTGGGTCTCAGCATTGTCAACATGGTTTCCCAATGTATGCATCCCCCCCCCCCCCCCTCCACTGGGACACCCACGGCAGATGTTCGCCCTGGGCGGGACTGGGTGATCTTACCTTATATTTAGCACATTAGCCTCCAACCTAAGATTTATATTCCTGAAACTAAAAGCTATATTCTAAGCTATGAATTCTGAACTAGATTTTTACAACAACATCAATGCATATGAAATCTTCTTACTGCAATTAGTTTTACTTCAAATTGTGTAATTGTATCCATGCTGTTCATTTTAAAATGCTTTTTCCATTTGCTACATTTAAAAATTGCAGAAATCAATAAAAGCAGCACCAAGGTCTGAAACCTTTTCAGACACTAACTGTTGACAACGTGACTTGCTGCAGCAAGATTCCACCTTGATATGAACAACATTTAAAATAAACCTAAATTTTGCATTCTAAACCTGGAAAACATTTGGATGAATGCGTAATGCACTATTTTCATAGCCCCTCTTAAAATAACTATCTCTCTTCACCCCAACTGATTTCCATACATTGTTTTTTTAACTGTGTTTATTACTTCCAGTCTCCGTTGATTTTTATGTCCTCCTTTTCTTGGCTGGTTTCAGCAGATTTCCTGTAGCCATGGAAGGTGCAATCTAACTGAAAGTCTTCCATTCTTTCCAGATCTCCGGAATCCAGATGAGTCGGTAGCAGGCATTCACAGGCATGTGGTACTCTTTGACCTCCACAAAAATGTTCTGTTGGATAGGAGGCCTTCACCTTGTCAAGAACACAGTGCTCTCTGTTCAACAGGAAGCAGGCTGGCTGTATCTACCTCAGGAACTCCAGTCAAATGAGAGAACAGACCAGGTTTGTTTAAAGTTCGGTAATAAGTTGAACTGTAGACATGAGACGTGGCAAATAGAACGGCATTCTGCTGGTGTATCTGTGCAACCTGACTGCCGTTGGATTAAAGTGAATATTGTAAGGGCCCTTCCTGTTGATTTCCTTATTTTCCACTTCTTTACTTTTGCTTTTATTATTTTGATTCATGGATGATTAATGGACGTATATCTTTAAGTCAAGCAGGGGAAATGAGGAATTCAGAAGTTACAAAGGAGAACACTGTGCTCACCTTCAGACAGAATAACTCAGATCTTTTGGAACCTGGGAGATCATTGGGACTTGATTCGATTGGTTAGATCAACGAATTGGCTAAAAGACTGCATTCTGCCCGGTAACAGGCAGTGATTGGATCCTACCCCAGTGGGAGATTGTCAGAGAACCAAGGAAAGGACAGTTGGTCCTGCTCTTTCTCTCTCTCTTTCTCTCTCTTGTGACAGACTGAAGACAGGAACCTCGAATTGAAAGTTTAAAATTGGAGGAAGGTGTGCTGGAAGACTACCAGCTGAAACAAAGATTCTTATCCTTGTACTTATTATTTCACACCCCTCTTTTCCCCTCTGTGTTTGTCTGTCTTATATGTGTAGAGGGTGAGTTTAAATGCGGGGTTATGAATTAGATAATAATTGACCTGTTGTATTTGCTGTATATTTGATCCCAGTTATTGCTATTAAACGTAATAGTGTTTAAATTTACAAACCTGTGACTGTAGTTATTGGGTAGACTTTTGGTGCATTTCTAAGAATTATTTATTAATTTCAATTGTGTTGTGACTCCGGGACAAGCTGGGCTGGAACTAACTGTGCATTTCCCTGGGGGTTGTAACAGGATGTTTTAGCGAAATGGAAGAAGCAAACTTTCCTTGGCATTTTTCACCATCGCAAGTCTGACATGATTACATATTTATTTGTACATTTAACTGGACACAACATTGGTAAAAATCAGTTTGGTACTTTTCCTAAGATCAGGATGTCTAAAACGGAACCAATTAAGCACTATTGAAGTGTTACTGTTGTAATGCAGGAAATGCGGCAGCCAATTTGCACACAGGAAGATTCCATGTAAAGCAATGTGACTAAGAACATAAGAACATAAGAACTAGGAGCAGGAGTAGGCCATCTGGCCCCTCGAGCCTGCTCCGCCATTCAATTAGATCATGGCTGATCTTTTGTGGACTCAGCTCCACTTTCCGGCCCGAACACCATAACCCTTAATCCCTTTATTCTTCAAAAAACTATCTATCTTTACCTTAAAAACATGTAATGAAGGAGCCTCAACTGCTTCACTGGGCAAGGAATTCCATAGATTCACAACCCTTTGGGTGAAGAAGTTCCTCCTAAACTCAGTCCTAAATCTACTTCCCCTTATTTTGAGGCTATGCCCCCTAGTTCTGCTGTCACCCGCCAGTGGAAACAACCTGCCCGCATCTATCCTATCTATTCCCTTCATAATTTTAAATGTTTCTATAAGATCCCTCCTCATCCTTCTAAATTCCAACGAGTACAGTCCCAGTCTACTCAACCTCTCCTCATAATCCAACCCCTTCAGCTCTGGGATTAACCTAGTGAATCTCCTCTGCACACCCTCCAGCGCCAGTACGTCCTTTCTCAAGTAAGGAGACCAAAACTGAACACAATACTCCAGGTGTGGCCGCACTAACACCTTATACAATTGCAACATAACCTCCCTAGTCTTAAACTCCATCCCTCTAGCAATGAAGGACAAAATTCCATTTGCCTTCTTAATCACCTGTTGCACTTGTAAACCAACCTTCTGTGACTCATGCACTAGCACACCCAAGTCTCTCTGAACAGCGGCATGCTTTAATATTTTATCGTTTAAATAATAATCCCGTTTGCTGTTATTCCTATCAAAATGGATAACCTCACATTTGTCAACATTGTATTCCATCTGCCAGACCCGAGCCCATTCACTTAACCTATCCAAATCCCTCTGCAGACTTCCAGTATCCTCTGCACTTTTCGCTTTACCACTCAGCTTAGTGTCATCTGCAAACTTGGACACATTGCCCTTGGTCCCCAACTCCAAATCATCAATGTAAATTGTGATCAATTGTGGGCCCAACACGGATCCCTGAGGGACACCACTAGTTACTGATTGCCAACCAGAGAAACACCCATTTATCCTAAGATTAGATCATCTGTTTTATTACTGTTCATTGAGAGATCAACTTTGGCTTGTGAGTTAGAGATTTCCCCTTGCTCTTTTATGATAGATCATTGATCTATCTAATTGAGGAAGATAAATGGTCACAAGCCAATTAACAAAGACCTACTGGAGTTTTTAATCTCAGCCTGCAGGTTCCCTAAGACATTGGAGACCAGGCCAGCAACCTGGAAGCGTCCTTCCGATAGCTGACCAAGAGGAAAATGCTCCAGGCAACCTTTAAGGCACTCTCTGTCTCCTTCCATAGTTGCTGCTGGACTTGCTAAATATTTTTCAGCATCTTTTAATCTTCTGTCATAACATTGGGTTAGTGCCAGGGTACAGCCTGAATTAGTCACTGCCAGTAACAATGCTCTCATTTTCCACAAAGTCAATGCTTTTGTCATTGGAACATAGAACATAGAACAGTACAGCACAGAATAGGCCCTTCGGCCCTCGATGTTGTGCCGAGCATTGTCCGAAACCAAGATCAAGCTATCCAACTCCCAGTCATTCTGGTGTGCTCCATGCGCCTATCCAATAACTGCTTGAAAGTTCCTAAAGTGTCCGACTCCACTATCACAGCAGGCAGTCCATTCCACACCCTAACCACTCTCTGAGTAAAGAACCTACCTCGGACATCCCTCCTATATCTCCCACCCTGAATCTAATAGTTATGCCCCCTTGTAACACCTGAGGAAATAGTCTCTGAATGTCCACTCTATCTATCCCCCTCATCACCTTATAAACCTCTATTAAGTCGCCTCTCATCCTCCACCGCTCCAAAGAGAAAAGCCCTAGCTCCCTCAACCTTTCCTCATAAGACCTAACCTGCAAACCAGGCAGCATGTAGGTAAATCTCCTTTGCACCCTTTCCAATGCTTCCACATCCTATAATAAGGTGACCAGAACTGCACACAATACTCCAATGTGGTCTCACCAGGGTCATATATAGTTGCAGCATAACCCTGCGGCTCTTAAACGAAAGCCCCCCTGTTAATGAACGCTAACACACTGAAAGCCTTCTTCACGGCTCTATCCACCCTTCAGCCCCTCCTCCAAGTCATTGATAAAAATCACAAATAGCAGAGGACCCAGCACTGATCCCTGTGGTACACTGCTGGTAACTGGTCTCCAGTCTGAAAATTTTCCAACCACCACCACCCTCTGTCTTCTATGTGATAGCCAGTTACTTATCCAATTGAGGCTGTTTAGCACACAGCTAAATCGCTGGCTTTGAAAGCAGACCAAGCAGGCCAGCAGCACGGTTCAATTCCCGTAACAGCCTCCCCGAACAGGCGCCGGAATGTGGCGACTAGGGGCTTTTCACAGTAACTTCATTTGAAGCCTACTCGTGACAATAAGCGATTTTCATTTCATTTCATTTCAATTGGCCAAATTTCGCTCCATCCCACACCTCCTTACTTTCTTCATCAGCCGACCACGGGAAATCTTATCAAACGCTTTACTAAAATCCATGTGTACGACATCAACTGCTCTACCTTCATCTACACACTTAGTTACCTCCTCAAAGAATTCAATAAAATTTGTGAGGCAAGACTTACCCTTCACGAATCTGTGCTGACTATCCTGGATTAAGCTGCATCTTTCCAAATGGTCATAAATCCTATCCTTCAGGACCTTTTCCATGAACTTACCGACCACTGAAGTAAGACTAACTGGCCTATAATTACCAGGGTCATTCCTATTCCCTTTCTTGAACAGAGGAACAACATTCACCACTCTCCAGTCCTCTGGCACTATCCCCGTGGACAGTGAGGACCCAAAGATCAAAGCCAAAGGCTCTGCAATCTCATCCCTTGCCTCCCAAAGAATCATTGGATATATCCCATCTGGCCCAGGGGACTTGTCAACCCTCAGGTTTTTTTCAAAATTGCTAATATACCCTTCCTCAGAACATCTACCTCCTCCAGCCTACCTGCCTGTATCACACTCTCATCCTCAAAAACATGGCCCCTCTCCTTGGTGAACACTGAAGAAAAGTATTCATTCAACGCCTCTCCTATTTCTTCTGACTCCATGCACAAGTTCCCACTACTGTCCTTGACTGGCCTTACCCTCACCCTGGTCATTTTAAATTTCTCACATAAGAGTAAAAAGTCTTGGGGTTTTCCTTGATCCGACCCGCCAAGGTCTTCTCATGCCCCCTCCTAGCTCTCCTAAGTCCTTTTTTTTGTTTTTGCTCATTCCTTGCTACCTTGTAACCCTCAAGCGACCCGACTGAACCTTGTTTTCTCATCCTTATATACTCTTCCTTTTTCCTCTTGACAAGACATTCAACCTCTTTTGTGAACCATGGTTCCCTCACACGGCCATTTCCTCCCTGCCTGACAGGGACATACCTATCAAGGACACACAGTATTTGTTCCTTGAACAAGCTCCACTTTTCATTTGTGCCTTTCCCTGATGTTTCTGTTCCCATCTTATGATCCCTAATTCTTGCCTCATCGCATCATAATTACCCCTCCCCCAATTATAAACCTTGCCCTGCCGTATGGCCCTATCCCTCTCCATTGCAATAGTTGTTATTCACAGTTTAATGACCTCAACATTTTCCTATTCACAGTGAATACAGCATTTGTAACCATTAGCGCTTTATGGATAGTCATCAGACCCACTATCCTCCGCCCACACTGGATAGTTTGACAGAATTGTATTTGCTCCCAAAGGGAACAAATGGTGCAAGGCTAATTGAAAATGAAAGCAAAAATGCTGGAAATCTGAAAAAAAAAGCCCAGAAAATAGTCAGCAGGTCAGGCAACATGTGCAGAGCGAGAAACAGCATGAAGGGGCCGGATTTAGCCCTGCCTTTCTGAGCCTGCTGGCAGGCAGAGAAGAAGTCAGGCATTTCATGTGGAAAAGATGTAGCTGCCTGAATCCAATTAGATGGCGGCTGCTGCTGGTAGCTAGTCCAATCTGGTGATCTGCTGTCATGGTACATCGCATCTGTCTCACACCATTTCGGCATATCCACTGTAGCTTGTTGGTGACTGCACTGCACTGCACTGTAACATCCATCATCCAACTGCACCACTTCAATGAGTGAACGCATAGAACCCATTAAATTCCTACAGTGCAGCAGAAGGCCACCTAGCCCAAAGAGTCTGCACCACCTCTCTGAAACAGCACTGCACCCAGGCCCACTCCACCGATCACCCTACCCTATCCCCATAACCTGAACCTGCGCAACCCTGGTGAAATTGATCATGGCCAAGCCACCTAACCTACACATCTTTGCACTATGGGAGGAAACTGGAGATCCCAGAGGAAAGGCACTCATACCTGTGGAAAATGTGCAAACTCCACGCAGTCCCCCGAGGCTGGAATCAAACCCGCGTTCCTGGTGCTGTGAGGCAGCAGTGCTAACCACTGTGCCACCGTGGCCCCTTTGTCCCTCAGCTTTGCTCTGCTCCTTTAATTTTTGAACTTTTCGTTTGGGCATTTCCTACCTCATACTCTGCTCCTTAAAGTGTTGATTAGGAGATCGAGAAACAGAGAACATATCTCGAAGATCGATCCAATGTCCTATGACTCAGTTTCCTGGAAATTCCAACTCTCACAGTGAGTCAGGAAAACCACACATAAGTCGGCAGTTTTCACTCGGTGGGCTCCTGAAGGCACAAGAGACAGGTGTCTGTTTCAGCGCATCGGGGAGTCCAAAGCAAATCCCAACAAATAGGATTATATTCAAGTGGAGCACTGTGCATGAAAGTGAGGTTCCCATTGTGAACAGATAGGTTTACAGTTTCCATAACTTCCAGCTGTTGATGCTGTGAGAAACTGTTTTCCCAGCTCCAGGGTTTGGATGTTTGGCCTATTCCCTGCGCTGACCCAGGGGCAGCAGAGTAGCACGGTGGTCAGCACAGTTGCTTCACAGTTCCCCAAGGATCCCAGGTTCGATTGCCGGCTGGGGTCACTGTCTGTGCGGAGTCTGCACGTTCTCCCCGTGTCTGTGTGGGTTTCCTCTGGGTGCTCCGGATTCCTCCCACAGCCAAAGATGTGCAGATTAGGTGGATTGGCTATGCTAAATTGCCCCTAGTGTCAAAAAAAAGGGTACGTGGGGTTACGGGGATAGGGTGGAGGTGTGGGCAAGGGTGGAGGTGTGGGCTTGGGTGGGGTCTCCTTCAAAGGACCGATGCAGACTCGATGGGCCGAATGTCCTCCTTCTGCACTGTAAAGTCTATGATAATTCTATGACCATCTTGCCCAGTCCAGCAGGTTCAAGAAAATCGGAGCCAGCTTTTCGGGTCGATGATCTTTCATGTTGAGACTAATTGTAACATCAGAGAAAAAAAAAGATGCCTTGAGTTCTTAGCAGAACAGAAATAAAGAGTGTGCGCATGGTAATCACGAGTCAAGATGCTTCTAAAAAGAAGTGAAAGCTTCAACGGGGAGGATTTTCGGAGACCACCCAGGGCTCGGATCTTCCGCTCCTACCAAAAGCCAAATAATGTTGGGGCGGGATTTTCCGGCCCCTCCCACACAGGTGCAGTTAGGCAGCAGAGGATGGCTCACTATTGGCCGCTGGCGTGATCTTCCGGTCACGCCGGCGGCTAAAGCATTTTGCGTTGGATGCCCATCCCGCCGCTGGGAACCTTCCGCCTAGGGGTACAGCGGAGGTTGCCACCAGCGGGACTGGAAGACCCTGCCAGCAGGAAGGGTCGGAAAATGTGGCCCAATGTTTTTATTAAAAACTCCCATCATAAAAGACATAGGGAGCAAAGGAGCGAATGCCAGAAGTGAATACAAATCAGTTGGAAAGAAGACAAGAAAAAACAATTAGGAAGACACAGAGAAACTACTAAATTAAATT
The DNA here is from genome assembly GCF_902713615.1 of Scyliorhinus canicula. Taxonomy (NCBI): domain Eukaryota; kingdom Metazoa; phylum Chordata; class Chondrichthyes; order Carcharhiniformes; family Scyliorhinidae; genus Scyliorhinus; species Scyliorhinus canicula. The sequence continues at coordinate 35,038,773 of NC_052150.1, read as the reverse complement.
ATCAAGGAATATATAAAAGGTATTCTCTAGGCATGGCCGATAATGAAAGAAAAATCAGCAAAGGGTTGTGCCACGAAGGGATTCATGCAATAAACTCACCGGTAATGACAGCAAATTGGCGGAAGTATTTTATAATTACTTTACCTCAGTACTTACCAGAGAGACTAATACAATGGACATGACATTAAAAGAAGAGATCAAAAAGATATCACACTGTTTATGATAGAAAGGGGGAAATAAAATAAACTCATCAATTCTGGAGAGGCAATAACCATGGTCTAGGTAGATTACATTTGCATATATTGGAAGAAGTTGGAGAAGAGACATTAGAAGCACTATTTTATTTATACACATACTTATATGAAATCATTAGAAAAGGGAATAATGCCAGAGAACTGGTGGAAATCTAAAATGGTTCCTATGTTTAAAAAGAAGGAAGGCATCTCGGGAATTATTGACCAATTAGCTTAATGTCAGTAAAAGGATCAGTACCGGATTCAGAAATGTAACAGACAAATTGGGCAGCACGGTAGCATAGCGGTGAGCATAATTACTTCACAGCTCCAGGGTCCCAGGTTCGATTCCCGGCTGGGTCACTGTCTGTGCGGAGTCTGCACGTTCTCCCCGTGTGTGCGTGGGTTCCTCCGGGTGCTCCGGTTTCCTCCTACAGTCAAAGGACGTGCAGGTTAGGTGGATTGGCCATGCTAAAATTGCCCTTAGTGTCCAAAAATTGCCTTTCGGGTTGGTTGAGTGGGGTAACTGGGTTATGGGGATAGGGTGGCGTGGGGCTCGGTAGGGTGCTCTTTCCAAGAGCCGGTGCAGATTCGATGGGCCGAATGGCCTCCTTCTGCACTGTAAATTCTATGATTCTAACTAAAAAATATTCAGAAACTGAAAATGTAGTAAAGAGTAGCCAGCATGGATTTCAAAAGCATAGGTCATGCTTGATAACGCTGGAATTGGGGTGGGTTTCAGTCTGTAAGGTCCAATTTTCATCAGTAAGATGCCCAATACGTTGTCCTAACATTGTACTAACCATCAATTTGATGTTATCAGTTGGGCTTACAATGTAGCTCACTTGCACTTTCCAGGAGCTAAATATATATATTCCCTGTTGTTCTCGACACCTAGTGGGTGCTGTCATATGCTGGGAGCTGTCCTCTGCAAGAGGATTATGTCCAGACCTTGCTCCTTCTTTGAATATGCAAAAGCCTGGGGGCTAAAACTCACTAGTGACTTACTGTGGCAATGCCTCGACCAATCAATGCCGACTTGCTAAACAATCAACACTCCTTTTCTTATGCAATATAAATGGTTATTCCCTTTGAAATTTGGGATTCTTGCATCTGTTCTGATGAGTGCAAGACAAAATTTTGACAGCATGTCTCTTTTTTTCTACAGCCAAACACGGGGCGGGATTCTCCTAGCCTTCGTGCCGAAATCGCGATGAGCGGGGAGGCGGAGAATGGGAATCAAACCCGAGATCGGGTGCGACGCGCTCCCACGATTCTCTTGTTCCATGGAGAATCAGTGGCAATCGCGCGTGGACGGTCGACGCGGCGCCGGTCGTGGGCCATTGAAAGAGGCCCCCGCGGCAATTCCCCAAGTGCAGCTGGCCGAGTTCCCAACAGCGTGGTTCTTTCACGGTTCCACCCATCAGGAACTCGGCGTGGCTACGCTAAATTGCCCCTTGGTGTCCAAAAAGGTTTGGTGGGGTTACTGTGACCCTAGCCCTAGCACAGATGACCTATGTGACATCTAGAACATAGAACAGTACAGCACAGAACAGGCCCTTCGGCCCTCGATGTTGTGCCGAGCAATGATCACCCTACTCAAACCCACGTATACACCCTATACCAGTAACCCCCACCCAAATTAACCTTACTTTTTAGGACACTAAGGGCAATTTAGCATGGCCAATCCACCTAACCGCACATCTTTGGACTGTGGGAGGAAACCAGAGCACCCGGAGGAAACCCACGCACACACGGGGAGGATGTGCAGACTCCGCACAGATAGTGACCCAGCCGGGAATTGAACCTGGGACCCTGGAGCTGTGAGGCATTTATGCTAACCATCATGCTACCGTGCTGCCCCCAAAATAACTGGATGGCTGTAAGGGATTGGGTTGGCATGGGGGAATTGAGGGGTGATGGGTTGGTTTTGGGGTATGAAGTGGAATGAGCTGGAATCGGTGTGGCATGGGGAGTGTGAAAGGTGTTTTTTGTTTTCTCGTTTTTTTGTGTTTATAGCTGGGACAATGTGCCAGAGCATCGAGGGCGGCTTTCAGACAGCCCACCTCGGCACCCGGAAACCCCTGCCCTGTGGCTGCCTCCACGGTGCTTCCTTAGGGGGTGGTGGGCCACACTCCCATTAGTCCCTCCCCACCACCCACTGGAATGAAAATCTGACCATCGGTGGCGCGTTCTCTTGAGACGAGTTTGCGGACTTGAGACTTTACCTGGCTGCTTTCCCAACCCCTGAGCAAAACCTCGGCCTAAGCCTAAGTCGAGAGAGTTGGTGAGTGGAGGTGCGTGGGGAGGGCAGGAGGTGGCCTGGGGGAGGGGGGGGTGGAGCGGGGGTAGGGGGTTGGGGTGTGGAGGAGAGGGTTGAATCACAGATGGAGCTAGGCAACTCACTAACATTAGTGACATGGGTTAATGGGCTCAGAAAAAAAGCAGAGCACTGGAGTTCATTTCTCGACGGATAGAGTTCAAATGTAAAGATTTCATGTTAAACTTGAATAGAATCCTTTTACCTGCGGAACTGAGACTTATTGCGGTCTCCCCCTTATCCGAACGATATTGGACAGGATTTTCCCTCCAGATTTCTGAACCTTTGTCAGGCTGAAATGAAGGTCAGAGGTTCACACTGTGACAGACAGTCATCCATTGCGACGGGTGGCAAATTAATGGCTAACAGTACACTCATCGGTGAATTGAGGATGGACATGCTCTCGAAGCTGGAGAGGCAATCGGGACCCCCACCAAAGAGTGATCTGTGGCTACTGCAGCACCCAGACAGGAAGGGAAGGCCTCTAAGCCTGCCTGGAGTACAGGCTACCCTTTGTCTGCCCATCTTCAATTATGATGTGGAGATGCCGGTGTTGGATTGGGGTGAGCACAGTAAGAAGTCTCACAACACCAGGTTAAAGTCCAACAGGTTTGTTTCAAACACGAGCTTTCGGAGCACTGCTCCTTCCTCAGGTGAATGTGTGTGGGGAGTGGAGTGTGAGGAAGGAGCTGCGCTCCGAAAGCTAGTGCTTGAAACAAACCTGTTGGACTTTAACCTGGTGTTGTAAGACTTCTTACTTCTTCAATTAGTCTTGAATGGCTGTGAGTATGCTCAAGCGGCAAATATGGCCCGACTCCTGGATGGAGCCAGGAAACCGCTGTGCCGGAAGTTGGAGCTATTTTTGACTCCCTCCACCTGCTCCATCCCCAACTTCTCCCCTGCCCCACACCTCCAATCCCAGCAGCAGCAGGGCCTAAAGAATTAGCCCGCAGAGTCTTTGGAGAAAGTAGATGCGGCTGGATTCTCCATTCCTGAGGCTAAGTATTGACGCCGGGGCAGGATTCGTGGAGTTCTACGATACCAAAACTGGCATTGCACCGAGACCAACTTACCGACTGTTCAGGGGCTAGCACCGACGCCACGTGGAACACGATTGATTCCAATGGATAACGGTGTTGGATTTGCCGGGGTCGGGATTGGCACTCAAGCGACTGACAAACATCAGCCGCATATTAGCACTCCACTCCCCACACACACTCAGCCCAGCCCAATAATAATAATAATCCTTATTAGTGTCACAAGTAGGCTCACATTAACACTGCAATGAAGTTATTGTGAAAATACCCTAGTCGCCACATTCAAGTGCCCGTTCGGGTACACAGAGAGAATTCAGAATGTCCAATTCACTTAACAAGCGCGTGTTTCGGGACATGTGGGAGGAAACCCACGCAGATATGGGGAGAACGTGCAGACTCCGCACAGACTGTGACTCAAGCCGGGAACTGAATCTGGATCCCTGGTGCTGGGAAGCAACAGTGCTAACCGCTGAGCTACCATGCCAACAAGATGGCATGGTTATGTTGGAGCACGCACATCCCATTGATGGGCCAGCTGGGGCCAGAGAGTACAGAGGGGGTGGCCTGTGCGCACCCTTATGACCCATGGCACTAGATTCACATTGGACAGTCAGCGGCGCGTGCAGCTGCATGGATGCCAGGCAGGCTGCGGCAATGGTGCTCCTGTCACGAGAATGTCGCTTTAATAAATGCATGGCTGCTCATGTTACTGCAGTGATGTCAGACTGCGGGTGGAGCTGAGCTCGGGTTCTGTTTTTTAGTTTCACTTTGAGAAAAGCTTGGATGTGTCTGTGTTTCTGGTTTCATTGTTTTCAGTGTGTTGCAGCTGACGTCAGCCAAAGCAGCTGTATTGTTGAGCTCTCTGCCGTGAAGGACTATTTCTTAATCATTTGGTGAATTCAGAATTATAAATGTTTTCAGTATTGAATGTAGTTATTGTGAAAATACCCTAGTCGGCAGTGCTTCTGATGTGCTTCTGTTTAGAGATTTGTTAAGTTTTTGGATGTTAAAGGAACAGCATACAGGTTACTTAGTGTTGTATTCTTTGGAGGGGGGGGGTGTATTTGAATTAATGGTTGCTAAGATATTCACTGTTTGGTTTTAAAAAAATTAACTTGAGTTCATAGAATGAACATTGTTTTGATTTGAAAAATACTCGTCCATTTCTGCTGTACCACACCTGTAGAGGTGGCCGTGTGCTCCCCACGCCACAATCTAGTAAAAGTTGTGGGTCAGGTGAACTCCATGATACACTTTGGGATTCTCTAAACCCTGGCCCATAATACTCCATGCCCGTCCATGCTCACCCCATAGCCCACTTTCTGCCCACCCCCCTGCTAGTCCCCCCGGCCCTGGCAGAAGCCCCTCCCACCCCACCAGCAGCATAACTGACAGCATAGTATAGCGATGTTGGACACTTTCCATACCCCTTCTCTCCCCCTCAGCCATGGCGCCTGTTTCATGATTTGTGAAAGCACGAATGAACTTTGCCGTCGGGAATTCCACCAGTCCAGGCGGAGGATCGCGGAGGCCCCAGAGAATACCGGGTCAGGCCCACTAATGATATGTCAACGGCATTTACTGTACGTGCGGAGTGGAACGCATTGACTCTACTGTCGAAGGCGCCAAAGAATTGCGATTTTGCGTGAACCCGGTGCCTGCCACAATTACGGCTTCAAAACCGATTCTCCACCCAATCACATTTAGCAATTCCGCCATCAGTCAACGGAGATTCCCACCTATAATGTTTACTTGAGTGAGACCAGAACTGAGAGGCTATTCATATCAGGAGAGATTGAACAGGCTGTGTTAGTAATGTGGGGCCTCTAATTGGCCGGTAGCTCTTGGTAGACGAGACCTCTGTCCCAGGGTCTTGATTCCAGGGGAAGTCTGGCCTCGCTGCTGCCTGCATGATTCGTGGAGCGACTGGTCTTCTCGGGAAGCAGCAGTGCGGGTCTTTAATTGGCTCCCCAACTGGCAAGCAAGACCTCAACAAGATTCCAACCTATACGTTAAAACACTTTGGAATGTCCTGAGCTTGAAAAATGCACTGAACAAATCTTTGTTGACATTTATATTTATCATTTTAGAAGGGGCAGCAGGGTAGCAAGGGGCAGCAGGGTAGCATGGTGGTTAGCATAAATGCTTCACAGCTCCAGGGTCCCAGGTTCGATTCCCGGCTGGGTCACGGTCTGTGTGGAGTCTGCACGTCCTCCCCCTGTGTGCGTGGGTTTCCTCCGGGTGCTCCGGTTTCCTCCCACAGTCCAAAGATGTGCGGGGTTAGGTGGATTGGCCATGCTAAATTGCCCGTAGTGTCCTAATAAAAGTAAGGTTAAGGGGGGGGGGGGGTTGTTGGGTTACAGGTATAGGGTGGATACGTGGGTTTGAGTAGGGTGATCATGGCTCGGCACAACATTGAGGGCCGAAGGGCCTGTTCTGTGCTGTACTGTTCTATGTTCTATGTTAAGAAAAGAAATAAGTATAAACGATGACACACGGCAGTAGTTGAAATTCACCAGGAGCACCCTTCAGGGAACTCCCCGTGCCACCCATATTCTGGCAGATGGGGAAAAAGGCACATGTGGAAAATGGAGGCTAGCTTGCATTCACCTGTATTTGAATGACAACAATGAGATAATCGATGTGTCTCTTCTGTACAAATGAGCTTCAGTTCTGCACATCGAACCTTCTTGCAAGCTACAGAGGGAGTACGGCAAATTGTCCCCACAAGGCTTTCCTGGTATTTACCTCTGAGACCAATTAAAGGTTCACAGAGGATTTTAACTTGTTATTTATTACCTTAGCAGCTTTCCTTTCGAGACACCACAGACTGGACTCTGCAAATGGACCATACTGCAACTTGCAACATAATGTCATTGCTCCACGAGCTACAGTCAGCACGAGCAAAAGAGATGTTTTCCCTCATTTGTCCTCACATCACTTTATTCGATTCAGCTCCAATTTTCTATTACTGGCAAGCTGATCTCCACATGCCTTGCATCCGCTGTGATATAGTCATGGATAGTTGGCGTCAAGGATTTTCATTCACCCCCTTCCCCATCCTTTGTTGCTTAACTCTCGGTAACTTCCAACAAGGAAATTGAAATCCATTGACAACAAAATTCAAGACCTCACCACCTGTTGCTTTCTGCGGCAATAAGCAAGGTCATAGAATAGTAATCAAAGCCTGCACCAATTCTTGTTTGATTTGGACGAACAGTCACATTTCACAGTGTCCTTGACAATTAGATGTTACCACCTCAAAAATGAAGGCAAAACGTAGTGACAGCAGTCTGTGTGGGGGGGGGGGGGGGGGGGGGGGGCAGTCAGCAATGTTAATGTGGCGGTCTTTCTGACGATTCCATTTTGTGTCGCGCTGACATATTTTGACAAATTCAGCCTCTTTGAATCGTAGAAAACTCAAAGAGATGATATTGTAGAGGCTCTGACCATAATCCTCCAGACATCCTGGAATTATGTAAGTTCTAGCAGAAGACTGGAAAACTAAAAATGTTACGCCACGGGTGAGAGGGGGGTGATTCTCCGGTACCCCATCTGCGTGTTTCTTGGCGGCGCGCAGTTCATGCGTGGCGGGATTCCCTCTTCCGGCCGCTTGCCAGCGGGATTTCCCTTTGAAGTCACCCCACGCCGCCATGAAACCCTTGGGCTGGGGTGCACTGCCAGAGTAAAAAGAGTCCCGACAACCGGAGAACTCCAGCCCACACTTCCAAAAGGATACAACAGATAGGCCAATTTATTACCTGCTATTTGACAACTTACTCAGGGATGAAATGAATACATCCCTAGAAAGACAGTGAAGAATTAAGGGCGGCCAAAACAGGTTGGTGAATGAATTCATTACTGGCAATTGCAATAGACATTTGAAGACATGGGGCTGGATTCTCCGATCCCTGATGCCGGAATCGCAGTCGGCAAGTGGGCGGAGAATCCCCGTTGATGACAGAATCGGGGCTGGTGCTGCTTTGGCGATGCTCGGGCCCAAGAAAAGCGGCGTACGATGCTCCGTTCCTGTCCAGCCGAGTTGCCGATGGCATGGGACACGGGTGGTCTCACTCGCCGCAAACCCAGCGTGGTGGCTGCGGACTCACTCCAGCGGCGCCACAGTCGGGGGAGGGGCGATCCGCGGGCAGGGGGGGACTTTTTCGGGGCTGGGGGCACTGTGGACCAGCCAAAGGGGAGACTATTTTTGCGGTCCGGGTCCACGGGTGCGTCCGCCGTGAAGCACAGCGCAGCCGCTGCAGGCTGCCGCCATGTGTATGCGCGGCCACGGACCTGGCAATGATCCGGGCCGTATCGGCAGCTAGAGCTGGGAGCTATATGCTGCCGGGCTGCTAGCCCCTCCCCAGAGCAGGGAATCAGTGGCCGTTTTGCACCAGTTTTCCTGGCGTAAAACACCACTGTTTTCACACCAGTGCGGGGACTTAGTCTTCCAAATGGAGAATCCAGCCCATGAAGTATTGATAAAGAAAATGCAGTCCATGTTGTGGATATAGATTTTCAATTATTTTGATATGGTTCCACTTTGGAGTCTTGTTAATAAAACTGATGCACACAATATTAAAGGGAATGTACATCAACACGGAACTGGTTAAGTCTGAAAACAGGGCATGCTGGTTATTTCTTTCTAGACTGGAGAGGTGTTAACGTGGGTGTTTGACAGGATGCAAAAGGTTCACTGCTCTTCTCAATACAGATAAATAATCAGGGCTTGGATATCAGGGTACCATATCACAAGTTACAAATGGCACAGGGGCTGGAGCTTTGTTATGGAGCTTTCAATGACTCAAAGAGAACGTAAATTATGAGATTGGGCAGATAGATGTCAGTTGACATTTACTGTGAAGGAGTAAAAGATTACTCATTGTGGAAAGATGATTAAGCAGAAGTATATACTAAATTCTAAAACTTTAAAAAGGGTTCAAGATATGGAAATCCTTAAAAGTGAAAGAGTTGACAAAAGTATTAAAATGCATTTGGAAAGTTTTATAAATTGGTACAAAATGGTTTTGTAAATTGGTACAAAAATACCAAGTGGTATTCAAGTTGCACAAGTCATTGGTTAAGCTACTATTAGGATATTGTTTCCAATTTTAGCGGCCTATTTGGGAAAAGGTGTCTTGCCCATGGCGTGAATGCAAATGAGGCTCACAAACATGATGCCCAGAGTCAACCCACAGCCAGTGGATCAAAATAATTACAAAACTAACAGGCAGGTAAGACGCCACAAATATTGCTACACTCAATAATGGTGGAGCACAACACATCAGTGCAAAGACTGAGGTTGAAGCATCTGCAACCATCTTCAGGCAGATGTGGATGATCCATCTCAGGTTCCCCCTGAGGTTTCCAGAATCACAGATGCTAGTCTTCATAGAATCATAGAATTTACAGTGCAGAAGGAGGCCATTCAGCCCATCGAGTTTCCACCGACCCTTGGAAAGAGCACCCGACCTAAGCCCACACCTCCACCCTATCCCCGTAACCCAGTAACCCCACCTAACCTTTTTGGACACTAAGGGCAATTTAGCATGGCCAATCCACCTAACCCGCACATCTTTGGACTTGTGGGAGGAAACCAGAGCACCCGGAGAAAACCCACGCAGACACAGGGAGAACATGCAGACTCCGCACAGACAGTGAACCAAGCTGGGAATCAAACCTGGGACCCTGGAGCTGTGAAGCAAACATGCTAACCACTATGCTACCATGCTGCCAATTCCGATTTTCAGCCAGTTAGATACTCCACATGATATCAAGAAACACTTGAAAGCACTGGATATTGCATGGCTCTAGGCCCTGACAATATTCATCCTGTGGTACTGGAGTCCTGTGCTCCAAAAATAGTTGCACCCGTAGCCAAGCTGTCCCAGTACAGTTACAAGACTGGCATTTACCAAACAATGTGGAAAATTGCCCAAGTCTGTCCTGTCCACGAAAAGAAGATTAAATCCAACTCAACAAACTGCTACACCGTCAATCTACTCTCGATCATGAATAAAGTTACGGGAGATGTTGTGACAATGCTATAAGATGTTGTGAACAACGCTATAAGTGGTACTTAAGTGGTGTTAGAGTCCTTCCTTTTAATTTCCCATTTATTTTGTTATATTAGTTTTGGCCTGTCGACCCATAATCGTAATGTGCCTTCAAGCAGTGGACTCAAACCGAAGCAGTGTGTTCCAGGTTTTGTAGTGTGGAGAGGAGGAAACACATTTGTCAGCACTGGGTGAAACTTAAGATCCAGCTTTGGAGGAAGTCGGCTCAATTGGATGGCTCCACACCTGTGAGATGGCCAGGGACAGCGTTCTGGCTGACAACAGTCAATGATTGATTCCTGTGTGATGCTTCTGAGAGAGCTCAGCAGAAGTAATTAGACCTTGAAAGGAGAAGGAACTATCTCTCTCTTGCTGACGAAATAAAGAACTGCTTTATTATTCTAAAACCAGTGAGTGCCTGGCACATCGTTACTAAATATTTGAAATGATCTTGACTCTATAAAGAAAGTAGACAGCCTTTCCAGAGAAAACCATATCAAGCCTAAAAGGAAGAAGTATCTAAATAGACGTTTGAACTACTGAAAGACTTTAACTGGAAACCATCCTAGTGCATCAGAGATCCTTTATCCTTTTATTTTATCATTATTTTCTTCCCTGTCCACCACCTTTTCCTATGTGTTGCCTGTGTATGTATGTGGTTGTGTATATAGAATGGGGCGAGTTAGAAGGGGGGGAGTGGGAAAGGGGTATGAAAGGGTTACATTGTCCGTTTAAATACTGTTAAATAAAAAAAGGTTATTTATGTTAAATTTACCAACTTGCTGACTTCAGTTTATTAGGCTCAGCCACAGTCCTCAGGTATTTTAAAGTTTAATTTTACTTGTGTTGTGACTCCAGATCAGGTGGGGCTGGAATTGACTGCGCACTAGCCCAGGAGATTGTGACAGCAGCCATAACCTGCTCATTGATGCACAGTTTGGGTTCCGCCAGGGCCATTCAACCCCTGAACCCATTACAGCCTTGGCCCAAACATGGGCAAGAGAGCTGAGCTCAAGAAGGAGGCTGAGAGTGACTGCCCCTGACATCAAGGAAGCATTCGACTGAGTGTGACATCAATAATCCCTGACTAAACTGAAGCCAGTGGGAATCGGGGAAAACCCCACTGGTTGTAATCATGCCTGGCACAAAGGAAGATGGTTGTGGTTGTTGGAATTCAATCATCTCAGTCTCAGGATAGCACTGCAGGAGTTCCTCAGAGTCGCTTCCTGCGTGTGTCCAACCACCTTCAGCTGCTTCATCAGTTACTTTCCCTCCATCATAATGTCAGAAGTGGGGATGTTCGCTGATGACTGCACAATGTTCAGTACCATTCACGACTCCTAAGATCCTGAAGCAGTTAATGTCCAAATGCAACAAGATCTGGACAACATCCAGGTTTGGGCTGACAAGTGGCAAAGAAAACTCACCCCACACAAGTGCCAGGCAATGATCACCTCTAACAAGTGAGAATTGAACCATTTTCCTTTGACAATCAATGGCATTTCCATTACTGAATCCTCCATTATCAACATCCTGTGGATCAGCACTGACTAGAAACTGAATTGGACCAGTCATATAATTTGATATAGGCCATGGTTTAGAGAACCCCAAAGTGTATCATGGAGTTCACCTGACCCACAACTTTTAATAGATTGTGGCTATGGGAAGTACACAGGCCTACCTTACAGGTGTGATGCACCAGAGATCCACAGTACTTTTAAATTAAAACAATGTTTATTTATGAAACCAGTTGACACTTTATAAACCCACAGTAACAACTATCAACACCAATCCTCCTACAGACACAATATTCTATAAGTAAACCTTAATCTTTCCTTATTAAGATCCATAAGACAAATGAACCTTTTTAACACAGAGATCAGGTTTAAATTCACTACTGAGAGCAGTCAGCACTTTGAAATCACCCAATTGATCTGGAGACAGCCTTTAGTTTGCAGAGAGAGATCCTTATACAGCTCCTTGTTTCGCCTGCAGCTATCCAGCTCTCAAAACGAAACTAAAACACACCCTGTAGCAGAGTCTAAAATGAAAGTAAAGCAGACAGACAGCCCAGCTCCACCCACATTCTGACATCACAGATAAACACCCATTTCTTAAAGATGCATCCGCTACAGTTATTTTTATAGCACCCATTTCTTAAACAGCCATTTCTTTAAGGTACTCTCACATGACAAAATACTGTGACTATAAGACAAGGTCAGAGGCTGGGAGTTCTGTGGCAAGTAACTCACCTCCTCGCTTGCCAAAACCTATCCACCAACTATAAGGCCCAAGCGAGGAATATGTTGGAATACTCTCCAATTGTCTGGATGAGTGCAACCAACACTCACAAAGCTTGACACCATCCCGGACAAAACAGCCTGCTTGATTGGCACCCCGTTCAACACAATAAATAATTAATCCCTCCACCACTGATGAACAGTGCCATTTGCAAGATCCACAGCAGCAACTCACCAAGGCTCCTTCAACAGCACCTTCCATCTGCAAGCTCCCCTCCAAGACGCACACCATCCTGACTTGAAACTTTATCACTATTGCTTCACTGTCACTGGGACAAAATCCTAGAATTCTGTCCTAACAGCCCTGTGGGTGTTCCTACAAAATATGGGCTGCAGCAGTTCAAGAAGGCAGATTATCACCACCCTCAGCAATGGTTAGCACTGCTGTCTCACAGTGCTGGGGACCCGGTTTCAATTCTGGCCTTGGGTAACTGTTTGTGTGGAGTTTGTACGTTCTCCCCATTCTGCATGGGTTTACCTCCAGGTGCTCCGGTTTCTTCCCACAGTCCAAAGTTGTGCAGGTTAGGTGGATTGACTCTGCTAAATTGCCCCTTGGTGTCCAGGTATGTGTAGGTTAGGTTCGGCGGTTCCGGGGAGAGCGACGATTGGGCATGGGGAGAGAATGCCAGTGCACATTCGGCGGGCTGATTGGTGTTCTTCCGCACTGTAGGGATTCTATGATTCTTAAGGGCAATGTGCGATGAGCAACCTAGCCAGCACATAGAATCCCTACAGTGCAAGAGGAGGCCATTCAACCCTTTGAGTATGCACTGACCCCCTGAAAGAGCACCAAGCCTACCCCACACTAGCATAAACCCGTAACCAAACTTGACATCCCTTGACACTAAGGAAAAATTTTACATGGCCAATCCACCTAACCTGTACAACGTTTGGACTGTGGGAGGAAACCAGAGCACATGGAAGAAACCCACACAGACACGGGGAGAATGTGTAAACCCCACCCAAGACCAGAATTGAACCCGGGTTCCTGGCCCTGTGATGCAGCAGTGCTAACCACTATGCAACTGTGCCGCATGAAAGAATAAAACAAAGAATATAAATCTAAAACAAGGCCCTATCTTCCCCCTTAGGTGGATGTAAATTACGCTATCACGCTGTATTGAAGATAGATTATGGCTAGTATTTACCCCTCAGCCAACATCACTAAAACAGATTGTCTGGTTATTATCATCCTGATAATTTTGAGACCTTGCTTTGCGAAAATTGCCCGCTGAATTTTCTATTTAACAACAATGACTACATTTCAAATTTATTTCATTGTGTGTAAGGTGCTTTTGTATGTTCTGGGGTCATGAAAAGCACTATCAAATGCAAGTCTATATTTTCTATTTTCTTCTCGCTGGGCTTCTTGCTGCTATTTTGGACATGGTTTGACCTTTCTCATTGTCTCCAGTCACAGTGGCATGGGAGGCATAGAAGATATCCAATACCCTGCTCTCTCAAACGGGCGCATAGTCAGTACGTGTCACAGCTTGCATGGCGTGCATGCCTGGCACAGCGTAATGAGGCCCTTCTACCCAAATAGATGGGCATGTACAGAATTTGCCTATTCCATGCATGCTCACTGTAATAACCCCCACCAGACTAACAGGGATGACTCGATTGATCTCCTCGCGGGGCTTGTGGAACACAAGCTCCCCGGCTGAGGGGTGGAGGCCTAACAGCGGGTCTGGTTAAAACCCCCCAATAGAATCCGGCCAGGAAGGGAACCGGCATCTTCGGATGGTCCCGGCTGGGACTAGATGTACTCCCCACAGCTTTTGGGCTTCACTTTGGCTTGTCGAATAAACCTCCCGAGACCCTTGTGATTGTAATACTTACAGGTGCAGTCATATTTCTGGGGCCTACATTCTCTCTCACTTTGTTCAAAAAAATAAATTACAGGTAAGGGTATAGAAATTTGACATCATCCTAAAACAGGTCATGTTCCTAAGGGATGGCCGTCCTCCACAGCAATGTTCTTTAAGAATTTGATTAAAAGATCTGCCTTGTTTTTAAATGAGATTAGGCCCTTTGTTTTCCTTCAATCGATGCCTCACTTCTGTTTTCAAACAAATATTTCTGTCCTTTCCTTCGCCCTTGTGGACTGGCCAGTAAATGGGAAGGTCAGCAATGCCTCACTCTCTCAGACTTTCTTATGGTAAGTCCTTCATCTTTACTTAGCTCTTCACCCGCCAGCCTTGGTCGAGGCTGTCAACACACAGTGTGAGGAATCAATGTGATACACAATACAGCACTGTGCGCTATGCTCTCCACTGTAGAATCTGTGTCTCATTCTTTAAATAAAATAAATGAAAATCCTCTGCATCCCAAAGGGTTTGAAAACTGTTTCATTGTTTATGCCCATAAGATTGCACTGCTCGGTTTACTGGCATCGATTTGAGATGCTTTATGTCACACACACAGCTAAACTACACTCTCTCTTCACCTGAATTGTTACAGTTTGAAAGCAGACAAAATCCCGCTTGGTATTACTTTGAATGTCATTCATCATATTTCCCAGGGCTGGCCAAATCTAAGGCAGCCGTCTTACTTTTAAGAACCAGCTCCCAAACCTCAGCAGTAGTTTTCTGCATTAATTTCAAAAAGTCATACCGTCTCTTTTCCATTATCTGCCTCCGCACACAGCTTCAAAGCTGCCTATTTAACACATTGGATACTGTCTGGTTAAAGGTTTTGACAATAACCAGCATTGTCTTCATGCTCTGCGGAATATTACACAGGGCCCACTTTAATATGTGGCATAAAATCCTGTGCTTGCATACAATTTTGTCAGCTTTGTACATTGTTCTTTGTACATCTGTTCCTATATTTATATTGAACTGCCTGTGTTCAAACTGCAGTGCCTCCACTGGCAGGAGGGTGTGATTTCAGCTGGGCAAGTTTACATTGGTAGTTTCCATTATAAATTTGGGTAGAGGAGTTTAGCATGGAAACACGATAAAAATAAGAATTATGAGATGGTAATTGATTTTTGCCTGTGTTCCCTCTTTTGGGGTATTCCGCAACCTCTAATCATACCTCACCGAGGTTTACTCCCGGGATGGATCTTGACTTTGTGCAATAATATAAAATGGATGACTGTGAGTGGGTTGTCCATTTTATGTCCCTCGCAATTTTTACCTGCATTGATTTCAATTGGAGGAGATACAAAACAGCTGACCAATTTATTATCACCCGTATAATACAGCTCAAAATCAGAATCTACCTCCTTGTGCACACGCAGCAGGAAACAAACATGTTTTAAAAATCTTTCACCTCATTTTAAATTTTGAAACTCATTGGCTCCATTTTGAAGATGGAGTGACTCCATTTTGGATATCCTGTCAAACTAAGTTGTCGCCGCATGAAATTTGCTTTCAGGATTTACCTAAATACAGGAACAACTGGGCCAGATTTTTTGCCCTCCCTTGTGGCATATTTGGTGGCAGGGAATAGGCATTTAATCAGGCAGTGAGTGGTGGGCTGGTGCTCAGCCACCTTCCCTGCTTCCACCCTGATTAAGTACGGGGCAGGAAGGCCTGTGGAGTGCCTTCTCGCCCCGCTGCCAATTAAGTGCTTGATTAATGCTGACTTAAACGCCTGATCCTGCCACCACTGGTATTAATCTGCCAAGCAGAGAGCAGAGCAAGCAAACCCATGGGGAGTTTGCTTGCAGATTCCCAGCGAGGGTGGGAAATGGATGGGGGAACGGGATCCTTCGTTCAAACGTATACAGTGCTCGATCAAGAGACCCCACATTAGGAAGTGGGGGCGGGAGGGGAGGGGGTGCGCTGAGAGCCACACTCCTACTCTTGCTGCAAAATTCCCTTCCCCCCTCCCCTTCAAATCCTACTCGGCTACCCGACCCCTGCCATCCCTCACCTTTAGCCTGGGATCCAGCCACAATTCTGGGCTTCGGGTGGGTGTCATGCTGGCAGCATCCTCCACTTCTTTATTGGCGCTGCCATTCAATAGACGTGCTGGCCTCTGGTTGGCCTGATCATCAGTGAACATCCCCACAACTGACTACTAATGATGGAGGGAAGGTCATTGATGAACCAGTCAAAGGTAGTTTGTTCTAGAACGTTGTCCCGAAGAACTCCTGCAGTGATGTCCCTCAAGCACTCTAGACCTCTAACTCTGGACACTGTTGCAAATCTGACTCCTACAGATCTTATATCCGGGATATCTGCATTATTCTACCATAACAGGGACATTCTCAATACAACCCACAAGACTGAAATTCTTCCTTTCTGGAGAAAACCTCTCCACTGAACCTCAGCACCCTTCCACTTCCAAAACTGTACGCACTGGGAATACACCTTAAATAATATTAGGATTGGGAATTCAAATCCAGAAAATTGATGTCAACTGGTTGTGTCAAGGTGATTCTGAGTTCAACAAGTGAATTGAGATGCAAATGCGAATCGAGTTATTGGAGTAAACTATCATCTGGTTTTGGTGTTGATGCGAATTTCAGCAAAGCAACAGCAAGCTTCATGGCCTGAAGCAAAGTGATAAAGATGGTGGTTGTGAAGGTGGTAGGATTGTATTGGTGTATTGGTGAGGGAGAAATGGTTCGGGTTGTATTGGTGATTGTATTGGTGTATTGGTGAGGGAGAAATGGTTCGGGTTGTATTGGTGTTTTGGTGAGGGAGAGATGGTTCAGGTTGTATTGGTGATTGTATTGGTGTGGTGGTGTATTGGTGAGGGAGAGAAGGTTCAGGTTGTATTGGTGATTGATGTGGTGTATTGGTGAGGGAGCGATGGTTCAGGATGTATTGGTGATTGATTTGGTGTATTGGTGTATTGGTGAGGGAGAGATGGTTCAAGTTGTATTGGTGATTGATGTGGTGTATTGGTGAGGGAGCGCTGGTTCAGGATGTATTGGTGATTGATTTGGTGTATTGGTGTATTGGTGAGGGAGCGATGGTTCAGGTTGTATTGGTTATGGTATTGGTGTATTGGTGAGAGAGAGATGGTTCAGGTTATATTGGTGATTGTATTCGTGATTGTATTGGTGAGGGAGAGATGGTTCAGGTTATATTGGTGATTGATTTGGTGTGGGAGAGATACCTCAGGTTGAATTGGTGATTGTATTGGTGTATTGGTGAGGGAGCGATGGTTCAGGTTGAATTGGTGATTGTATCGGTGTATTGGTGAGGGAGATATGGTTCAGGTTGTATTGGTGATTGTATTGGTGTATTGGTGAAGGAGATATGGCTCAGGTTCTATTGGTGATTGATTTGGTGAGGGAGATATGTTTCAGGTTGAATTGGTGATTGTATTGGTGTTTTGGTGAGGGAGAGATGGTTCAGGTTGTATTGGTGACTGTATTGGTGTGGGAGAGATACCTCAGGTTGAATTGGTGACTGTATTGGTGAGGGATAGATGGTTCAAGTTGAATTGGTGATTGAATTGGTGTATTGGTGTATTGGTGCGGGAGAGATAGCTCAGGTTGACTTGGTGATTGCATTGGTGAGGGAGAGATGGTTCGGGTTGAATTGGTGATTGTATTAGTTAGTTGGTGAGGGAGAGATGGTTCGGGTTGTATGGGTGATTGTGTTGGTGTATTGGTGTATTGGTGAGGGAGAGATGGTCAGTTGTATTGGTGATTGATTTGGTGTATTGGTGCGGGAGAGATAGCTCAGGTTGAATTGCTGATTGATTTGGTGTATTGGTGTATTGGTGAGGGAGAGATGGTTCAAGTTGAATTGGTGATTGCATTGGTGTATTGGTGTATTGGTGCAGGAGAGATAGCTCAGGTTGAATTGGTGATTGATTTGGTGTGTGGTGTATTGGTGAGGGAGAGATGGTTCAGGTGATGCACTCTTGAATCAGTTGTTCTCCAAGAACTCTGGCAACCAAGGAAGCTGGTGGTCGATGCTGCTGCCTTTCTTTTTCCTTGTCTTTCTTCACTTGTCACCTAGAAAGTGATAAGGGCTGGCCTCTCAGTATGGCGATGTTATATAATATTGCACCATATAAACACAAAACTGCAAACATGACTGGAGTTATAGAGCAGAAGATGCCGACAGTCTGTCCAATGATGTTTCTGGCATTGGCTTAGCTCTCGTTGTATACCAGCTTTGTGCCTGTGCCCGGGTTCCCTCTAGGAGTCATGAACCATGACTTGCTGGCAAACATCCATCCTGTAAGCTGACGGCCTGATTGGAAGAAAAGCACTGAGGTCTGCACAAAGTGAATGAATTATAACTGATCCCAGAAAACTGGGTTAAAACTAATAAGCTTCAGTGTGAGTGCAAAACGTTACACGTTCCAGGAATCACCCTTTCTTCTGGGAAAGATGTCAGGCTAGTGATGTTATATTATTAAGGCATTGTGGGCACAAGTCTCTGTCAACTTGGGCCCTGGAGAAGACAGCACAATGTGGATGAAGTCTGATGCTTTTGGTTTTTGGATCCTTTTCATGGGGAATACTATGTATACCTTCCTTCCAGCATGGAGGCAGTTCACCTCCCTAGAGCAAAATAACGGATATCACCTATCACTTATATCCTGATCTGAGGCTCCAGTGGTGGCTGCAGCAGGTTACGTAACTTGACGAAACTTAAATTGGGTTGAGATATGAGGAGTTCTTACTGAAAGCAAGGATCTCCTCCTCCCTGTGCTAGCTCCTCCTGATCTTTCCTAATCCTCCTCCGCCAGACCCATAGGCAGATTTATCAGATTATCCACAACCATAACAAACTCATTGCAAAGCAGCCAAAATAGCCTGAACTGTTCCCAAAAGTCAGAGTTCCCTTGTGGAATAGAGAAACCAATCAAGAAAAAGTCCAGAAGTTGCTCAGCGACTTCAGAAAACAAACCAGCAATTGTCCTGCACCTGGAAGACAGTCGCCAATGGCCATGCCTTCTGAAGGCTGCCTATCTGGTGCAACAGGAGCATTGGAAGAGACAAGGAGAAGCAGAAAGCTCAGCTCGCCAAGAAGAGAGTTCAGAGAAAACAAAGATCGGCGATTTGTGCACCTTCTCGGGCCACCTTCTTCATCAGCAGCAAATGCGGCAGAGAGTGCCACTCCAGCGTGGGGCTCCTTAGCCACACCAGGTCATGTTCAAGATAGAGTTGGCCATCGAGACACAAACTGCCATCTCCTGAGATGTAAGGCTGCAAAAGAAAACCTGTTTGGATTGAGTGGATTAAGTCTTTAAATAGAGTTATTGCAGGATCTTTGCTGACTGTTAACACCGTGATTTGTTGGTGAATCAGAAGCTGATTTCACAAAAGGGTCCAACAGCAAGTGCTTTAAAATTATAATGAAGTCTTTCAATACTTCCAGAGCACTCCCCTGACACCTAGGGAGTAGCCTGATCCAATATGCTACGTTACCCCTTGTAATGCATGAGCCTCTATTTTATGACTGTAAAATAGTCACGGAGTGATCAAATTTCGAGGCTTTCATATTTGGTGCTGAAATCAATTCAGGAGGTGTCATAAACTGTGGTAGTTTGGGGTGCTCCCTGCTCCCCTATTAACAGGCAGTGTAGCTGCTTCTTCATGAATCTCCTACCAGAGAAAGCAGCCACATTTAAAGCACGGTAACAGTCTAAGGATATATTTTTTTGATGTTACCCATTACCCTTGTTCTCCCTGACCTACATTAGGGGCGGGATTCTCCCTCTGTCCATTCACGGCAGTGGGATTCTCCAGTCCCGCTGCAGTGAATGGGAGATTTGGCTGAGCGCAAATTCTCCGTCCTCACTAACAGCGATACCAGGGCAGACTCGCAGCGGAGAATCCTGGCCAAGGTTCCTGTTGTGTTCTGTGACTTTGTCTTTGCAATGATTCATACAGAATTGCTGGTGACTTAACTAGAATGATGATTTATTGATTAACACGTGGAAAGGTAACAACCAGAATACTACATAACAAAGTTACTATTTGAATTTTGTGAACTCTCCTGGAACAACCCCATGTGTGACTGTCCTGTTGTACGCCTTAGTACCAACTGGCAAGAGTTGGATGTCACATCACCGATGTCTGATGCCACCAGCTGGTTGGAGCTCACAAGGCTAACTATATACAATATTATTCATAGGCATATCACCACAGTTCCCAGTCTAATAATGCCTCAGATTTAAACTTCTCATCCTTTATATGCGCCCCATCCTATCTCTGTAACCTCCTCCAGCCCCAAACCCTCCAAGAATTCTGTATTCTGCTAACTTTTCCCCTTTGTGTATCCCTGATTTCCTTGCACTGATGGCCATGCATGCCCAGGGTCCCGCGCTTTGGAAATCCTTGCCCAAACCACTCCTTCTCTCTATCTTTGCATTTTCTACGCAACTCGTCGAGGCGATCTTTTCGGCCTGTCCTTGTCAATGAGGCTTCCCGTTGAAACCGCCCACCGCCGCCGTGAAACCCCTGGCAGGAACAAGAATCCCGCCAACGTGACTGGCTGGAAAATCCTGCCCATTGCCATTGTCGTCACCTACCCTGATTTTACTTTATGTGTCTCAGTGTGAATTCTTGTCTGGCAATGCTCCTTCTGAACACCTTGCGATGTTTTACTGTATTAAGGGAGCTGCCTACATGCATATTTTTGCTAAAGATGCGATTCACTGTAGGGAAAATAGAGGTGACAGGGCAGAACTGACCTTGAATTGCTGGTCGGAAATAGAATGGGAAATCCACTCCATTCATCATGCTACTGAGAACTCCATTATTTAAAGCAAAAAAACACAAAGAATGACGGGATATTAATCAAGTAGAAATGCAAACAAAATGCATTAATAGTTGCTGTCAGGTACTCAATGTTTTTAACTCATATTAAAAATGGAATTTGGCCAAATTTCCCAGTGATAATTCACGTTATCAAAACGACATTAAGATATATGATGATAATCCTGTCTCAGATGTATTACCTAATCTTACACATCCCCAGTTGCTCAGTAGGTGAAAGATCAGTAATTTTGAAGAAACCAA
Source organism: Scyliorhinus canicula (assembly GCF_902713615.1). Taxonomy (NCBI): domain Eukaryota; kingdom Metazoa; phylum Chordata; class Chondrichthyes; order Carcharhiniformes; family Scyliorhinidae; genus Scyliorhinus; species Scyliorhinus canicula. Next base: position 35,017,877 of record NC_052150.1, on the reverse strand, counting down.
TACCAATGTAGTTGCTGGAAAGTAGCACAACCAACCTATGATATCAGCAACATTGTACAAAGAGAGGGGACACAAAGGAAATTCCTCAGGTTACATATGGTCAGATCTGAGCCTTTCCCATTATTCAGATAGAAACCTGAGACTGGAAGAAGGTTTTTCACATTCAGCTTCAAAAAGGTCCTCATCTGAACAAAAGGGGAAATTCTCATCTAATCCACCCTCTTTATTCTCTCATGGGATGGAGATAGAACATAGAACATAGAACAGTACAGCACAGAACAGGCCCTTAGGCCATCGATGTTGTGCCGAGCTTGGTCCAAAACCAAGATCAAGCTATCCCACTCTCTGTCATTCTGGTGTGCTCCATGTGCCCATCCATTAACCGCTTGAAAGTTCCTAAAGTGTCCAACTCCACTATCTCTTTTTTTTTTTTTTTTAATTTTTTTATTGGAATTTTTTGCAGAAAATATAACAAAAAGTATAGCAAAAAGCAGTAATATGCAACTAACAGCCCCATAACACCCACAATTCCCCCCATACCGTAACATCACATGTATCACATTCCCCCACCCCCCCCCAAACAAGAGAACTTAACCATAAATTAAAATTAGATAAATCAAATTTAAATAAAATAAGCTAACATAATCAACGCCCCCCACCCCCCCCCCCCCCCCCCCCCCCCCCCCCCCCCCCCCCCCCCCCACCCACCCCCCCCCCCCCCCCACCCACCCCCCCCCCCCCCCCCACCCCCCCCCGGGTTTGCTGCTGCTACTGTCCCAGTACCCTATCGTTGAGCCAGAAAGTCGAGGAAAGGTTGCCACCGTTTAAAGAACCCTTGCACCGATCCTCTCAGGGCGAATTTAACCTTCTCAAGCTTAATAAAGCCCGCCATGTCATTGATCCAGGTCTCCACGCTTGGGGGCCTCGCGTCCTTCCACTGTAGCAAAATCCTTCGCCGGGCTACTAGGGACGCAAAGGCCAGCACACCGGCCTCTTTCGCCTCCTGCACTCCCGGCTCTACCCCAACCCCAAAGATCGCGAGTCCCCATCCTGGCTTGACCCTGGATCCCACCACCCTTGACACCGTCCTCGCCACCCCCTTCCAGAACTCCTCCAATGCCGGGCATGCCCAGAACATATGGGCATGGTTCGCTGGACTCCCCGAGCACCTGGCACACCTATCTTCACCCCCAAAGAACCTATTCATCCTCGTCCCAGTCATGTGGGCCCTATGCAGCACCTTGAATTGGATGAGGCTAAGCCGCGCACACGAGGAGGAAGAATTTACCCTCTCCAGGGCATCAGCCCATGTCCCGTCTTCGATCTGTTCCCCCAGTTCCCCCTCCCACTTCGTTTTCAGCTCCTCTACTGACGCCTCTTCCTTCTCCTGCATAAGCTTGTAGATATCGGATATCTTCCCCTCCCCGACCCAGACCCCCGAGAGCACCCTGTCACTCACCCCCTTCGCGGGGAGCGCAGGGAATCCCTCCACCTGCCGTCTAGCAAATGCCTTTACCTGCAGATATCTAAACATGTTTCCCGGCGGGAGCCCAAATTTCTCTTCCAACTCCCCCAGGCTCGCAAACCTTCCGTCGATAAACAGGTCCTTCAGCTGTCTAATGCCCGCTCTATACCATCCCCGAAATCCCCCATCCATGTTCCCCGGGACGAACCTATGGTTCCCCCTTAACGGAGCCTCCATCGAGCCCCCCACTTCTCCCCTATGTCGCCTCCACTGCCCCCAAATCTTGAGGGTAGCCGCCACCACCGGACTCGTGGTATACCTCGTGGGGGGGAGCGGCCACGGCGCCGTTACCAGGGCCCCCAGGCTTGTATCCCCACAGGACGCTCTCTCCATCCGTTTCCATGCTGCCCCCTCCCCCTCCATCACCCACTTACGCACCATCGACACGTTGGCCGCCCAGTAATACCCCGAGAGGTTGGGCAACGCCAGCCCCCCCCCATCCCTACTCCGCTCCAAGAAGACCCTCTTCACCCTTGGGGTGCCATGCGCCCAAACAAATCCCATGATGCTGCTGGTCACTCTTTTAAAAAAGGCCCTAGGGATAAAGATGGGCAAGCACTGGAAGAGGAACAAGAACCTCGGGAGAACCGTCATTTTGACGGATTGCACTCTGCCCGCCAGCGATAGCGGCACCATGTCCCACCTTTTAAATTCCTCCTCCATCTGTTCCACTAGTCTGGTGAAGTTAAGCTTATGAAGAGCCCCCCAACTCCTGGCCACCTGCACCCCCAGGTACCTGAAACTCTTCACTGCCCTCCTGAAGGGGAGCCTCCCAATTCCCTCCTCCTGATCTCCGGGTGCACTACAAATACCTCGCTCTTTCCTAAGTTCAGCTTATAGCCCGAGAAGCCCCCAAATTCCGCTAACAGTTCCATCACCCCCGGCATTCCCCCCTCTGGGTCCGCCACATATAACAGCAGGTCGTCTGCATACAGCGATACCCGGTGCTCCTCCCCCCCCCGCACCAGACCCCTCCACTTCCCTGACTCCCTCAACGCCATGGCCAGCGGTTCAATCGCCAGTGCAAAGAGCAGGGGGGACAGGGGACACCCCTGCCTGGTCCCACGATAAAGCCTAAAATACTCCGATCTCCTTCCATTTGTGACTACACTCGCCATCGGCGCCGCGTAAAGCAGCCTCACCCATTTGA